>NW_021604630.1:13264725-13283442 GCF_004785775.1 Grammomys surdaster | reverse complement strand
AGATAGATAGATAGATAGATAGATAGATAGATAGATAGATAGATAGAATAAGTAGGACTATATCAGACTTCCAGGTGTCAAAGAAAACCTGATTAAACCATAACTTCCAAGATGAGGCAAACTGCTTGCAAATCGTTTGTTTGATTCTACAATTCGGTAGAAAGACAACAACAAACATGTATTCCAGATGAAAGCAGAGCTAAGAATCTGAATAATGTAAGGTAGATTTTAAAAATAGGTGATTAAAAGACCAAGTATTTGAACAATGTTTGATGTTACCACTTCTAAAACAAATCCAAATCAAAACTATAGCACTGAATCACATCAGAGCAGTTGGATGGCTAATATTAAAATAGCGATGATTAATAAGCATTGGCAAAAATTTGAATAAGCCAAAAGTCACAAACTACTACAGTGTAAAATGCCTCAATGACTATGGAAGAAGGACTGGAGTTTTCTTGGAAAATTAAAAACAGATCTCTACATAGAGTCAGCCATTCTAAATCAGGGTATGCACCAAAAGGAATGGAAATCAGTATCTCAAGAGTTAGCTGACTCCTGTGTTCATCTTTTCTCTATTCATAACAAATAAACGATAGATAAACATACATATCTGTTGAACTATAGAAAAACTGAAATGTGTTATATGTATACAAAATATTAGACAGCTTGAAAAGGAGAAATATCTTGGTATTTGTTACAAGAAGGGTAGATATGCAGGACGTTATACTAAGTAGAATAGACCATTCACACAATAATAAATGCTGATTTATTACGCTTAGTTAGGTATCCAAAATACTGAAACTCAAAGAGACATAACTTAGAATTGTACCTACCAAAAGCCAAGAAAGAGGAAGTGGGCAGTGGGTGTTCCATTTGCATAAACCTTCCATAATGAAAATGGATTAGCAAGAGTAGGTAGCACAGATATGTAATCCTAGGCACCTGCAAGCCTGGAGTCAGGAGGATTGTGGCTTAGGGGCCAATTTGGGCTACGTGGGGAGATATCTGCTGTGCACATTACAAAGCATACTGCCTATACTCAGTAATACTTTATTGTGTACTTTGCTAAGAAGAAAGAATTCATGGTAGTCTTTTTTCAACAAACAAAATACACAGGGATACTTGAAACAATCTCAAGATGCTAAGTATGCTAATAATCTTAAGGTTCTTGAAATAGTACACAAGTATGTGGAAATATGCCAATTCAGAAAATTACGTATGTTAAAATGTACAGATTACATCACTTGTAACAATAAAACTGTTGTGTTCCCTCACAATGAATTGATTTTAATGACTACAGAATTAACTGTAAAAAAGAATGGAAGTCCTGCTCAATTGTAAATCTCTAATCCTAGCACTGAGGTATAGAGGCCAGAAGGTCATGATTTTCAAGAAAACCTGGAGAAAAAGCCATATATACAATATGTCCACTGATAACCCTACCCAATTGAGACCATTTGAAAGGTGACTTTTGGCGATTTCTGGTTAAGATAGGAATCATTCCTTTAAGAAACATGTGTGGTTACCTTGTGATATTGCCTTGCTTTGTACTTTGTACCTGAGAAGAACAGCTGGACCAGCAATCACTGAGTGGCTTAGGCCAGAGACCTGCAGCTGCACAGTCTGCCCAATTGCTGTGTAAGAATCTCGAAGTGTCTGCTGAGGTTGAATGAGATTGTAGATACATTAAGTTTGTATCTAAGACAGCTTGCTTGTTTGTCTCTTATCAACATTTTCTGCATGACAAACTTCCAAATACTTAAGTTTCAAACAAAGTGACAGAAATCAAAATTTTAAATCCAGGAAGCTTTAACCTATCCCCTGCAAATGAAAAAGCTGACAATTTTGTGATTTATAAGTATTTAAGCTGTCATTGGCCACCCAGTGTCTTGTTAATGATTTTGTCCCCTTTAGATGACAAATCCAACTGATTAACTGTCCTAATTGCTACTGTGCACATCCTTTCTTAGCAGGAGTCTGAGGAATTTAGAGGATTTTTTTAAGCTACAAATTTGTTTCAGACTTTAAAAGACAGGCAGAAACTTTTTTTTATAAATATGTGTGTAATACTTAAATATACTTTGTGTCTTTGTTATAACTATTTGTTAATCTGAAGAAACTTTACTTTTGTCTGATTTAAAAAAATAAACACTTCAGAGGAATTAAATTGTTTATACAATAAAAGTGACATATGAAATCTGTATATCATAACCTCTAAAAGTATACTAGGTACTTACAGAGGCTACACATACAAAAATATTCAAAATGTTTTTGAAATGTGTATGCTTTGTGTCTTCATCATTTTATGGTAAAAACAAAGAAATTAGATAATTCTACTTAATTGTCACTGTCACTAATGGAATGTGTTTCTCTCTGTGTGTTTGTGTGTGTGTATGTGTGTGTCTGTGTGTGTCTGTGTGTGTTTGTAATCACATTAAACTACCTCACAGACTGATTTCAAAACAGCATTTAGAGTGCATATAGCCAGAATACAAAATGGGATGCCAAGTAGGTTCAAGGTTCTATGACAAAATTCAGAAAAATATTTAGTTATGAAGATATATTACATTCTGTGACTCCAGTTAAGTTACTTTTGTCACTTTACAAAAGTAAAAAAAAAAATGCACAGCTAGTTTAAGGTAATATTTGCATCAATCTCCACTTGAGTGAACTTCTGTACCATTACACTAGGCATTATAAATCCATAGAGCTTTGTCTAGGGCTTTATACTTTTACCACCAATTATGTATGCATGCACTCATTCACCACAAAAAAGAAAGAAGAGATTTTCTTGTCATATGTGTACATGTTGTACTTTGATCCTCCTCATTTCACATCCATGCTTCTCTCCACCCTCACTCTTCCCATTATTCTCATTCCTTTCCCCCAAATATTACTTGTTTTAATTTTGTATTTTATTTTTTATAAATGTACAGTCCAGATATGAGGAAAAGCATACAATGTATATCAATTTAGTCTGGATTATTTCTCATATGATGAAATCATTGTACTGATTAAATTTTTGTCAACTTGAGAAAAACTAGATTTACCATTGAAAAAGAATTCCCTTCACTTGCTCTTGTCTTCCTGCCCCCGCTTTGTCCTCTCATCCCTTCTTCCCACGTGCTCATGACCAGCCTCTATGTCTCTCCTCCTCTTTCTCCTCTTCCTCCTCTTCCTCTTCCTCTCCCTCCCCCTTCTTCTACTACTCTCTTGACTCCCCTCTCCATGCCCTGAATAAACTCTATTCTATATTATAAAAAAAAGGAAAAAAATTCCAAATGAGAAAATGCTTCAAATAGATTGCCTGTGGGCAATTCTGTCTGTCATTTTCTTGATGAGTGAGTGATTTGGGGACCCCATCCCATTGGGTGAAAGGCTAGGCATGTAGTTATGCATGTCATAAGAAAGTACACTGATCAAGCCACAGGGAGTAAGAAAGTCAGCAATGCTCTTCAATAATTAATTTCTGCTTCAGTTTTCTCCTCCAGGTCCTACCTTGAATTCTTCCCTGGCTTCCCTCAGTGAAGGACCATGTATAAATTTAAGCCAAATAAGCTTTTTCTTCCTCATGTTGCCTTTGGTCATGGTATTTTATCATGGTGATAGAAAGCGATCAAGGATGCTGATTTAGTTAGTTTTTCTACAAAAGCCATAATTGTGTTCTTTATGATTGAACAATAATTCAATGTGTGAAAGTACTGCATTTTCTATATCCAACAAAGTCCACTGATAGCTATCTAAATTGCTCTTGTATCTGACTATTGAGAAGACTGCTTCAATAAAGATGACTGTGTAGAAATCTCTACTATATCCCTGTTATAAAAATATAGGTGCTTCTGAGAGACAGAACAGAAAAACATGTCTGTTCTATAAATTCATATGATTTATGGCTATTATGTGACTCATAGAGTAATACAAGGAAAGAGTTTTTATTGCACTTTCTAGACAGTGCATGGAAAGGCAGGGAAGACATACACTACCCTAATCCATCTGTGAAGTAAAATAGAAATTGGCACATCATGGTTTAAGAAGCCTAAGTAATCTGGCAAAGATAGAGAAAAGAGATAGCTGAGCTAGTAAGCAAATTAAGCGGCCCATATATACTCTCTAGAAAAATTTGGGAGACTGATAATATCTATGACTGTGGTGGTAGTTACTGATTATGTGATTATGTGATAATAGAATTGTTAGTAAAACTACACATGGATATTTGACAAATGTTCTTCATCTGTACTCAAATTATATTCTAGCAATTTCCCCTGCATGTCTACTTAGAAAAATAGTTGAAGGATGAGAATAATCATAACTCTGTATTCCCCTAATTAGACACATAAAATTATTCATAATAAAATTTCAGTGTTCTGGTTTTAGTGTTCAGTCAGCTTTCTCTTCAGGTTTGGAAACACTTGAGAGTGGACAGAAATTGTCTCCTTTAAAAAGCAATGATCAAACCACTCTCAGCATGTTGACAGGTTGTTTGAAAGACTCACTAAGTGAAGGTAAAGTGCAAACAGTTACTTCCAGTGGGGAACCAGCTCTTAGCCTGATGTGCAGGTTCATACTACAGTAATGCCATTATCTTAAATCAAATGTTGCTCTATTTCAAAGGGCCCCAGGCAGCTTACTGAGTTTTATTCTGTTCTTGAATTTGTGTTCACTCTCTAAAGAGTTTCAACTGGGCATTTAACTGTATTTTATTAAGTAGCATAGAACTCATACATTACAAAAGCATAGCTTAGCTATGAGAAGAAGAGAATAGTTCTAACATTTGGAGACGTTTAAGCTAAAGCAATTGTAAAAACTAATTTTGCATTTCAGTGAGTTTCTTGTGGATTAAAACATTAAAAGCAGCTGCTAAGTCAGACTTACAAACATTCTGTTTAAATTCAGATACTCAGGTTGGTAGATAAACTAAACATTGACCAAATGGCCTCAAAGAAAGTCTTGTACTATCATCATTATACAAAGTTATGAGAACACATATAAAAACATCTGAATATTAGTCTCCAATGTTATTATTATTAATATTATTTTTAATATCATTATTGCTATAGTGTGATGTTGATGATGAAGAATATAGAATTTAAATCTCAATGGCTCTTTCTGGATATCAACTCCTATGTTTAACCTTGTTCAAAGCAATTAATATTTCTGTTCTTCATCAATCACATATGACTCATAGAGTTTTACCAAGAACAAAATGTGTAAATTTGACTGGCAATTGAATACATACATATATTTCCAGTTTTTATGATATAGATAAAAAATCATCATTGTTAAATGTAGAACATGCGCACTGGTTTACTGTTTAATATATTGGTAGCAATGGGAGAGCTCTAATAAATATAATTATTTTTATAATCACAAAATGTGTACCAATCAGCTTTCAAACCTATAGTCCTCTCTCTTAATTGTTTGAAACTGAAACGTTCCTACAGAAACTAGTGTTTATCATGGTAGTGTCCTAACTCACATGTTAGTCAATGGTGCTCTGGGGAGGTTGGACCTGCATGGATGAAGTATGTCACCAGATATGAGATTTTGAAAGTTCCTATTCTTCCTTGTTTCCAGAACAAGCACCATGCAAACAGACTCCGACATATATTCTCTTGTCCTAGGCTAAGATTCTTTGACAGGCCTTTTCGCCAGTAATTGATTGGCCTTCCCTGAAACAGTGAAAGAAAACAAACCTTTTCCCTACTTACATTGTTTCTGTCACATATCTGAACACTATACTGTAAAAACAGTGTCTTCTCATCGCTTAAAATTAAGAACCCTTGGTTTATAAAAAAGCCTCATATAAAATGAATTGTCTAATTATAACTCATTGGTGTTCTCTTTTATACATTTTAATTACAAAATAATTACATCATTTTCCCCTTCCCTATCTTTCCTCTAGCTCCTCCCAAGATTCCTCCTTCAAATTCTAACAATTCCCCAACTCTCAAATTGGCAGCCTCATCTTCTCCAGTGAGTACAGATTATTATTGTTATACATATATATTCTTATTTTCTTTTATGTATTCTTTTTTTCTGAGATGGAACAGCAAGAACAACAACAACAACAAAAAAAAAACATATACAAGAAAACATTTATCTTGGAGTATCACAGTTCCAGAGTAGAGTCCATGACCATCATTACAAAGAATATGGCAGCCCGCAGGGAGGCATGGTACTGGGGAAGTAGCTGAGAGCTTGCATCCTATTCACAAATTGGAGACAGAGAGAGCTAATTGGGAATGGTATGAGCTTTTAAAAACTCAAAACTCAACTCTAGTGACACATCTCCAAAAATACCACACCTCCTAATCTTTTCCAAAGAGTTCCATGACCTGCTGCAGACTGAGCATTCAAATATATGAGTCTATGAGGCTGTTCTTATGCAAACCTCTTGTGTGTGTGTGTGTGTGTGTGTGTGTGTGTGTGTGTGTGTGTGTGTTAATTTTCTTCACACTCTTGAGTTACTTATAGGTCCTTGTCCAAGGTGTGAACTCTGGAATATATTATTGATTTTAAGAGAATCATAAATTATCCTTACAGAAAATTCCATGAAATTCTGGAATTGATATGCTGAATTCCTTGGAAGATGTATGTGCAGATAAGGGCAGATTTCGCAACATTGCATGGATTGCATATATATGGATAGGAATCTGTAAAGAAATCTATGCATTGTTTTCTGACATTCCTAGAAAAAAAGTCTACACTTACATTAAACATTCTACAAAGCTGAATGACTGATTAAAAAGTCAATGAAACTTTTAATTTTAACAATCAAAGACAACAAATTGTAATGTTGCACATCAAAAGTCAAATTTATCTTGGGTTATTCTAACATCTAGATTATCATTTACTGCTTATCTTTTTATTCAATCTAATAACCTGATGATTATGAAATAAACTCTTCTGGAATGTGTAAGCACAACCTATGCCTGCTACCAATCCAAAAGCTAAAAATGTCATCAGATACAATGTGTGGCTACAATAGAGATTTCCCCCATTTTTCTGTGTCTTGTTTGCCTGATAGTGCCATCAATGTGTTTGAAAAGTGTTCTAGCTATGACTTCATTTGCTCTTTTACTCTAAAAATTCAGGAAACTGCTACCATCTTACAAAATGGTATTTGGGGAAATACGAGCCTGTGTTTCTGGGCTATGGTCATTTATATTTGTATTATCCAGGATAAGCTACCTCTTATTCTCTTTAAGAGAGAGGGAGAGCTATGTTTTTATATTGACAAAACTTTTGAGAAAGAAAAAAAAAAACCTGGATGGTGTAGAGCTGAAAATGTAAGTGACATTTCTTATTGCTTTTTAAATTATTACAATAGTCTGTCATTCTGAAGTAGATGCAGCTAGTTATCATGAGAATTAGAATTCCAAAAGTTTTATTCTTTAAAAGTAATACATATTCCGGTTGCATGTTCCCTTCCTTCTTCTCCTCCTAGTCTCTCCCTCTCATCTTCCCTCCCTATCATCTTCTCTTCCCTCACTCCTCCAGTATCCCCTGGTCATCAACCCACCTTGGCATATCAAGTTGCAGAAGGTCTAGGTGCAGCTTCTCCAAGACACGATCAGGATGTGTATTAAATTTTTAAAAATATCTATCTTTTAAAATGTTTGAAATAACAAAAATATAATAAAAAGAAAAGAAATAAAAATCCCACTTTTAACTCTTATTTTCCAGTTTTTATATTATATATGAAAAATTAAATAGATTTGGTTCTAATTTTATAAAAAGTAATACATGTTGTACATTTGGCATTTTCAATAGCAAATGCACATCAGAAGTGGAATAAATAGATCTTACCCATGAAGTATCTAGTCTTTTACCTTGATAATCTTGAACATGGGTGGAAAAAATTATACCAGAACAAGAATATGCACTAGAAAACTATGTCCATAAATTAGGAGAAAACCCACCATTAAAGTTTTTAATAGAACCTGTGGCTGTTGTTATATGAGTGAAAGATCACTTGCTCAGTATGCACAAGGCTCTGATCTTGACCCCTGTCACTTCTCCAGCATCCTCTTAGCCAGTGACTCTCAACCTTCATAATGGTGTGGCCCTTTGATACACATTCTAATGTTGTGGTGACCCCCAAACACAAAATTATTTTCTTGCTTCTTTACAACAGCAATTTTGTTACTGTTAAGAATTGTAATGTGAATATCTAATATGTGAAATCTGATATGTGATCTCTGTGAGAGGGTCCCTTGAACCTTTGAAGGGGTCATGACTCAAAGGTTGAGATCTCTGAAAAGCAATATGAATGGAAAAGGGGATCCTAAGAAAGCCTGACGTTTATAGCATTAAAGAAAGTTGGTAACAATAAAAGCTTAAGCTAGTTTTCATTTAAGCAGCTTTACTTGTCAATTTCAGAAATTCAAAATGCAAATGGATTTCATCAAAAGGCATCCCTGCTTGATAACACATTTGATCCAGCCCTGGACTCACCTTCCCGTTAATCATTGGTAGTTTCAATTCACTCTCTTAAGCTTTAAAGCAGCCAATATATTGAGTCATGTACATCTATCAACTGGCTCACGGTAATTTTAGTAATTTCCTAGCAATGAGGATGTAGTCACAATGAAAAACTGTTAATGAAAAGACAAACTGTTAATGCAAACATATGGTCTCAGGTACAACGCTATCAAAGGACTTTTAAGAATTTGAAACTCTTGCATTTCATAGATATACTCTCATTTTTATATATGAAAAAATCAGTATTTTCTCATAGTATTCTTCTTTTGATGTACTACTTAGGCCTTTCTGAATTAATGTCAATCAGTGCTTGAACTGACCAGACAATGATGGAGCTGTACCTTTACCGACTACAATTTTTCTTCTGGTTAGATATCATGACTTTCTGCTTCTGGAAGTCAACAAATGAAAGCTACTGAATATCTGATTCTAGGGCTTTAGACATCATCTCCAGCAGGCAGCTAAACTTGCTGTGTTGTTCTTGTGGCTCTCACATTAGAGTCTTGAAGGACAGTAGTCCTTGTAGTACAGGAGCTGTGGCGTCTTCCTCTATTGTTAAAAAGAGTGGTGGAGGGTAGACATCAGGCTGTAGAATCATTGCATGAAGGCTCTGAGAAACTATTGCATGAAGACGTGAAAGTAAAGCCAGAACTATATTGAACGCCCCATGTTTTTTGAGGTGCTAGAGCTGTGGAATACTTGCCAAGGAGTTCTGCCTATAAGACTCGAATGAGCTCAAGACAGAAGTATACTGCAGAGTGCAAAGTCAGAATGTTTTAATAATCTAAGCCTTCTAATATCAGACATGGAACTACAGGAATTTCAATTTGCCTTACTTGATTTCTATCCTGCTTTGGTCTAATGTTTTCTCACTATACCTGCATTGTTCTCATTTGGAACATACTATTATATTGTGTATTGGAAATACATAATCATATATGTGTATTTTCAATTTCATAGTTGTTTGCAATTAAAATATTGCCTCAAGTATTAGAATAGACTTTGAAATTTGGACTTTTAAACTGCCAAGATTGAAAAACTGTGAGGACCTTTAACATTGGATTTAATGCATTTTTCATTTTGATATGGTCATAAGCCTATGGGCATCAAAAACTAGAATGTCATGGTTTGAATAAGAATGTATCAAGTAGGCTTATATTTTTTTATTTTTTTTGCCCCCCCCACCCCAACTTGTGGAACTCTTGGGAAAGGATTACAGTGTCTGGCCTTACTGGAGAAGTTATGGGAGAAATGTAACTAAGCGCTGAGAACGAAAAGGACTCCTTCCATTCCTGGTGTTTCCTTCTCTGTTTCTGATTTTCTTGGTCAAGATGTGAGCTCTCAGTAGTTCCTATAACCATGCATTCATTCTAGTGCTATGGACTCCAATCCTTTGAAACTATAAGCCCAACTAAGTCCTTCCTTTGATAAGTTGGCTTTGTCGTGATGTTTTATCACAGCAATAGAAAAATAACTAAGACAGACATAGGCCAGATGTTCCTACCTCATTGAGTCCAAGAACAGAAAAGTAGAAGAAATGTGGATCTTCTATCCACGTCCTCAAAAAAGCCGACAGTCTTTGAATAGTCACATGGGCTGGGAACCAATCCTTTAGCATACTGGACTTTGGAGGACACTGCAGATCCAAACATCAATGGTGTACAAGAAAAAGATCAGGAAGTTAGAGATAGACTTACTTTATTACTTCCCTTACTATAACCTTTATTGGTTATCTGTTCTTTTGCTTTCAAACCCACACTTGAAGCTTGCCTCCTGGACTACTGAATATGAGCTCTGTCTCCTAGATTTCACATTTGTAGACTTGTGTTGTATTTTCAGCCCATAGAAGTATCTTCCCAATAAAAAGCTAGGGGCAACTGAAGTTCCCCTTTTGTTTGTGGATTTTTTTTTCTTACAGAGTCAATGCCAAATGCTGAAGACCTCTAAAACACAGCAATTCTTTGACTCCTCTCCATGTCTATACCCACAATGGGCTTGGGCAGAAGCGCTCCCTCTCACCCTTTTGGGCTGAAGGGTTAGAAGGTAACACACAGTTAGAAGGTGGCACACTTTTGCTCCTTTCAGTGATGGCAGAAGCCCTTCATGCTTTTATTCTACCTTGCCCACCTCTGGGTAAAAATCAATTTATTTAACTTTCCTCACTGAGAGATTTTTTTTTCCAGTTGAGGCATTGACTAATAGAGTAACTGACTTTTGAGAAGCTTCAGGAAGCAAGATGTCTCACCTATTAGGGTTTTAGAATAGTATCAAAATAGGATCCTGGTTGAGCTACTCATATTTGAGAAGAGATGAAACAGCCTCTTTGTTGAGGGTTAGGCACTGTTGTGTGTGGCAGCTTGTAACCCAAATTATCCCTACCAGCAGCATGAGATGGGCGTTGTTGTATGGACAGAGGCCAAGTGGCTAATGTACTGGTAACTATGACAACAGTCCTGATTATAAAGACTGTGAAGTCAATTGGCTGGTCCTGACTCACTTAGAAAGCATAAACAATGAAAAGGTCACAGTGGTGTCCTGAGTGCCCAACTAAGCGTAAAGTGATTAAATATATCAGTTTCAATTGATTTTCAGAATAAAGACATATTCTATGGAAAGAAACAGTTGAGCTGAAGATTAAAGCCAGTAAGCAGGACATATCAGATGTGTTCCTGGTAAATGGTGTATTACTAGAGTGAGCAACACAGATCCCTACCATTTAGAAATAAGGGCTCACCCTTTATTCTGATTTCTGCATATGAAAGTCATCCTGCCTCTTAGCATTCCTCAAAGTAAAAATAGAAATGTTGACCAGGGATAGCAGGTAATCATGCATCTCAAGTGCATGGAGTAAGCAAGATGTTTGACAATTTTCTAAATCACAGAATAGGCTGAGTCCAGCAGTTTGTCACTGTGGAGTAAAAGGAATTTATGGGACTGGGTCTGAGAATGCCTTGAATGCACAGATAAAGTTAAGAACTTGAAGAACTTGGGTGTGGACATACTCACTGCTCTGCCACTCTTCTGTTACTATATCTGTCTCATCAGTTTGACTATCCATAACACATTCAAACTGGGTAACTTCCAAGAGAGAAAGGCATTAATATTCATAATTAATTTGAGGCAAGTTATTTATCTTGTGCTAGCTGAGAACCTGTCATGTTCTTGCCAATAACCAGAGAGATAGAAATTAAAGAAAATATGTGTGTTCTGGCTCACCAGATAATGTTCAGAATTTTCAAACATTCAGAATTAGAAGGCTGTCACACATACCCTACTAGGAATGCCCTCAAATAAAATTTTGTAGGGGATTTCTCCTAAGCTGGCAGTCACTGGGAAAATGTTGTTCATGATTTCAAATAAAAAAAGACGTAGTCTGTTATTCCTTTGCTGATTCATAGAAAGTAGTTAGTCAGAAAATTGAAAAAAAATGAAGACTAGTAATGATATTTGAGGTGAGTTACAGATCTCTCAAACAAACATAGACTACAAAAATGTTGTAAACCCTTAAAAATGCTGACCAGTGAGCTGCCACTATGGATGAATCTCCCTATAAAAAGACCAAATACAGAACCCTACCTGTGTAAACCACCCAGATCCTTCTCAGTAGACCTATTGATAACATGACAGAGCTTGTGTGTAAACTGTGCAGGAGGTAGATTCTCATCCAGGCTGATTTTGCTACCACTGTTTTGTTCAAACTGCCAAAAGTAAATGCCAGAGCTTCATTCCTGATTTTGTTTTATTCCTTGAGGTAGTAGTAAGCTACTTGGCAACAACATGATTAACTTAGATCTTTTATGCTATGGATGTATTCATGAGCTAGGTTCATTACAATGAATAGTCTGCAACTATCAATGACTTGAGACAATAACATTAGCAGCTGAAAGTATTTCATGTTATAGTAGTTGGTGGCAGGCTTTTAATCAATGATGCTAATTTACAATGGAAGTGAAGGAATGAGTCCCATCAGAAACATTATACTATTGTGAAAGAAGAGACGGTCAGAAGCAGCTGTAACAATCACACTGAAAGTCTCTAGGCTGTACATGAGCAGTATAAATCATTCCTGTGCATTTTTCCTTTGCATCAAAGCAATTCATAAGCTCAATAATAAGGAGTAATATTCTACTCCTCATCTCATTTCTCAGGAGGCTGGGCAAACCACAGAAGCAGAAGGCAATGAGGTCAACCTTCTTCTAAGGAAAAGCAGATACTTTGATAATAATGCAATCTTTTGCAAAGCCCTCCATCCCTTTATGCACATGTAGGGGAAAACATGTAATATATATATATATATATATATATATATATATATATATATATATATATATATATATATATATCAAAATTCACCTTCCAAGACTAAGTATAAGAAACTTCAGAAGCTTTACCAGTTGCCATGTTTTGCTTTGTTTTGTATTTCAAGCAAACAAACAAAAAGAACCTTTGTTAAAACACAAGGAATTGAAATCTAAAGTTGGTAAAGCATTTGGCACAAAGATTTTAGTCTTGCCAGAACATATATCACCACCTATTTGATAGCATATTCATTACTCTGTAAAATTGATGTATTAATCAAAAGATGAATTATCTACCTTTTATCAGTGCCCCAAATATGCTACAACTCATGGGTAGAAGGCATAATTATAAGAGTCAACTAGTAAAGCCAGAAAGGCTTTCTCTCACTACAAAATGCACTACTATTGGAATAAATATTTTGGTCCTCAATATCATTAGTACTCTCCGGAATAGTTAAGTCAGAGCGCTTCAGATGATTCCTTTTAATCAATACCTAAGTCGCTAAGTCTATACTCTCAGCTGTTTGTACATGTGAGCTGAAGCTAGAGACACAACACGTTTATGTGAACTGTATCTTTTTGTCATTTTTATTCTCATCACATAAATTAAGGAGTTATGGAGAAATTTCTGTCTTGTGGTGATAACCCATTTCACATGCCCTGTAGATTCTAGAACCTTGTAATATATATATATATATATATATTAACATGAAATGAATGGATGCCAAGAGGGAAAGGTGATAAATGTGCTACATAAATCTTACTTTTCCCATTTGTCCCTCCCACTAGGCTCTGCTTTCCCTCTAGCCCTCTCTGTGACATGGAACTGTTTTTTAAGTTGCATCAAGTAACATATAAATAGATTGAGGAGAAAGAATAGAAGAAAAAATATTTATATTGTATGATCACACTCACCAGTGAACATTCAACACAAAAGCGGTATAAAATAATTCAGCAAGAAAAAAATGGCATGACAAATTGATGTCAGGCAGCCTGTGTCATGGCCATTATTGGCAAACTGCTCCACAGTGGAGTAATCATGGATGAAAGTCCTGCATAGGATCAACAGTGGACTCACTTAGAACTGTCAAATATCCAAGTTTCTAGCAAAGAAAATCAATGCCAGGTCCTCAAGAAGGCCCATTCCTAATAAGACCCAACACACCACTAACTTACTTCTCTTTATTTTATTTGTATTTGAGAAAGCAAGAAAAAACATAGTCCTAAAATGGCTGTTTACAGTGAAGTGAGCAGCATATTTATTTGATAGCAGTAGAACTCATGGTATATTTCCCAAGTATCAAGTTTAGAACAAAGCCACTAATTTATTGATACAGCTAAGACAAAGCCAGTTAATTTCTGCAACTCTGGCAATAGAAGATTCTGATAGCTAACAGCTAGTTTCTTCTCAAAAATGGATCTTACCAAGGAGAAATGGCATGTCATTTTGGATTGTTGGACATTACTGTGCAAAAGCTAGACCTCTTGCTTTAAATTAGAGGCACACTGCTTCCATGGACGGGTGAAGGAATGGCCAGGGAGGTTCATGTAATGCCACTATAATTAAATATCTATTTGTTTGTACAGAGTCCTGATTACTCCAATGATCAGATGTAGTAATATATTCAACAAATTCCCTCATTCAACTTCTACCCACAAACCTGGTTCCAGAGTTTGTTTCTATAAAAATCCGTGAGGCATCATGTGCTAAAATAAATGATTTTCAGTGGTTAACAAATGATCTTCCTGAGTCTATCTAAAATAAATTACATTGTAGCTTTAAAAATATAGATTTATTATAGTTTACTGGACCTTTGAGCATGTTTGTAGTTCTGCAATGAATCATTTTAGGTTGATTTCTCAGAATACGCTATATTCAAATTGATCCAAATTTTAATGACAACTTTTGTGCTCAAATTCACAAATACAAAACATAACACATTTATTTAAAACTTTTTCTTTTTTATAATTTTTGGATGGTAGATCTTTTGTATTGTTTGGTTCCCACCTCATTTTTCTAAAGCTGGTAGGAAGTAGTACAAATGGAGTCAGCACAGGACCAATACCAGCAGTAATATGTTGTTGGATAAAGCAAGTGGGAAAGTGAAGAGAGAAAGGAAAAATATGATCAATGTTGGTTCCTGGTTCTATAAGTGTCATACCATCATTTCTTATGGTTGTATTCATACACACACACACACACACACATATGTGAATATAATATATGAATATATCAGAATACCATAATACCATCGGTACCCCAGAAATGTGTATGACGTTAAGTTATGTTAAATTACATTTACTTTATAAAACAATATCAGCCTTGGAGAATAAAAGCATAAAAGATTTTAAACAAATGACAGACTGCTATGTCTCTTTCAAGAATCATCAAAAATTTAATTGACTGTGTCATGGTTTGGATGGTAAATGTCTCCCAGTTGGCTGAGGTATTTGAAAAGAGTCCCAAGTTGTCGGTAATTCTAAAGAAAGGTATGAAGCCTTCAGAATGTACAGGCTTGCTGGAGAAGACATGTTACCAGGGTGGGCTTTGAGTGTTTATAACCTTACTTCACTCTCAGTTAATTCTTTCAGCTTCCTCAAACCGTTTTAAGCATGCTTTTTTGTGTAGTTTTTCCTGTATTTGCCCGCTGCCATGCATCCTCTCCATTACAGACTCTCATTGAGGAACCATAAACAAAGACAAACTCTCTCATTACAGTGCTTTATCACTACAACAGAAGAGTAGCTAATACAAACAACAAGAAGAATTTGTTACACTGTATTTGGCCATTGCCCACTAGTCTAAAAGCAAAAGGGAAGCCAACAAGAAACTAATTGATCTACTTTTGTTAAATAGCCAGTCTTAGTTGATTATGTCTTCTATTCCGCTATCCAGAACCATGATCTCAGAAGTTTGGAAAAGTCAAATGTAGGAACACTCACAGAAATTAAATGGAGTCCTTCTGTGCTCACTAGTTGTTTTAATTTTAAAAGGATATTTTATTTATTTATATTTTAAATGTTATCCCCTCTTCCAGTTTCCACTTTGGAAACCCCCTATCTCATCCTCCCTCCCCCTGCTTCTATGAGGGTGCTTCTCCACCCACTCACCCACTCCTGTCTCCCCACCCTGGCATTCGCTACACTGGGGCATCGAGCCTTCCCAGGGCCATGGCCCTCTCCATCCATTGTTGTCCAACAAGGCCATCCTCTGCTACATACTACTTTTATGTCAACATTGATGAGAGGCAGGGGACCTTAAATAAGAAAAATTGTTCCTGTCTAAAGGAAATACACTGACAAAGAGTGGAGCAGAGACTGGAGGAAAGTCCATCCAGAGACTGCCCCACCTGGGGATCCATCTCACATCCAGACACCAAACCCAGACACTATTGCTGATGCCAAGAAGTACTTGCTGACAGGAGCCTGATATAACTGTCTCCTGAGAGGATCTTCCAGAGTCTGACAAATACAAAGGCAGATGCTTGCAACTAACCATTGGACTGAGCATGGGGACTCAAAATGGAGGAGCTAGCAGAAGGACTGAAGGAGCTGAAGGAGCCTTATCTGTCATCAATGGGAGGGGAGGCCTCAGTATATAGGAATGCTAGGGCAGTGAGGCAGGAATGGGTGGGTGGATGGGATGCAGGAGCACCCTCATAGAAGCAGGATAAGGGGAGGATGAGATAGGGGTTTGCAGAGTGGAAACTGGGAAAGGGGATAACATTTGAAATGTAAATAAATAAAATATCCAATTTTTTTAAAAAGCATAAGATGCCTCCTTAAGACTATGCTGTAGACAAGCCTACAGAGCATTTTCTTAATTAGTGATTGATTGGGGAGGGCTCAGCTCATTGTATGGTGCCATCGCAGGCCTAATGGTCCTAGATTTTATGAGAAAAAACAGCTGAACAAGCAGGACAACCAATCCAGTAACCAGCAACACCCCACCCACCCTGCCCATGGTCTCTGCATGGACCACTGCCTCCAGATTTGTGCCCTGTGTTAGTACCTGCCCTGACTACGTTCAATGATGGACTATCACGTGGAAGTGTAAGCCAAATAAACCCTTTCATCTCAAATCTGCTTTGTGATCATGATATTTTTCTCACAGTAACTGTAATGCTAACTTAAATGCCTGCTTTTCTTCAAGCTTCTAAAGATGGAATCAAATATAACTAAAGATTTATTTTATACTATGAAAGAGAAATGACAGTTTTCTTTCACAATATATTGAAAGCTTTGCATTTTTAATAAATAATGAACCAAAATATTTCACTACAAGTGATTTTATCCCCCTGTCTCTTCCACAATAAATATAGAAACAGCCACCAACTGAAAGACTTTTAACTTTTTATCACCCACTGTTCCATTAAGGTATACTGAGTCTCCTACAACTAAATGTATATTTTTGAAAGTTGGAAAACCTGCTCTTGGAATGAAATCATCAGGAAAAGTAGGGTATTCATTAACCAATCTGTGTGAGGATACATTGGTAATGTCCATTATTAGTAGACATAGTTAGAATCCCTTCATTTGTCCTGGCCAACTATGGCTTTTACCTTTCCCTTACTATTGATGCACCACTATTAACTATTTAATCTTTCGTTTTCTAAGTATCCAGTCATGTCTGTATAAGTTAACTTTACCACTAGAACTGCCTCTTTATTAAAGTGTACTGCTAATTAAAACCTAACTTTATCATTTTGACTAGCATTCATCTTAGTTAATATTTGACAAGATACAATAACATCTTTTCAAGAGAGGACACAAGGATTGTTGAGAAATTAATATCTACATCTTAACTAAAAAGAAAAAGGAATAGATGAAATGTTTTACTATGTGATTTTTGGAAATACTTAATATCTTATTGGTAACTAGCTACTAAATATTAGACAACTGAACAGAAGTCACTTGCAACTAATGATATGTTTTATTTAAACTTAATACTAATAAGATTAAACAACACGGCATTTGTGTTCATTTTTCTCATTTTCCATTAGCTTACGTAGCTCAGTTACAAAATATTTCATCAAATAATCTTGAAGCCAATTCTTCTCAGTTACACATAAAATAATTATTACACTCTATTTAGGTAAATGAATTTTATTTTTATTGTATTCACAGTCATCAATCATAATTATTTTTATCATATGTTCTGTGCTCTGCTAAAGAAAGGTCCTCTCTCCATTCAGATAAATGCATTCATGGAGAGGAATAAAACTGTAAGTGTGAATATATGTGAATATGTTTATTAAGTCAGGGTTTCATGGATACAACAAAATCAATGCTTTCAAATTAAAATGTCTGTTAAAACCAAACTAATTGGTGTAACAACCAATAAGTGTTTTAAACTAGACAAGACAGATGGACAACTCAGTGTAAAATATAACTACATGAACCTTCCACAGAAATCTTACAAGCTCAAGACATTAGATAATTTACTTTTAGAGAAATAAAACCAATAACTTTCAATCAAATAGGGAAAACAGTGGGACAAACAACAATTATTGCTTCACTGAACTACAAGGAGACATCAAAATGGTTAGGGCTGCCATACTATAAAACCCAATGCACAGCCAGAAGTAAATATTGCTTTAATCTGAGGCCACTAGCTATAGATCTTCAGATGTGAATACATGTCCTGGGGCATTTTCAGAAACCAGGGAAGCAAACAGGACCATTACCAGTGTAAGAGTAGGGAGCTATAGATAGGGGAATAGCAAGAAACATGTTCTCTGAAATGGGAAAATGAGAAAAAAAAGTTCTAATTGCTGAAAGGTTTAGAAAAGTAACAGTACAATGTCTGAAGCAGTCATAAGTGATCACACAGTTAACTATCTACCATAAGATCTGGAATGTATACTAGTTGAGATTATACATACATATATATATATATATATATATATATATATATATATATATATATATA
>NW_021604630.1:13234546-13264715 GCF_004785775.1 Grammomys surdaster | reverse complement strand
ATATATATATATATATATATATATATATATATATATATATATATATAAAATCATCTGATGCTACCTCTAAGAATCAAAAACTATTTAACAAAATTTCCAACACTAGATATTTTGATTTGTTGTTCAAGGTTAGCCAAGAGACTCCTGAAACATTGCCTACAATTGTGATCACCATTGGTTGCCCTGGGGATAGGAGGTAAGTCCCTAATGGTGAAGAAAGTACACACATCAGAAACAGGACCCAGAGGATTCTGAACTGGGCCCAAGCCAATAGCCTTCTTTCTGAGGACTACTTTCCGTATTATCAAATGGCACCATTGAAGTGAAATTTTTTGGTTGTGTCATGCGATGCTTTGCTGAAGCAGACTCGTGAGAGAACACATGATGTTTGGAGACAGTATAAGTAGGACTCACAGACAGTGATGGTGTGCTTGCATTGCTTGTCATGTAACAATCCCTTGGTCTCCTGTTTTTCACGGATCTTCACCTCATAGAGAGAGGTACAATAAAAATTTTCTTCTGGCATTCTGGCTGAGTGTGGTCACTCCTTCTGACTCTTGTTGATTTGGCAGAGGCCTGGCTGTTGATGCTAGATCAGGCCTTGTCTGCTGATTTTTTCATGCTTGGTGACATCTTTGAAGAGGGCTGTTGGTATTTTGACACTAGTGAACTGGACTGCTGGTATCCTGACAAAAAAAAAAATTAGAATTGCTCCCAAACAACTACTTCTAAACAAGTATCCCAATTTTCCTATTGCCCATCTTTTCTCCACTACCTTTGGATGGTGGTCTATAAGGGTCCAAGTGTTTGAGAACCCTTAATAAAGTAGGTTTTGTAAAGCAGGTTTTAAAATATCTAAGCCTACAGACCAAGCTAGTTTCCAAAGGAAGGAAACAATCGAACAACTGTGTTTAGTTATGAAGTCAGTGTACTATAGTGACACAGCTTGGTACTTAACCCTAAGTGCACAATAATGGCACACATTTCTTAGTTGTAACCAACAGCTCTCTAATTGAATGTAAGACCTGCTTAAAAAGAGGGAAACCATCCCTGGTACTAGAAACATAGCCAGCCATCCAGGGCTAATGTAGTTAAGGATCTCAGATGATAACCATGACTTTATTAAATCAGCGTAATTCCTGACTCCATCCTAAATATTGTCCTTATATCCACAGCTATGTGTTGTTTTCTTCCCGTATCAGGGAAACTTCTATTTGCAGCACATGGAGACGATTACAGGAAAGCACAACCAATCAATATGCAGATTGGTATAGTTCAGTCTCACTCACTGATATATCTAGAATACAACTCTTGTACCTAATACTCAAGGATCGCTGTGGAAGGGTTTTAGGCTGTGGGGGAAATTTTGTAAGAACCAGTGGTACAGGAGGACATTTGCTGTGAGATTATGTCTTTTAGAAATCTCTTAGAAGTTACACCCATAAAGTCTCACCCAAAATAAGTAAGCATTGCCTAAACATGGTTAATAATAGATATGCTAAAGTAGACAAAAGAAAGACACAACGCTACACATAGGACTACATGCAACTAAAGAAACAGAGAGCTGGAGAAATAATCCTCCCCAGGGAAGAGCACACCAACTGATTATCCAACGCCAAATGGTCACTCCTGAAAACATACATAAAAGTAACATTAAACAGACAGTGCAGGTTGCATATTATGTACTTAGGAATATATTGATATTTATGATTTTATATATAGGAATGTTTATTTAGGAATTTATAAGAATGTATATTTATATTATAAATATAATCATCCAAGGGTTTGGAGGGAAGAAAGAAATAAAATATGAGTACAGATATTTGTAAGATTAAAGATCAAATGGTCTTACTGCTGGCATTAACCAGTCCTACCTGCTCCATTAAGGAAATGGTTTGATGATGAGTTTGACTCTTCTAGACAATTTTATTTTGTTTTACATGTATTATATATGATTTACATGGAGGGGATCTTTATCTCAGCATTTTAAATGATATAGGAGAAATATTTCATCAAGTTGTTTGCTAACACTCTATAATCCCTAACAAAATAGATTACCTTAGAATGATTCATGAAGACTTGAAAATAACTGTTCCTTTAGAGTACAGTTTCAAGACAGCGGTTTTTATAAACTGTTGTGCTACATCAAAGTGTACCAAGTGACAACTCTGCCTCATACTTTCTCTTTGTCTTCCTCACCATATCTCACATGCCTTTAATAACAATTGTTGTGTATCATTTCATAGACTACCAATAATGCCCATGTCTACCCCCAGCAACATGGACAACTACAGTATTCATGACACCACATATCCCATCTATTTCTCCAACAGCAGAAGGTTGATAATTTAAAATAGAATTGGCAGAAAACGCAGGAGTGTGAAATCTTTTTTGGCATCAACAGGAGAGCCTTCCTTATTGCTTTTTAGTCACACTTCCAGGTTTTCCTCTCACTGCCAAGGTGCAAACTATTCTCTTTTTTTCCCCCTTTAACGGTTGTCACAAGGAGTCAATTTTCATGCTACGTTCCTTGTTGAGTTTTTGGAAAATGTTTAACTTTCACAGAGATTCTAGAAAAAAGGTTTCTCTGTGGGAAATAAATGCTGTTTTCTAACATTTAGGGATCTTATGGTTATTTTCCATTTGTGCAGTCTGTCGAGGTCTTAAGCATCAGAAAATGGAAGGACACATATTCTAACAATGTCCGCTGTTTAAATTGCCATTTTCACTACATTTACATTCTTCCACAGTACTGAAAGCAACTTAGCCCAGATTGTCAGAAATACACAGTGCTATGCTCCAAGCAGAGTTGAAGGCTGAATCAAACAGCTCTGCTATGCTCCAAGCTTTTGTTCTTTGTATGAACAGTACTGACCTTGAGGCTTATGGGGAAATGTATTGAGAAAATTCTATGTATCAAGACGTGCAAGCAGATACAATATTAAACTGAAAGTCCTTTCAACTTTTGCCTGAAAGTTAAAATAAGACAACTGAAGAACAGAGAAACCTGCTGAGCCATGAATGGAATATTATTCAGTTGACCTAAATGCCATTTAATAAAACTAAAAAAAAAAAAAAAGAAAAGAAAAGCAAAAGAAAACCAGGCTAATAGAATTGGTTCTTTGGAGTTTAGAGTGATGCATAGAAATGGTTTAAATAACACTGGAGGAGGAAGTGCTCACCATTGTCCAGGAAACTCCAGTCCCCAGAGAAAAGAAACCAGTCAAGAAATTTGCACAAAAAAATTTGCTGATGGTTAGGAGTGAGTTTAGAAGTTTTCTACTTCATAGATTCTCCCACACTTCCCTTAGATACTGTTATTTAAGAGGGGCTGCGATTCACGTAGGACCATATACGTGTTGTCTTATGGACTTAAGTTGTATGCAGTAACAATCCACAGAGGGCATCATGTAGAGTGTAACTGTGAATGTCCTTTCACGGGAAGACCTGCGTAAAGTCCTCTATGGTTGGGAATTTTCAGCAGGCTGTTACTTACATTTTATGTTTGACTCTACCTACACCCAGGAAGCTATAAATTTAAGCAAGAACTTTAAGATTCCACTTGCTTATTTATTCCTGTATTTAAGAGATATCATCCACCTGAGCATAAGAGGGATACTTCCAGCCAGAGGACTTTTCTACGTTCCACCCACAGAGAGGCCACCAACCCAAACAGAGCTAGCTGAGCCAGCCATGACCCAGCTGAGCGAGTCACGGTGACCAAGAGTGTCATCCACCCAGTGGAGCACTGCTGGAGCTTCCCCTTGCCCCTTTTGGCTACGGACTGGTCTAGCCCAAATGCCCCCCCAACCTTTCTGCTACCTCTCAATGGCATCTGAGAGCCCAAGGACTTGAGACGAGCTGATCCCTGTCTGCCTTCTTTCCTGGGAGTTCCCAAACCAAGATCTCCGACCCTGCGGGATGTCAGACTGGGATCCCCCCATGCCCTGAGTAAAGCTCTGTGGCTTCCCATAGCCAGGCATCCTCAGTGCACTTCGGTTCCCTGAGTGCGGTTTCAGCTGCCTCGAGCGGCAGACACAAGGGACTCACAACTAAGCCCAACAGGACCCAAGCCCATGTGGGCCACAGCCCCACAAGGGAATGTAAAGAGATGAACCCCAGCACACATTGAAAAGTAACAAATTCAGGAGAATAGATGCAAAATGTTCAGCCAGGGTTTCTCTGATGTTCGTGAACATCGAATAAAAATCAAAAAAGTTTTTATCACAGTACATACCAAGCTTTGAGAGAAAAGGAGTGTCACTACTCAAAAGTAAGCCATTCAAAGGAAAAATAAGTGTCCTGAAGAAGTTCAAATAAAATTTAAATCATGATAATACTATGACCCAGTGGTGAGTCATCCTCTTCTTAGCACTTCATGGCTGTATTCATGTACCAAATCGTCTTTATCATCTACCCTGATGGTTTCTGTCGCTTTATAAATGGCTTTGTTGTGTTGGCAGTGGTGGTCGTCGTTGTTGTTTGTAGCTTTTCCTTCATGATCTTGTTCAAAGAGTACGTAGACCTTATCTAGTAACATTTTATTTTAACCATATCATTACTATATTAAAAGCCCTTTAATTGTCCTGAACCTCACTCTGTAAAGAAACCCTGGTCTCTGAGAGCTCTGTGGTTTTCTAATTCATGCTGTTTTTACTGATCTTCTTTTCTCACCTGCTATCCAAATCTTCCCTAATCCCAGCTGGCCACTGCATGTGTTTCCTTCATTCCATGACAGAGCCGTTGCCTGCAAGCCTGTCCATTTGTACTTCTCTTTGAAGGGCCCTTCCCCTAAACTTCAAATAGTTTGTTCCACTCACTAGGACTGTATCATGCTCTAACAACGTCTTGGGTGACTTACAGAATTTTAAATGTTTTATCCACCTTCCCAATACTCCTACTTCCTCTCTTCATTTATACTTCACCATGTTCACTTAATAGTGTACGATTTAATTTTAGGTCTGCAGATTGCCAATGTTATATGAATATCAGTTTAATGGGAGTAGACTAGGGAAATTTTCATTTTTGGTTTACTATTATATATATTAATATAACAATATACGAAATGTTGCCTTGCGTTTTACTTTGAATACATGAGAATTTGTTAAACACTGATTATTTGGAATACTGATTAATTATATCTATTTGCATGAATGAGTTTTTTCCTGAAGTGTATATTAAATCACTTTGATTTATAGCAAAAATGAACACTGAATTGAAAAAAAAAATAACCATTAGCTTCCAGATATAATCCATGAGCATATCCAAGAAGCTAGATACATTGTCGCACAGATGAAGAAGCTTATTATAATCTATATTTAACATTCTGCATTAAACTTACAGTAGACATCCCCAGATTTAAAAAATAACATAAAGTTTGTATGAAGCATAAGATGAAATTACCTTCTTATATCAATATGGTTATCATCTAACTTGAAAGCACTAGGTATATGAATAAGAAAACAGTGACTGCAAAGGAAGAGCAAAGGTGCAGCTTCCAAAGCTGCAAGGTGACTTCCAGGCAATGGCAGATGATTTTGAGGAAGACTGAAGTTTCTCTAGAAGACACTGACAAAGTTCTGGCTGTTTTGGTTAAGAAAACCTTTGCCCCTAGCTACAGAGGCTTAGACCATATGGCTTCTACTTTCCCATGTATTCATTCACAAAGTCCTCTGTTTCTTTGCTTCTATTGAGCATCTGTTATCTCTTTAAGAATCTCATTTTTCTTTATGTGTCCATTAGATTTGGAAAGAAATTTTCAAGACAATATCGTGACAATTCTGATTACATGGGGGAACACATTATAGTGAAGCGTTCGCTCAAAATCAAAGAGCAATTTCTTCATCATATTTATTCTTCTTGTTTAAACTTACTAGCAATAAGTAAAATGTAAGTATTAGAAAAAGAAGAAAAGCCCATCATTGCTAGTGACAGGAAATTGAATCATTCCCAGAAGGTAACAATAGATATAATGCCTTAAAACTAGAGAAATTAGTTAAATGGAATTAAGCTGCAAAACCAAAATCAGGAGGCTACAATATCTTTCTGGAGAATCTGCTTTAGCTTAATTTTCTTTCTTATAATATTCTTCATTCCTGCATCTTACTGATCTTTTGACACTCATACATCTGGAATGCTTTCAAGCTGCATTCTACCCAGGAGAAAACTGATTTCAAATACGTAATGATAGTATATTACATACTGATTTACAAATGCATCCTGCATTGCGAGGAGATGGAACAGCTGATTTCCCACACACTGCTGCTATTAATGTATCCAAATTAAAAAGCTTGTAGTATATAGAATATATATATCCTATAGAAATAAGAAATTATAGTGTGTATTTTCCAGAATGAACTGTAAACGTTTAATCAACAAGAGTCAAGATAGGCTGACACTTAACAAGACACTTAAATGTGAACATTTACATAACAAGAGTCAATATAACACTTATAAGAATACATAAATGAATAAATAAATAAGTAAATAAGTAAATAAATAAATAAATGCTAGATGGCTTTTGGCAAGATGGCCATTTTTACTATATTAATCCTGCCAACACATAAACCTGAGAGATTCTTCCATCTTCTGACAGTTTCTTCAGTTTCTTTCTTCAGAGACTTGAAGTTCTTGTCACACAGATCTTTCACTTGCTCAGTTAGAGTCACAGGTGTTTTATATTATTTGTGACTATTGTGAAAGGTGTCATTTCCCTATTTTCTCTTCAACCAGTTTATCCTTTGAGTAATGGAAGGCCACTGATTTGAGTTAATTTTATATCCAGCCACTTTACTGAAGTTGTTTATCAGGTTTAGGGGTTCTCTGGTGGAATTTTGGGGTCACCTAAGTATACTATTATGTTATCTGCAAATAGTGATATTTTGACTTCTTCCTTTCGAATTTGTATCCCTTTAGCCCCCTTTTGTTATCTAATTCCTCTGTCTAGGTCTTCAAGTACTATATTGAACAGGTAGGGAGAGAGTGGGCAGCCTTGTCTAGTCCCTGATTTTAGTGGGATTGCTTCGGTTTCTCTCCATTTAGTTTGATGTTGGCTACTGGTTTGCTCTATATTGTTTTTACTTGTTTAGGTATTGGACTTGAATTCCTGTTCTTTCCAAGACTTTTACCATGAAGGGGTATTGAATTTTGTCAAATGCTTTCATGGCATCTAATGAGATGATCATGTGGGTTTTTTTCTTTGAGTATGTATATAATGGATTATGTTGGTGGATTTCCATATATTGAACCATCCCTGCATCCCTGGAATGAAGCTTACTTCATCATGATGGATGATTGCTTTGATGTATTCGTGTATTCAAGAATTTCACTGAGTATTTTTGCATCGATATTCATAAGGAAAATCGGTCTGAAGTTCTTTCTTTTTTGGGTCTTCATGTGGTTTAGGTGTAACTGTGGCTTTGTAAGAGTAAAAATTAAAACAGCTCAGCAGAGACCACAAACAACTTGGCAAAGACTGCAGGACGGCTTGCTGAGCTTGCTGAGAATAGCCATAATAAAAACATCAAGCCCCTCTAGGGACGAGGTGACCAGAAATATAGAAACAACCAAAAACATATCTTGACCAGTCTAAACATGCCCAAGTGAGTAATGGGCCACCTGGTGTTTATCCTAGAAGGTCTGAGGCTTCATGGTCAAAAATAGTGGACCATCCAGCCTGTCAAAATGATTGCTTACGCAAAGTGCTGATGTTTGAAATATCCAATTATATGTAACCACGCCAAAATTTCCTGCTTTTCCCTTCCCCCTTGTGCCTCCCCCTATAAAAGTTCTAAACTTCCTGGGGTCTTCATCAAAATTCTCTCCCCTGAGTGGGATGAGTTTCGATCCAAGGGCCCTTGTTAGTAAACTGCCTTTTGCTATTTTGCATCAAGTCAGTCTCTCGTGTCTCCTTGGGTGCGCGCTGATCGGAACTTGAGTTGGGGTCCTCTTCGTGGGTCCTTACAGCTTCATAGAACAAATTGGGTAGTGCTCCTTCTGTTTCTATTTTGTGGAATAATTTGGAGACTATTGGTACTAGGTCTTCTTTGAAAGTCTGATAGAATTCTGCAATAAACCCATCTGGTCCTATGAAGGCTCGATGCCCCAGTGTAGGGGAATTTGAGGGCAGGGAGGTGAGAGTAGGTGGGAAGGTGGGGGAAGATCCTCATAAAAGCAGGGGAAGGGGGATGGGAGAAGGGGTTTTGGAGGGGTGTGAACCAGGAAAGGAGATCACATTTGAAATGTAAATAAAGAAAATATTCAATAAAAAAGTTATTGAAGAAAAATAGTGAAGAAGGTCTGCTAGAATTCTGCACTAAACCCATCTGGTCCTAGACTTTCTATGGTTGGGAGACTTTTAATGACTGCTGCTATTTCTTTAGGGGTTATGGGACTGTTTAGATGGTTTATCTGATCATGATTTAACTTTGGTGCCTGGCATCTGTCCATAAGATTGTTCATGTCACCCATAGTTTCCAGCCTTGTTGAGTACAGG
The DNA here is from genome assembly GCF_004785775.1 of Grammomys surdaster. Lineage (NCBI taxonomy): Eukaryota > Metazoa > Chordata > Mammalia > Rodentia > Muridae > Grammomys > Grammomys surdaster. The sequence goes on along the minus strand of NW_021604630.1, from coordinate 13,256,221 downwards.
CTTTTGTAGTCGGATCTGATGATTTTTTAATTTCCTCAGTTTCTGTTGTTATATCTCCCTTTTCTGACTTTGCTAATTTGGATACTGTCTCTGTGCTCTCTGGTTAGTCTGGCTAAGGGTTTATCTATCTTGTTGATTTTCTCAAAGAACCAGCTTCTGGTTGATTCTTTGTATAGTTCTTTTTGTTTCTACTTGGTTGATTTCAGCCCTGAGTTTATTTCCTGCTGTTTACAACTCTTTTTTTTTTTTAGTGTTTTGAGACAGGGTTTCTCTGTGTAGTTCTGGTTGTTATGGAACTCACTCTGTAGACCAGGCTGGCCTCAAACTCAGAAATCCTCCTGTCTCTGCCTCCCAAGTGCTGGGATTAAAGGCGTGCACCACCACCACCCGGCCCGTTTACAACTCTTATTGGGTGTATTTGCTTCTTTTTGTTCTAGAGCTTTCAGGTGTGCTGTCAAGCTACTAGTGTATGCTTTCTCCAGTTTCTTTATGTAGGCACTTATAGCTATGAGTTTTCCTCTTAGCACTGCTTTCACTGTGTCCCATAGATTTTAGTATGTTGTGCCTTCATTTTCATTAAATTCTAAAATGTCTTTAATTTCTTTCTTTATTTCTTCCTTGACCATGTTTTCATTAAATAGAGCCTTATTCAGCTTCCATGTATATGTGGGCTTTCCATTGCTTTTGTTGTTATTGAAGATCAGCCTTAGTCCATGGTCATCTGATAGGATGCATGGATTATTTCAATCTTCTTTTACCTGTTGAGGTCTGTTTTGTGACCAATTATATGGTCAATTTTGGAGAAGGTAACCAAATCCCACCAAAATCACTTAGTAATAAATTACCAATATTCTGCAGAATAAAACTTTGCACAATAGATGATTTATAATTTAATAATTAACAGACGGATTTTTTCAAACATGATTTTGAGCAAATAAAGCCATATAGTGGTTAACTACAATGTAAAAAGTATTAAACACTGTATCCAAAGATGGGTCAAGCTAATCTACACAGTGATAAGGCAAGTAATAACTTGGGTCTTGAGCAGACAGGAGAATAACAAGGAGTAGGCATTCTGAGGCTGTGAGCCTGAAGTGAATCTGGATCAATGACAGAATTATTCAGATGGTGAGAAGAGGAGAAAGACAGACCTATGCAGCCACATTCAGCAACCTAATGGGCTCTCCTAATATTTTAGGGAATTTGAGTCAGGACAAATTAGGATTTGAAGTTTTGATTCAAAACATAATTTCTGACTTTGATAGTGTCATGAAGCAGATTTGGAAATTTTGTTAAATTTGTTTTAGTACAGGCTTACGTTCAAGGGTTAGGAGAAACAAAGTAGTGTTTAGCGAGGAAGACTTGAGAACACGGATATGACCTCAAGGAAGAATTAAAGAAAGACATCTAACCATGGATATGGGCTTCTCAGAGAAGAGTTTCAGTTAATTGTCTTAGCATTGGCTATCTATATTTTTCCCATAATACTCAAGTTAAGTCTCAGGAGATTGCTAGGAATCCCTTTGTACTCTTTTTTTTTCTTTCTTTTTTTTTAATTTACTCACTTTACATCCGACTCACTGCGCTGACTCCTGGTTAGCCTCTCCCACAACCCCTTCCCTATCCTCCTTCCCCTTCTGCATTAAGAGGGTAGAGGCCTCCTTTTGGTATCCTTCCACCATGACACATAAAGTCTCTGCAGGGCTAGGTACATCCTCTCCCACTAAGGCTAGACAAGACAGCCAAGCTTGAAGAAATATTCCACAGACAGGCAACCATTTGGGGAATAATCCTGGCTCCAGCTTATCTGAACTCACATGAAGACCAAGCTGCACATCTTTACATATGTGGGGTGCAGCTAGGAGCAGCCCCTGCATGCTCTTTAGTTGATGATTCAGTCTCTGAAAGCCCCAAGTTTCCAAGTTAGTTGATACTATTAGTCTTCTTGTGGAGTTCCTATTCCCTTCTGTGCCCAAAATCCTTCCCCCAACTCTTCCATTAATAAGTTCCCAAGCTCTGTCCATTGTTTGGCTACAGTTTCTGCATCTTTCTGAGTCAGCTGCTTGCTGGGGTCCCTCAGAGGACAGACATGCTGGACTCCTGTCTGCAAGCACAACAGAGTATCATTAATAGTGTCAGGAATTAGTGCTTGCCCATGGGATGAGTTCTCAAGTTGGGCTGGTTATTGGTTGACCATTCCCTTAGTCTCTGCTCTGTCTTTGTCTCTGCATTTCTTGTAAACAGGATAAATTTGGGGCCAAAAGTTTTATGGGTGGGTTGATGTCTCTATCGATCCACTGGGATGCCTGCCTGGCTACAGCAGGTGGCCCTTTGAAACTCGACAACCCCGATGGTTTAAGACACAACTAAGATCAACCCCATTGATTCTTTGCTGCCTCCATAAGAAAATATACTGTGACTGTAGAAATGCCTTTAAGGAAGTTAGACTCAGAAAGTAAAACCAAGAAACACTATGTTTGCACAAAGGACTTTGTAGATGCTCTTTGACTGTAAAAAAGGTCCCTGGTGAAAGTCCTAGAGAATTAGAGGTTTATAGTGGGGAAGGAAGAAAGTCCTTCAGCATCTGATTATTGTGCTTCAATACTTGCCTCTTGGCTGGTGAAGTATTTCTTTGCAAACCCTGGGAAAAGTATTCTTCTCCTCTTTTTAACCCCCATGATTTCCCCTGTCTTTCTATTCTGCTTTCACTTGAGTATAATAAACCTTGCTAAGTGACAGGTCACACCCAAATGATACAGGAAATGTGATGTGCATTCTACCTAAGGTTTGCAGTAGCTGAGGATGGACGTGATGGCTAGAGTCCAGGAACAGGGTTGCCAAAGCTACTCTATGCCAATGGCTTCTAGATGCCGTGTCTTGCATACTCAAAGGATATCACAGATAGCAGGTAAGGCAAGACTTTAGAAGGGAGTTGATTATAGGTTCTTAAATGAGAGCTCACATAGCAAGTGTAGGTCTCACATAACTGGGTTGCCTAGGAAGGTCATTGTCTCAGGCTTGATATGACTTTTGGGGTTGAGGGTATGAGGGTATGGGGGGCTATAATGTCTGATCAGTTATTATCTCTTGTTGTTTATCACATCATATATATATATATATATATATATATATATATATATATATGTGTGTGTGTGTGTGTGTGTGTGTGTGTGTGTGTATGGTGTAGATGTATTTGTACGTGGGTGTGCATATGCATATATGTATATGTGTATGTACATGTAATGTATATTTGTTTATATATGAACTGAAATTTTCTCAGGAAGCTGTCAAAGGTCAGCTTTGACACCACAGGATAAACCAAGGCAGGAAGCGTGTGTGATGTCAATATTTTTCGTTGATGTTAATAGCAGCCAATGCTTCTCCAGACCACCCTCCCCCAGCCTACTGACACCAGTGGGCAATTTATGGGTTCAGAACTACTGAACAAAACCTAATGATCTGGATCTGGAAGAATGCATGGCAAGAAACTGTAAATTCTTTTAATTCTTAAGAGATTGGTTAGAAAGAAAAGGATAGAAAGAAGGTCAAACACACACAGACATGCGCATGTTCACACACACACACACACACACACATACACACTCTGGCTGGGCCCAACCACCTGTTTCGTCAGTTTCACAAGTGCACATGTATACTTATATACATATACATGTACCTAAATATGTATGTATGAACATATAGACACACATAAAGACATACATACATATGTACATATATACACATATCACATATACACATATACACATATACACATATACACATATACACATATACACATATAGATATATATACAGAAGAATCTTAAATGGCTGAGTAGCACTTAAAGACATGTTCATATTCTATTATTGATTCTAAGTTGATTACATCTTTCTGGCAAAACAACTAAAACCATCTCCTTAAACTGTCTTCCTAAAATTATTTGAATCAAATCAGGAACTCTATAAAGTCATTAATTCATCTAAAAAGCATTAATTCATGAAAGTTTGTCTTCATGTTGATCTGCAGGAAATTTGCCTACTAGGGTGGATTATTACTCAGGAAGTAATCACACCAGGCTATAGACAGTGAGGGTCTCCTGGTGTCCACTTATACCAAGACAAAACATGAGAAAGTTATTTAAGCTATTTTGTTTATTTACATTTAATATTTATTTATTATTTATTCTATTTAAGTTGTTTTGTTTATTTACCTTCTAGTCGTTGCTTCCCCAGCCCTCCCCTCACATAGTTCCTAATCCCATTCATCCTCTCCCTTGCCTCTGAAAGGGTGCTTCGCCTGACCCTGACCCTGCCCCCACAACCAGGTCTCCCATTCCCTTGGGCTCCAAATCTCTCAAGGATTAATCACATCTTCTCCCACTGTAGCCAGACCAGGCAGACTTCTGCTGTGTATGTGTTGGGGGCCATGCATCAGCTAGTGTATGCTGTCTGGTTGGTGGCTCAGTGTCTGGGAGCTCCCTGGGGTCTGTGTTAGTTGTGACTGATGGTCTTCCTATGGGGTCACTCTCCCTTTCTGTTTCTTCAGTTCTCCCCCTATTTCAACCTCAGGGTGTTCAACTTTAGTCCAATGGTTGGGTTTAAGTATTTGCCTCTGTCTTAGTCAGCCAATGCTAGGGTATATCAGAGGACAGCCATGCTAGGCTCCTGTCTGTAAGCAAGCCATAGTATCAGTAATAGTGTCAAACCTTGGTACCACCCCCATAATGAGATGGATCCGAAGTTAGACCGATCATTAGATGGCCTTTCCTACAGTCTCTTCTTCATTTTTGTCCCCTGGCTTTTGTCACTCATATTTCTCAAGACAAACTATCTTTCACATCCATTGAAACTTTGAACATCTGGTATTTATGTTTCAGTATGACAGAGGGCTTTTTGAAGAGTTGAACATTCAACTGTGTAAAGATGTAAGCAATAGACTGCCATATAATAAGTAGATACTTACTAAGAACTTTGGCTTGTTGGTTGATCCAGATCTTGAGGTCATTTCATCCCTTATAAAGAATTCTGAAGATAAAGTGTCCATAGGTGTATGAATTTACTTCCAGATCTTTGATTCTTGGGGGTTGGGGAGCAATGACTGGAATGCAAATAAATAAAACAATAAAAAGCGAAAAGAATTCTGAAGCTAGAATAGGCGACCTAGGTTATTATCTTGATGTCAACTTCTAGTTTATATTATAGCATAGTTTGTGTAATTATTTAACAGTCACATTTTCATGTTAATAAATTTAACATTTCCAGGTATAAATTGAGAAATGTGCTAGTTGATCAACACAATTATTAAAAACAATTAAAGACCCTTCAAACTTTCTGTGTAAGGTAAATATAATAGTTTGCATCATTTCTATTTCTTAATGAAATGAGGATGGCCATCTAATCGTAACTGATTTTATTGAATTGTAAATAAACTCTTCCAATATTTGGTAGAAGAGAAGTGAATCAGTTTGCTAGATCACCTTCCCTTTGACTTTGGCAGTATCTGACATTTTGTTTAAACTGTGAATGAATTCAATTGAAAACCAAAGGAAAGCTCAAGATTGCTTACATGCCAGGAGAATTTAAGTGGGATTACATTTCTCTAAATTTCGGTATGATTCCATCTTATGAGGTTCAAAATGTTTATGTACAGCTTCTGTTTAGGGGAGCAATTATCCCATTTTCATTTTTATGATTTGAAATGCCCCATTAACTGCACTGGTATGATCCAGGTAATAAAATGGCAATCCGTATTCAATGAATTGAATAATTTTCTTATGAACACGCAAGCCTACTGCCTATCTGCCTTTATGTCCATGTTTTTATTTTAGATCCCTGGATACCTTTATTTCACAAACCATTAAGTTTCTCAGTGTGTGGAAGCTTTTGGATTATTTAACTCACCATTATAAAACAGTCCATTCAGCAAAATTCTAGAAAAAGGTAGAGCACATCTGTAACAGTATTTATTTGTTCCTTTTTATACTAATAAAATGGCATGTTGGATGTGTAAGTGCATGGATAAACATTCTGTAAAAAATTTCAGGCATCATGACTTTTAATTTTGTTACCATTTCCAAACCAACAGGTTTACGTAGTGCAGTTGTTCTCATTACAAAAACACATGCACACACAAACAAAATAATAAAAATATCCATATTGAAGATAGTAAATGTTAGAGAAACTATAAACTCTATGGAATGAGAGCTATTTAAATTTATAGTAGCTAAACATTATGAATTTTTAACTTTGAATACTACAACCCATACTTTTGAGATGTGATTGTCATTTCCATTAAACTGCTTTGGTGGCACCAATAATCCTGTGTTGCTACATTAAGAAGACACCAGAGAGACAGATTCTACCTTACCACTAGCTGATTTGAAAAAATTCCAGAGGTAATCACAGATACATAGAAAGCTACAAACCCCTCCCCTCTGCTTGAAAGGTTTCATGGCTACAAAATTCATGATCTCTGTAGATATATTTTCTTTGTGTACAAAGAACTCAATTTTGGGGGACTCACATGCATGCGAAAGAACCGAGTTATGACAAGACTGCTGTCATAATATAAAAACTAGTATCTATCAGGCACTGCCTCTACTTCCCTTTAGTTTATCTTCAAAGAGGATACTGTCCTATGTGTCTCCCACAGTACATCTCTGAAGAAGCTAAGACAGGATATGCTCCATCTATGACTGGATGGCAAAGATGTTAGGATAAATGATTAGAAGTTCATTGTACCCACATGGGCGGTTAGTTTATTTCACTTGATCTTTGTCTGTAATAGGCCTAATGTTCTACTCTCCACTCACTGCTAACTAAATGTTCCATTAATAAGAAGTGATAAAGGGCATTGAGCAAACAGACTTACAGAGAGTCCTGTGTACGTGCATATTTTACTTATTTACTTCTACTTTATTGATATCTAGTAGCATATTACAATACCCCTTTAAGGTGTACAATTTAATGCGTTATGTTATATTCACAAAACTCTACAACTATCACCAGGATCTAATTGCAGAATTTTTTATGACTTCCTAAAACAAATATATTATGCATTATTGATATTTTCTCTCCACTGTTCTCCCTGCCAGTTGGCGTCTACTAATTTACTGACCTTAGGTTTATATTCTGAACATTTCATATAAACAGAATATGTGACCTTAGATAGTGGATTATTTTCATTTAGCAGGAGTTTAGCTCCACCTACTTTTGTCTTTTAGCATGAATCAGCTTGTCTTTCTATTTTATGTCTAAATAAGATTAGATGGTCTTGTCAACTGACTTTATCCACCTATATGTAATATGCATATGCTTATTTCTATTTACTATTATTCATAATGTTACAAATACTTGTATATGTTTTCCATGAAAATGTATTTTTAAATATCTTATATATGTATTTAGATGCAGAATTGGTAGATAATGTATATTCTGTCTCTGATTTCTTCAGAAAATTCCATGCTATTTTTCTAAGTCACTGTACCATGCCAGCTCCACATCAGCAACACTTGAATGTTCAGGATGAGTTCTTCCTACATCCTTCTCAACACTTGTTATTGCTCATCTATTTTATTACAGCATCCTTAATGGGTATGAAGCAGTATCTCATAAAGATCTTGCTTTGCATTTCTCTAGTGACTAATGATAGTGGTGAGCTTTTAATTTTCTATGTGCTTACTGGCAACTTTTATAACACCTTTGAAGAAAAGGTGTTTAAAAATCTGATACCTATTTTTAATTGCCTCACTTATTTTATTCCTGAACACTAATCATTTTAATTTTTATATCCTCAACCTTAATTATGTGCACAACTTTCTATCAGGTTCTCTCAATTCACTTTATTGTCTTGTCATATTTTAGATAGTAGTCTTTCAGCACTTGAAAGCATTTTCCCAAGCATTATTTATGTATATTTTGATTTGCTTTGTCATTTTTCCTTTGAAATATCAAAGAAGCCAATGTCTAAAAAGGTCAGAGAAGTACATTTGATATCTTTATACATAAAAGTTTTTATATGCAGTTATTTAGTTCATTTTGAGTTATGTTTTACATATGGTCATGAGTTTATATTTTAATCATACTCAACTTGAAAGAAACTAAAGGCTCCTTGTACTAAGGTTCTCTTTATTGCAACACACATTCTGACAACTTACATTTTTTTGGGGGGGAGTACGTAATAAATGTAATATTAAATTTTTCTCTGAGCTCAGGATTTCTATCCAACTTGTTCATGGTATTATTCACTGAGAACATGTATACATATATATCTTTCAGTGAATTCTCAATAATTTAAAAAACAATTTAAACTTCCCAACAATCCTACCAAGCAGATTTGTTCAACCCATCAATTAACAGTTGGAGAACAGGTGTGGTCTCTTGATTCTATCTGATTCTAACTCCTGCTTTTAATGATGTATTCTAAAAAGAATAAGAGTCATAATTAGTAGCTTATTAACACAATTGAAGTTATCCCTTTGCTTGAAATATTTCATTGAATTTCTCAGGTGTGTGTGTGTGTGTGTGTGTGTGTGTGTGTGCATGCGCGCATATACGCGTGTGTTTGACCTCAATGGAGAAATAGGGCAAAAATTAGAGAGATTATTAACTGTTTCATGGGAATAGGGATAAATGAATGACATTGGCATCTTTAAGAGGTATGCTGCTAAACACCCTATATTTGACAGGGTGGTCCCACAATAAAATGTTATCTGATGTCAAGTATCAATAACATAATGCTGAAAAAAAACATTTAAGTCAAAATAAAACTCCCCAACATGGACTAATAGATACTACATAACCATTTCCTATCTGTCTAATCTCATCTTCTATTTCCAACTCTCTCCCAATGCTCCAATTATGTGTCTATTTCTTTAACATACAAGGCTATTTCCTGAAACCAAGCCTTTAAAATTGCTCTTCACTGTACATTCAATTTTCTTCCCTAGATTGGCTAGTTCTCATCTCTCTGGAATTTCCAAGCATCACCTACTTAACAAAGGGAGTCTTCCCCGTGGCAGGGGATAAAGATGAATATGGGAGGGTAGCACTTTAGAAAAGGGGTTATGGAGGGAAATCAGGAAGAATTGATGACAGAGAAAATTTTAAAAATAGCATATGCATGTAAGTAGCAGATGGTGAATGGCTGAAATTTTCTTTCAGTCTTTCCACTTTCTTTCCTCCTTGTGCCTTTGCTCAAATCTCATCTCAGTGCTCCCTTCCGAGATGACCCCATTCTTATTAACATGCAAAAGAATGGATTTCATTCTGACATTTTCTGTCCTCCATCTCTATGTGCCCTTCTGTCTGGACCCTTTTTACCCAGACAGGTCCTCCATGCATGCAATCATTAAATGACTTATATGGGATTGCAAATGCTATACATGGATGTTAAAATATGTTTTAGAATTGACAGGTAGATGTGAAAGTGTTAATAAGAAGACAGGGTATTATATTGAAATAAAAAATAATATTTGAAGAATGGAAATAGGTAGAAAGATTTTATGCAGTATAAGAAACATGAAACGCGGGGGTCTTTCAAATAGTATTTGAAGTAGAGGGTACATAAGAATAAAGAATAAGTACAGAAATATTTTAAAAATATAAATTTAAAAATATCTACTGATGATTGGCTATAAATAACCAATCAATTGAGGACAAAGAATGATAAAACAATCTGTGTGGATAAAGATTTTAAAAAAAAGAATATGCAGAGATAACAGAAAAATCATTGGATAACATTTGAATTCCCAGTAATAATGGCAGGAGATGGGGATAAAAGGCTTCCGATATTGAATGGGTTAAGTAGGAGGAAACCTTTGAGTGTGCAAACTAACACCAATCATTGCAGCTGTCTGTTGAGAACAGCTCCAAGATAGGAACTAAGTTTAATCAGAAGGAATGATTAAAAGGAAGAGAAAGTGGTGGTATCAGTCCTGATGTGTTTTGCTGTTGAGATAAGAAGTATTTTAGCAATTGAATTATAATCGAACATTCAGGTGTTTCTGGACTTAGCATGAGGGATATGTCCAGGCCCTACCAACTGCCTCTTGTCCTTAACTCAACATAGGAGCAAGTCACAAAGTAAAATGTAGAATGTGGATTGCTTCTATTTTAGGTCCATGGGTGACTGGAACTGTGCTGACCCTTCTTCCCAGTGTTGAAAGAATCTATCATCATGCCTCAACACTCAGAGTTTGAAGCTCAGGTTCTACTAAATATGCAGCACTTTCACAGTATTACAAAAGTGAAACAATAAGGAAGTGAACTACCTGAAATAAGAGACAGTTTTAATAATTGAAAACATAATATGAAAGTCTTAGGCTGTAAGGAATGGAAAGACTACAGGTAAGGTTATATAAAACAAGACAGAGAGCAAGAAGACCATTGAAGCCCCCACCCTGATTACCTATGCAATGTTGGTGACAGAAGATGAGGCCAAGTGAGAAAATTGATGAACTGATCAAGTGGGAGGTGAGTCGTAGGAGGAAGGATTGTATTCAGGTAAGCAGTAGAAGTAAAAATTTACAAAAGAAGTGATTTATTTGGCACAGACCCTTTAAGGAACTTGTAACTTAGTCTTTTATGGAAATGATAGTCCATGTGAATAGTGATTTCTTTCAGTCCTTTGGGAAAGGCTTAGGCTGCATTATTCTTCCATCTGTGATGAAAATAGAAGAAAGGGTTTCACTTAATTTCAGGAAAACATCTCCCCTCAATACCCTTATGATCAAAACAAAAGTTAGATTTGCCAGAGAAGTAATCAGCAAGCCACATTAATTTTCCTAAGCTGTGATTTAAGTTGTTTTGTGTTGATTTCGGTTACATAAATACCATGAAAAGGAAGACGTGGTGTTTGATTATCAGTTAAAATGTCATCCGAGCTGAAAAAGCAGTGGGAGGAAAAGCTTGAGAGCCACTTAAAATGTTCAAACTGAGCAGACAGCACTAGTCAAGTAACTAAATGTTGCTTTTAAACATCACATTAATTTTGCTATCTGGGCGGAGAAAATGTTATTGTCTAGAGTTCTCCCAGTATTCAGATTAGCACTGTTCATAATTCTAGTGTGTCCTCATAAAACACAGGACTGATTGTTAATGACTGTGGTCTCGATGCACTTACAGTCAGTATCTCATGTCAATAAAAAGGTCATAAAGGACTTTTGCTTTTTATTCACAGACATGTAAGAATTTCATATCTACTGAAAACTTGTGCTCTCTCAGCAGACATTGAACGGTGTCATTGATGAAATTCTCTTGCAAAGAGAGTGGCATCATTTCTCTGAACATAACTATGTGGTATAATGGGGTCACTCCTGACGCCCTCATCTTTCTCTTGGTAGTATTATCTGTCGCAAACTTTTCCTCAAGCCAGATTAGACTCACATATTTTTCTATCATGCAGACAATTGCCCTGAGCCCTTGAGACACTTCTCAGTAAACACCCTTTTTTTTCACAGCCTCACATTTTATAGGAAAGATTCGTGCTTACTCAAACTTAACCATTTATATGTTGTATTTTAAATTTCCAGATGTAAGAGGATGTCCATCATGATGCTGAAACAGGCTCCCTACACACATGTCACACACACAAAGCACTATCAAGATATATGAACGCAATCTTCCAAGAAATTAAGCATTAAAGTTATGTGCAGAGATAGAACACCCCAGAATCCAGCATTATTTAATAGCACAGAGTGGAAAGTGATCTATGCAAATTTTTACATAGTATTACTTCCCATTTCACTGTTTATTGTCTGTTCACTGTAGAAAGTGTGTTAGGAACTATGTGTCTCGACAGAAAGCCACATCACTAACTTTCTGTAGGAACTTCTGTGGGAAAGAACCTGAAGGAGAAAATTTAAAAATTCTAACTACGATGGATGTAAAGGGCAGCTTAAAAGCAAGTGAAGCATTTCATGTTGAAAGTTTTCTGAAACTTCATGAGAGTTCATGAAAGTGAGGAAAGTAAAGGCAAACCTGAAAACCAAAGCATCGAGTGATATTCTGATTCAGCCAAAATCAAGAATTCCTCAGAACAGTCAATATAACAGGTGCAACACGTTCCATTCATTTGCAAATCCATCTCATAGATATGTAGCTGAAGACAGGAACCAGGTTGTACTTCAGTCCTTCTTAGAAGGGGGTGCAAAAATACTTACAGGAGGAAATACAGAGACAAAGTATAAAGCAGAGACTGAAGGAAAGGCCATCTAGGGACTGCCCCATCTGAGGATCCATCCCATACACAGTTATCAAATTCAGATACTATTGGAGATGCCAAGAAGTGCTTGCTGACAGAAGCCTGATATAGCTATCTCCTGAGAGGCTCTGCCAAAGGCTGACAAATACAGACCCAGATGCTCGCAGCCAAACATTGGACTGAACATGGGGTCCCCAATGGAGGAGTAGAGAAAGGACTGAAGGAGTTGAAGGAGCTTGCAGTCGCATAGGAAGAGCAACAATATCAAACAACCAGACACCCCAGAGTTCCCTGGGACTAAATTACTGATCAAAGAGTATACAGGAAGCGGCCCATGGCTCCAGCTGCATATGTAGCAGAGGGTATCCTTATCTGGCATCAATGGGAGGAGAGGCTCTTGGTCCTGTGAAGGCTCGATACTCCAGTGTAGGGGAATGCCTACACAGAGGAGTGGGTGGGTGAGTGGGTGGGTGGGTGGGTGGGTGGGTGGGTGGGGAAATACCCTCATAAAAGCAGGGGGAGGGAGAATTGGATAAGAGGTTTCCAGAGGAGAAAACAGAAATGGGGATAACATTTGAAATATAAATAAAGAAAATATCCAATAAAATTGCTGAATATTTTTAACTTAAAGGTCTAAATTCAAACTGAACTAAGAACCATTTTTTGTAATGTTTATGATTTTATTGATTATATGCAATGAATACAAGCTCAGTTCAGCTGTTAATAATGATGAAGTCAGCTCTGTCACAGCATTTTAATAGTGTACAAAGACAGAGGCATTTGCCAGCCATGTCCTCTAATAACTGAAGTGTGAGGACATCTCTATTCTAAATTTTTCTGTTCATAATTTAGACATGTAAGCTCTGAATTTGTTCTTTCATTGTTCTCCATGTATGTGTGCCTAACAAACATATAATTGCATATCAAATTATTTAGGAAAATAATTTCAATAGAAAAGTGTTCTCTTCTAGGGGATATCACAAAAATACAATAATTCAAAAATGAAATACAAAAAAATTAAAATCAAAGTTATTTATTGTTGTATATAATTGAATTTTTACATTTTGACCCTCCCATTATATGTGAATCCATAAAATAGTTTTTAAAAAATGAGAGTAACTTTTCCCACCTCCATACAGTCTGCTTTTTCTATGGTCTTAGAAGACTTGTCCAGCAACACTACATACCCTTCCCACTGAGACAGGAATGCGCTTTCTGCTGGATGACTTCTTTAGAGACATCTTCATTCAGACTCAGAAAGTCCCACTTATCTGATATATATTGTCCTTTTAAAACTTTCAAGCAAGTATTATTTGTCAAAAACATTTCAGCATGTTAGAGACCAGAAACAGAGAGGTGAGGAAAGGGAGGGAGGGAGGGAGGGAGAGAGGGAGGGAGGGAGGGAGGGAGGGAGGGAGGGAGGAAAGGAGGGAGGGAGAGAGGGAGGGAGGGAGGAAGACAGAAGGAGACAGAGAGGGAGAGGAAGGAGAGGGCAGGAAAGAGAGAGGAGAGAGATGGGGAGATGAAGAAGGAGAGGAGGGGAAGAGAAAGAATACATATTATTATATAGTATAATACAATATCATTAAATAGTTTTTTTTTAATCCCTGACATAACATTATAAGACAAGGTAGCTCCAAAAATTCCACTGAGTTCTTTTTATTGGCCCTCAATCAACTCTGGGCATGTAGTCTACAGTTCGTTTCCCCCAGTGAGATTCCCTTGAAGAAAACTAAATTTTATCCTGCAAGTGGTGATAGACTGAATACAGCTTTGCAGTTAGGGCAGGAGGTATTGCCCACTTCTCCTTCTATGTCTAGGACTCAATCAGGGGCAGACCTGTGTGACCATGGGCATGATGCCGCATCCCCTGTGTGTTGACTTTGTAAGTCCTGATTTCCCCATCAATTAGTATACTTCCAGTTGTGGACAGATTTTATATAAAGATCCATTTAAAACTCATTTTCTATTTTGTGTCTATATGGGATTCCTGAGTTTGGGAATGATCGAGTCTCAGTATCTATACATCTCTTGTGCCTCTTCTTGAGTTCTCTTTTTATGTGTATGTTTGTGACGTGTATTCTGATATGTTAGTTATAATTTATCATATTTTATTTTATTATTTAAAAAATCAGTGCACAGAAAAGAAATGTCAATTATTTTACAAACTGTCCCCAGTAATAAATTATTCCTGGATGTGATATGTTCCGAGAGATTGTTTGCACCTACATATTTTAGGTTTAGGGTCAGCTCTGATATTTTAAACAATGTTATACATGTTCTCAGGGATGTATCTTCAACTTTCCTTATGGTATCCTCCCAACAATGTTTAATTCTATTATTTGTAACATATAAATAAAGAAAAATGAGTAGCAGAAATTTTGAATACAGACAACAATGAAGATGAGATGTGAACTCAGATACTCAAGCATTAGAACCCCTGTGTTTTTCAATTATTCCACATCATATGCACATAGTCTCCCAGTTGTAGACATGTGGCTACTGTCCGCACTGATGCTTCAGAATCGAAAAGCCGTTTGTAGAAGCAGGAACCTGGTCCCATCATTGATAGGAACATGTATTTTCATTTGTTTTCATTCATGGGGAGTGTTTCACAATAAAGACTAAGAATTGTGATAAACTTACAGGCACTTGTGTCAATTCAATTGTCCTCTGCAGCAAAGGAGAGTTTTGTATAAGAAAATATAGTCTTTTATGATTGAAATTACTTTCATCTCACGAAAACCTTTTTTTAAAAAAAAAATCATACAATTTGCCATTAGAAACTCACTAAAATTTTCTACTTTTCACGTAATGAAGACAAAACTATCACATTTGGCTAGCTAAGCTGTCGATATGGTACTGTGGCCTGTGCAGACAGCTTTCAAGATGTTCTGGGAAACCGATAAATAAAAGTGTCCTTAAATCAATAGAACTAACTTCAAAGGCTTGCCTGTGGGCTGTGGCATTTCTAAGGAACTAGACATAATTGAATTCCAGCTCTTGTTGGCGTCATTTCTTTCTTTATTTCTTTTTACTTTTTTTTCAATTGACAATGGCTAAGTTACTAAGAGAAAGATTCAGTTTGGGGAAATAAAACTAAAGTTATCAATACAACTCAAGGCTCATTATAGCAGGCAGCTGAAGAATTCTATGGGACCTACCAATCAATAGGAATGTTGCTGGCGTTCTATTGCAGAGGCCGGGTGCACAGGGTTTGCATGGTTTTTCTTATTCCTTTTCTCCCTCAAAGTGTCTCAGTGCTCCATTATTGCTGGTTTTCAGCCATTAGTAAAAGTGATGTTTGTTTTTTTTTCCTGTTTTGTCTTATGGAAGTTAAGATCTCACAGTGTTTTATCTGAATCCTACTCTCTCTTCTGAGACTGAATTACAACAGCCATCCCTCCCCCCTCTCTGTTTCTCTCTTTCTCTTTTCTGTCTATCACTGTCTGACTCTGTCTATCTCTGTCTCTCTCTGTATCTCTCTCTATCTTACCCTATTCCTCCCTCCCTCTCTTTTTCCCTCCCTCCCTCCTTCCCTGGCTCACTCCCACCTCTCCCCCTCTCTCTGACACAGCTTATTTATTTTAAATTAGCTATCCTACATGTTACTCTCCAATAGTAGTCTCTCCGCTCATGCCATTGAATGTGTTCATTCTTTGTGTAACAAACCTTCTGGAGATTGTTTGTCTTTTAAAAATGTAGTCTTATCTTTCTTTGAAATTATAAGTGTAACCTAATATTGAATTTTCCACTTTTCATGCATCATGTATAGATTTACCCACAAACAGTCACACCACAGTTTCACGCTTTCAGTGTTTTTCTTCCTTTTCAACTGGAACGTATGGTGATTTATTTTGTTATGTAGTATGTCACAAGTCATACACACAGGTTATATAAAATAATAATAAAACCTATTTCCCTGAACTCACTGTCCTACATAATAATACAGTGGTGTACATCATTCCAAAGAGCTCCTCTGCTATCCTGATTGTTTCTGTCACCAGAAGAGAATTATTTTCTCAACTTTCGTCTTACAAAATAGCTTTTGAAAAATTTGATCTCACACGTGGTTGCTTGTAAACAATCAGTTTTGCAATCTTTCTTCAATAGGTTGCATAAATTGTATCATGCTCTACATGGTCTTCTGAGGATTGTTGCTATCTCTCTATCATATTGGTACTTACACTTGTAAGGTGTTGCCTTCCGGTGATGGATGAGATTACAACATGGGAGTGCACATTACAAATTACCTACAAATCTCTCTGTTGCTGTGGATGGAGTTGTTTTTCTTCTATCATATGTTGGCTGACTAATATTGCTATGAAAATCTTATGTCTCTGGGCAAACACTTGTATGTATTTATGTAAGGGTGCATACAAATTGATGCCCCAATCATCAGGCATTTCTTCTATTCGCTTCTTAGACTAACTCACATTTTCCTGTTTCCTACCTCCTTCAAGTTTCCAAATTTTCTAGGAAAATTTACATTGTTAACTTGTTTGCTTTAGGGCTCTGCCTGCATTTTAGAGCATGTCTAAGATTTCTCCAGACAACTCAGCTGTCTTTCTGCTTTCTAAAGTACCTCTCATATCTCTCACCCATGTAGGTAGATGCAAATTGATTTTCTTTTCCATCTACTGTAGATTAGCTGCAGAAAAATCAATGGGTTTTTTTTTTTAAAGTACCATTTTACTTAGTCTAATCTTTCTTCTTGGTTCTCTCCTAACTGGGATTCTCTGATGGTCAGAGACTCCTGACCTGACTCCTCACAACTTTAAATATGTTCTTATCTAAGCAAATTCTTTCCTCTCCAAAGTTGTTTCAGTCATATTTAGTAGTAATTTCCTGAATTTTCAAAATCCCTGGATATACGTAATGAACATAAAATTAGGAAACTTTGTGTAGTAATCTTAAGAGCAAATAATTTAACTTATCCTGTGTTAATTCTACTCAGGAATGAGACCTCTGATGGGTTATCCAGTACCAAGTGGCCAGGTCTAAAACACACAAGCAACATTAAACAGACTCCACATGTTGTGTTTATATATTTTTATACTTCAAACTATATAGATAGATAGTTATTTGTATGCACTAAGGGAAAAAAGGTCATAAACTTTTGTGGGAGTGGGAAAGAGTGGGAGGAGTTGGATGAAGAAAATGCAAGGAGGTATAGGTATTGTTATATTTTAATAATTACAAAATTATTGCTGTTTAAAAGAATCATTCACACAATTACCTTTAAGATTCAAAAACCTTTGCTGTGTATCTTTATTACCTAATACAATAGGATCTTTTATATCTAAAGAGAAACTTGTTTTTTAAAATAGTGTATTTCAACTATACATTAAGATCAGGGGAAAGTAATCCTCATTGGATACATAACACAATCTCCAGTTACACAGAAAACAGTAGAATCATCACAAAGCAAGATTTTCTTGAGTTCTTGTCAACTACCAAGTTTAGAATTGGACCAAGCTACCAAGCACTCAAGAATTAATCTTACTTTGGAATAATTTTTAAGTTTTAGCTCAATGATCCAAAGAGATTTCAGAAGATAAAATGTATATGCACTTGTGTCTGTGTGTGTGCATGTATACATGAGTATGTTTAATGGGTATATAAAGTTTTTGAAAGGTTTTCTTGAGCCTTTTGACTGATGGAAAGTGATATCTTTCTCTTGAGCTATAAGGTATTTGTGTTATTCTTTTATCTCCTTTATGTTCATTATATATTTAAACCCATTGGTGAGACCCATCCTGGCCTTTTAGTCTTTCCTTTCACAATACATTCATATTTCATGATTTAATCTAGTTCTCTATGTTCTCCAAATATCTTTCTGTCACTGCCTTTTATATTCTGCATATCTGATGGCTTCTAGCAATGGTATATACTATACCATAGACAGGCATGACTTCCTCTACTTCCCCTCAGCGCATATTATAAAAGTTTTAACAACTGTTTTAATGTGGAAGTGCTATATAGAATGCTTCTTTCTATAACAAGTGAATGTTTGTATTAAACATGATAAAGGAAAACTGTTATTGTCATGTCTAGATACTTTGCCCAATGGTATAATTGTATATTTTTTTAAAAGTTTGTTGCAACTCACCACATAATTGTTTAATTATTAAGCGAGAAAAACAATAATTAAGAATTAATTTAGTTTAAGATAAAACTATATGCATGCAAAACTTTGTATCATCTAGACTGAATGCAATTGATCTAACAATAAAATGAATTCCTAAAGAAACTGCAGGCCCTATAGGCAGGTTTCTCTGTGGATAAAAAAGGTGCTTTTCAGAGAACTTCATATATCTAACAAGTCAGCAAATATTTGGCACAATTCAGCTTACAATACAGGATAATGGTCTCTGCAATACCATGAGAGTTTTGAGTCCGTTTTTACACATCACCAATATGGACTTTATTTGTCTTTCATTAACTTCTTTGTCCAAGTCACATTCTACTTTCCTGTTTTGTTGTCATTCCAGAAGCACTGGGATACTGTGTATCTTGTTTTGTTATTCTCAAAAAAGAGAAGATATTTAATAACTGCTTTCCAGATTATTGATAGAGTGGAATGTGAAAGCAAAGCCAGAGAGACTGTCAGGAGTTTCTGACAAAGGAATACAACCAGAATTATTTATAACCCATATGACTAATTATGTCATGTCCTCAGTATATAGCAAGTACATTAATTCATATTCCCAACTGAAATTCAGTAAGTTCCCTTTCTTCATATCCTTATCATTGGTTGGTATCTTGTTGAAGCCTCTATAACTGATATGGAGCTTATTACGCTTTAGACTAGGTTTCTCTGAAGATCAATGATGCAGAACAATTGTGTATACATTTGTTGGACATCTGTATATTTTCTATTGAGAAATGCATATTCTGGTTCTTTATCCACTTATTCAAAATATTTATTTTTATCTAATTTATTTGAACTGCTTATCTCCCTTGGAAAGTAATTCATTATAAGGTGTGTGGGATTTCCAGTTGACTTCTTCTTATTCTGAAGGATTTTTAAAATTATTATTACATTGAATTATTTCTATAGGTGTGAAAGAAGTTTCCTAATAATTTTATTTACATACTTTGTTTTTATTGCCAGTACTTTGGGCACTGTAACCAATAAATGATTCCTCAAGCTAGTGTCATCGAGAGAATTCCCCATTCCTTATACTTTCAATGTTTATTTTAGTAGCACATTTTATCATTGGTTTTGATAAGATATGCAGTTTGAGATCTTTTGTTTAACTGTAATACACTTTTAGTTTATTGCCTTAATGATGTAAGACACCCAGCTAATTACTAATGTCCATGTGAAGATATATAGCTTTTCAACTACACTAATTAAAGGTACTATTTTTCTTTTTTATTTTATGCATGTAAGTACACTAAAGCTGTCTTCAGACACACCAGAAGAGGGTTGAGATCCCATTACAGATGGTTGTGAGCCACCATGTGGTTGCTGGGAACTGAACTCAGGATCTATGGAAGAGCAGTCAGCGTTCTTAACCACTGAGCCAACTCTCCAGCCCATATCTTTTTCATATAGAGTATAACAATTTTACCTCTGTTCTTTTTGTCAACATTTGCTATAGATAGTCTACATATTTTGTAATTCCACAAAAAATTAAGGATTCATAAATATGCACATATATAAAGGATTCACATATACATATGTTATATATACATTCAAATATGTTTATATATCAAATATATACATTCAAATATGTTTGTATAACAAATATATATGTATATATTTATGAAAAAGTGGAACTTATTATGCAAAGTAACAGGAAACAGTAGACACACATTTATTTACACATACATATTTATAATAAATTATTATGTAATCTACAAATCAAACATTAGATATATTGAGATGAATAGAAATTTGTTTTTGTGAAGATACCCAAACTTTCATTATATTTGCATTACAGATCACCACAGCTAAAATATGGAAGTAACTTGAGTGCCTATTGATGTCAAAAGCTGTGGATCAAGGGTGTGATATAGCTAGACCAGAAATTAGGTGCTACTTACAAAAGGAAAAACAATTGTTACAAAAACATTAATCTAGATGATATTATACTAAGCCAGTTTAGCTAGAAATGTAGAAACAAATATTGTTTGGATCACTTCTACAGAGAATTCAACAAGCTAAATTCATAGAATGGAGAAAGATAACAGTTCCCAGTAGCTTGTACAAGGAACCAAAGATAAATATCAAAGACAATGAAAAAATAATGACCAAAGTATACAAAACCCTGTCATATTGTTGGGAGAAGAAACATTGATTAGCATAGTGATACTATTAATAACTTTCTGTTCAAAATTTCTAGAAGAGTAGATTCATAAAGTCAACTTACAAAAATCAGTAGCTTTTTTATGCATCAACAATAAACATATTAAGATAGACATCATGGATGGACACACTCTCGTTTGCAATATCCCTCACGACTCTCAAAAAAATAGAATTATCTGGTAGTTGGGAGACCTCTATAGTTAAATTTTTATCTCTTAAAAAAATTATTGTGGAAGAAAATGATATGTGGAAAGGCCTCCCATATTCACAGATTGGTAGAATTAATAATGTAAAAAGACTATGCTACCCAAAATCAATTCACAGATTGCATAATCTGCAATTAAAACCACTGTAACATTAATTATAGAAATATATAAATCACCTTGAAATTTCTATGGAACTAAAGAGACACTAGGTAGCCAAGCAAGCCCAAGTAAACAGAACAGTGCTAGCAAGTATACTATTCCACATTGCAAGATATAATACAGAGTTAGAGTAATCAAAAACATCATGGTACCGGCACAAGAACAGAAATGTACAAAAATCGAACAAAAGAAGACAAAAACATGAGTACACATTACTAGAGCTATATGACATTTGACAAAGATGGTAAAACTATCATTGAATATAAGATAGCATCATCAAGAAAAAGTTCTGGAGGCACTGGATGTCCAGATGTAGAAGAATGTAATTATGTCACATCCATCATCCTGTACAAAAACTAACTCAAAATGGATCATAGACCTAATTTGAAACACTAAAAAAGCTAAAAAAAAAAAAAATGGAGGCGGTACTCTAGATGATATAAGTATAGGAAAAGACTTTCTGAATAAGAACTCATTTGTCCTGGATTTAAGGCTAAATATTAACAAATGGCACATTATAAAAATAAAACTCTTCTTAAGCTGGATATAGTGGCATACCACTTGAATCCAAGCCCTTATGAGGCAAAGGCAGGCTGATTGATATGAGTTCAAGGCCATCTTGGACTCGAAACTGAGTTCCAGGACGGGAAGCTGGGGCTGTTACATAAGAAACCCTGTCTTGAATAAACAAACAAGCAAACAAGAACCTCTTCTTTACAACAAGGGAGTGTTCAACTCAATACAAAACAAAAACCACAGAGTGGAAGAGAATCTTGTGTGTGTGTGTGTGTA
>NW_021604630.1:13163030-13234146 GCF_004785775.1 Grammomys surdaster | reverse complement strand
ACGCAGCGTTTTGAGTCTCTTTTGTAGTCTGATGGACTATAAGTACAAACACAAAAGATGAAATAGAAATTGATAAGAACTATCTAAAAAATTGTTGAACATCTTTAGCAATAAGAAAAATGCTGGCATGGGAGAAAAGAGGAACATTCATTCACTGTTGTGGGTATGAAAACTGGCTCAGCTGCTGTGGAAATCCATATAAACGACTCTCAAAAATCCCAAAATAGATCCACCATATAATCCAGCTATACTGTTTCTTGATAAATGCCCAAATAAGTTGCCATCTGACTCCAGAGATACCTGCTTGTCTGTGTTCATTACTGATGTAATCACTAAGCTAGGAAATGGAAGCAGCCAAAACATCATTCACCTGATGATCTATGATGATATAATGAAAATGTGGTACTTAAACACTATAGGATTTTATTGATCGGTGATGAAAAGTAAATTTCATAGGAAACTAAATGGAATAGAATACATTATAGTGAACATGGCAACCAAGAAAGACAAGCACTGCGTGTTCTCTCTCATTTATAGATCCTAGCTCTTAACCTTTGCATGTGAGAACGTAATCCAGAGAAATCCTTAAAACAGGGAAAATGAAAGCTATGATGGAGGTTAATAGGAAATAAAAATCTGTAGATTTGAGGGTCGTATGAGATGTGACATCAAGGTATAAATGGAAAAATAGAAGATGGAGGCTTTATCTGGGTGTGGAAAAGGCAATACAGAGAAAGAAGGTTGGGAAGGTATAAGAAACAGTAATGATGCTTTAAAAGATCATATAAAGCATATTATTTCTACATATAGGTACATATAAAATATAATATATACATATATGTACATGAGTATTATGTACATGTATAAGTAAATTAAGTGAAGTCATGACACTTGCAGTAATAATGCTTCCACCCCAAATCCATAGACTATCTAAGAAAATCCTCAGTGCTGGGCATGAAAAAGTCATTTTGATTTGTCAGTCCAGTAGACATCCAAAATAATATAAGTTGTATAACAGTAAAAAATCATATAATACCCCCAATAAAATTTTTCTATCATTCCAACTAGTGTTAGATTTATTTATTTAATATACACTGTTTTCTGTGATACCTACTAATTTTCTACTCAAGAGTCAATATTTAACTTAATGCAAAAGTACCTATTGATGGTAATAAATGCCAACATTTTTAAAGGATTGAGTGTGTGTGTGTGTGTGTGTGTGTGTGTGTGTGTGTATGTGTATGTTTAGCTAAGTCTGAATATATGGAAAGAAAAATCTAGGAGATAATTTGTTTAGATAATGATGAACTTAAGTTCAAGAAATAGAATGATAAAACATTAAATATAGTCAGTTATACAGAACATGATATGAAAATATGGATCATATTGACAACATGAGTTGGACTAACGATCAATGTTTCAAATTTTTAAAATGTCACAGCCCATACTGTGGAATAAGAAATTTAAGAAAAAAATTATTTTTAAGGTTTCTCTTTGTGATAATTTATCTTCACTGTCAACTTGACAGGATATAGAATAACCATGGCAACCAATTTCTAAGTGTGTATAGAAAGATGTTTCTATTTACTTAGAATATAGATAGTAACAGCCTTTGGACTGGGATACTGGACCCAAGTTAAATGGAGAAATAGAGCTAAGCTCCAGTATTCATATTGCTCTGCATCTTGAATGAGAACACAGCATAACCAGCTCTCTCCTGCTCCAGCCACCAAGACTTCTCCCACCCCCAGTGATGAGCTCTATCCCCTCTGATTATGAACAAAAATAAACCCCATCCTCAAATACTTTTGTTACAATTATGAGAAACGTAATACACTCTCATACCTATTTCTTTTCATAAAGTAGCACTTCAGTAGTAAACATGAGAACTCATATTGTTTAGATAACCTATTATATTTTATTATACCCAATAATATAAGGGAATATCATAATTTTAATCTGTCATGCTAACATTGGAGTATCTGAACTTCTTTCAAAGAAATTAGTTCCATATGTGTCTTATAATTTTACTTTAATTTTTGGGTTAATTATGTAATTCTTGGCAATGGCTCACTCTGCATAATCTGTCTATATTATTTTTTAAATTAGACAGCAAAATTGTGAACCTAAGATTTGAAAACCACAGCTTTATATTTCAAAAATATATCCCTGCTCTTACTGGGCCAAACCTGTTATTCCAAGTTTCAAAGTGAGACATTTCATGTAATTAAATTCAGTAGGAATCCCATTTGACACGAGATAGTTGTCAGTAGAATAAAATATAAGAACTGATTTGATTTCTTTTCACTCAGGTTTCAAGTCCTCTTGTATCATATATCAAATTGTCTTAAAAAAATGTCTAGACCTCTTTCAGCCTCAGCTGAGATACCAAAAACAGTCCTATGAGTTGTAAATCACTAAAATAACAAATATTTCTCCAGGAATTTATCCACAAGCCAAAGAAATGTTGAATACAAGTGAATTCTTTGATAAGGTGTTAAAAGCGACAGTGAGAAGCAGCCTGTGAACATATGCACAGAGAAATGAAGTGCAGTCAGTCAGCAGAAGAAAGGCAAACATCAAGTCTCCTCAACTACAAGTGGAGAGAAAAAAATAGTTGTGCATCCACACAGCATCTGACTAGGAAGAATAGAAGGAAATGGCAAGAATAGGATGTGTGCATAGATAGAATAGAGGGAAAGATGTGATAGGATGGCATGTTCAGACTAGAGAGGAAGGATTGGAAAATCATGATGCATGCAGGGAAAATAGGTGCCAAATATGGGGATAGGATGGATGTCTTAGTTACTGTTTCTATTGCTGGGAAAAAAACATCATAACTGTAGCAACTCTTATAAAAAAAAAACATCTAATTAGGTTTGGCTTACAGTTCAGAGGTTTTAGTCCATTATCATCCTGGAGACAAACATGGCTGAGTGCAGGTAGACATGATGCTGGAGAAGGAGCTGAGAGTTCTATATCTGAATTGGCAGGCACCAGGAAGTGAACTCACTTCCTAGTGATACACATCCTCCAGTAAAACCACACCCTCTAGTAGTGCCACTCCCTATGGGTCAAACATCTAAACACAAGAATGTATAGAAGACATTCCTATTCAAACCACCAGAGATGGATAGAAGATGGTGTGATCAAGTACATGGAGCAGAAATATGGTTTTAGGATGGTGTGTGCAGATCGAATGAAGGGAAAGATGGAATGGGATAGTATGGGCATCCTGAAAAGAAACAATAGGAGGAATAATTCCAATAGTCTATAGCATAGCAGGATAATTGTGCTTGGCCCAAATTAATATATTTAAAAGTAGCTAGGAGAGAGATTTTTTTAAAATGTTTTCCTCATAAATAGTCTATGCTCAAAGGAATGCATACATCAACAAAATTGACCATCTATTTCATAATGTGTACAAGTACTAGAATATCACATCAATCCCATAATATCTACAATTATCTTGTTAATCAAAATGATAAAATGTATTTAATATCTTCATTGAAAATGTATCTTAATGTCATGTGTCTGTGTGAGTACATGCCACAAATATTCAGGTGGCATATGACATATGATCTGTTGAATACAGGCTGTTACACTTAGAAGCAGTTGTGAGCTGCCCAACATTAGTGCTGAAAACCAAATGCCTAACTTCCACAGAAACAGCAGATGTTCTGAGACATCTTTTCAGTCCCATTTATAATTAAGTTTTATGGCCAAATACAGACATGTATGTATTTCACGTGTAATGCATATTCCAAAAGACATCATCCTTTGTTTTCATGACTTTTGTGTGCTGTTAGTCTTAAGTGCTTAAAATAAGGCAATCGATGCAATCATCTAAGAAAGATAGATGACAAATAAAAAACAAACTGGAAAAAACACAGATTTATTAAATATATATTATTGATGAATTAATAAACAGTTACTGAAAACTGTACTATTGGTTGGCAGTAGATACATCTCAGTTTCTGTCCTTAATTTCTCTAATTGGGATTAAAACTAAAAGAGGAAAAGAACACATATATTTTTTTTAAAGTGAACGACTCATCTGGTGGTTCACTGATGGGATTATGCAGAATCTGACAATAGAGCAGAGAGAAGCCACAGGAGGCCTAGCCTATGAAAAGGCAAGAAACAGGACAAAGCTGATGAATTGAGAGGGACATGACTATTGATAGACTTACATATCAGATTAAGGAGTTTAGGAATGTAATTGAACAGAAGTAGAACAGGAGTTATGTGGTCTGGATGTTTAGAAATTAGGTATTCTGTTTGCAGTGTGTACAAATAAATTTAAGGAAGATAAGCAGGAATATTAGCTAAGAAACTGTCTCTGAGATCTCTAGGAGAAATATTAAAGATACAATTATAGGATGAACATTCAGAAGAAGCAATCAAAAGTCAGAAGCATTGAGGCATGATTTCCTGAGTGAATGAGAAATGTGATATAAGATGTCCAAAATAAAAATGACAAGTCATCTTCAGATGGTGGAGATGCCCATATATTGACTGCAGGATTCCTCAGGAATTAAGTAGGAACAGCCATAGATCAGCAGTCCAGATCTGTAGGTCATGGATTGCTGCAGAAAATATGAATTTGAGTAGAAAAGAAAGGAAACTTTAGAAATCTGAGCAAAAGGAGAGGTGGTCTTGAATCTGTTTTGCATTGCTTCTCCCTGACTTGGGAGGGTGCTATTACCAGAGACAAGTGTGTGCAAATTCACAAATAAGGAGCATAACAAAAGAGCAAACATTACAAAAACAACAAACTGACAGCAAATAATACCTTACAAATATCTCTGAATGTCAATGGTCTCAGTTCTCTGCTCCAAAGAAACAGACAAGAACAAACAATAGAAAACAGAACCAATCTAAGCATTCCTTTCAAGAATTTTTAGGAAAAGAGTGAAGCTCAGAGTACAAGCAATTGGCACAAAGAAAGAAATCATGTGTATCTATATTAAATTATTCCAAAGAAATAAAGAACCTCATAGCTAATTAATTAAAGGAACAATTCATCATAAAACTATAACAGTTCTAAATACATGCTCATAGAATAATGGCTTACTAATGTAACAAAGCAAACACAATTGAATATAAAGACATAAGTATAATTCTACACAACAGTAGATGAAGACTTTCATTCTTTATTGTCATTATGATTTATGGAGAAAATAATTAGTAATAATGACAAAATCAGAGTAGTGCAGCATTGTGCTCAAAGTAGGGTTTAACAGATATCAAATATAACACTACAGAATACTCATTCTTCTAGGGAACTCATGGAATGCCCTTTAAAACAGAGAACATTTTAGGCTACAAACTTAATGAATACAAGGAAATTTAAAAATTTTCTTACATTCTACTTGATCAGAATTGAATAAGATAAATCACAGTACTTATTCAAACAAACAATACAATATTGAATATCTAGTGTGTCACCTAAGAAGTCAAGACAAAAATTGTCAAAGTCCTAAAAAAATCTAAGGAAAATAAAAGCATTACATAAAAAATTGTGGGGTTCAGCAAAAGCAGTTCTAAAAAAAATTTTTCCATGAAAGAACAATACAATATAGTATAATAAAGAGATAAAGGTGGAATTAAAGCATTTTATTGTAGAGCATCAAAGCCTACAGTAAAAAGTGAGATTACTAATAAATAACTTAATGATGCACCTCAAGGTCTTAAGCAAACAAAAGGTCCAACTTCCAGACAGAAGGATATTATAAAAATCAGGGAAGAAAGTGAGACAATTGAACTGATTTTTAAAAATGAGGAATAAATAAAATAGAGTGAGTTTTGAGTATAGAATTCTTTTAGTAGCAATTTCAGGACTGAGCCTTCCCTTTCAATTAAATTTTCATTTTTTCATGTTTTCTAACCTTTGGTGGATGGGAACTTCCCATCATAGCAACATTTCTTTCATGTCAGTACAAACCAAGATTTTTTTTTAAATCATGCTAGCCCTCTTTAGCTACTACAGAACCTTTCTCCACACCTTCTTTGCCCAAACTTATAAATTGACACACATCCCCTTCCTTACTAAATTGAACATGTATCATATATTTATGCTCCCTCTCACTGTGTATTTTACTATATATAGTAAATAATAATTATGTCCCAGCTGAATGTTAAGCTCTACTAAATCTTTAACTATCAAACAATTTAGTACATTTAAATCCAGACATGATCATAAAGGTAGCTAAATTTCTGACCAGAGTATACCAAGAGTGGTCTAAATTAGAGTTCAAGATCAATTCCTGTTCTTCTCTTATACTTAATGATGGAGACTTAACTGTCCACATTTCTGTCAGCATGCTAGTATTACAAAAACAACCTACTAAGTTTTTTATGGTACTCAACTGTTATTTCTCTAGCTACAGCTCTAGACTTTTCCACATTTCTCCCTCAAATAGTTGTCAAAGCCTATATACCACACAACTAGTTTGTAACAATGGTTCCATGTCTTGATAACAATGTTCTGCAATAGTTAGTTTCTTCATGGCTGCAAGTGAACACCTGACAAAATCAAGGTAAGGTGGGAATGATTTGTGTGTATTCATGTTGAAGGTAGAACTGTACAACATCATTGTGCAAGAATTGTTTTAGCTTGGGCCTCAAGTACATGGATCATTTTGTAACATTGCTTGTGCATTCAGGAAGAAGGAAAGGAGAGGAGAGCAGGGGAGAGGAGAGGGAAGAAGGGCAGAGGAGATGGAAGGGGAGGGAAAGGGAGAGGAGGGAAGGAGAAGAGGGTGAAGGGAAGGGGAAGAAAGGGGAAAAGACAGACTGAAACAGTGACATAGAAAAGGAGACAGTGAAGGAAACTGAGAGACAGATATTGGTCTATTCTCTCTCTATTCTCCATCTCTTATTTGTTCAGTTTGGAGCTGCAATGTAAGAAATGGTGATGCCCAGCTTGAGCGTGAGTCTCCCTTCCTTAGTTAAATCTTTCTGAAAATTCCCTTACCAGTGCACACAAATACATTTGTCTTCTCAGATACCATCAAGTTGTCAGCTACGATTAACTATCTTTCAAGGCAGATGTTATGAGAATGAGAAAAATTATTTTCAAGACTTGCAGAAACATACTGCCAACCCTCCATTTTCACACTGCACCTAGATCCCTTTAGTCGCTGTCTCAAAGCTGTATGACTAGCCAATGCCTCTGCCTTTTTGAATTTTTATTTTCTCTTAAGCTTCAGATGTAGAAACAACATGAGATTCTCAGAAAAACATCTGCACTTTCTGCCATTTGTTCTACTAATATGATCATATGTGGGAAAAAATATAGGGGGCCACAGTGGTGGAGTCCGGGGAGGCTTCCACACTGTGGCAGGTCCCACATGCAAGAGGAATGCCTAGGGTTCTGGCTGCCTGGAGACTTTGGTGGCAACAGGCCCAATAACACGAGGAAGTCCTTGGTTCCAAAAGGGTTTATTGTCATGGCGGATGGTGGATGAATCTGGAAGTACCCCACTAAAACTCAGGGCAGTCCGGAGTTATATAGGGAGGGAGAAAAGGGGAGGATCGAGGCAGGATCTGAGGAGGCATGCTTAATTTGCTCCGCCCTCTGGCATTCATTAGTATGTAAATCCCTAGGACCTAAGGCCTCTAGTCACACTCTCTACCTGTGCACTTTGGGAGGGGCTGTAATGGCCTACTTGACTGAACAATGTAATTCTATGGAGACTAGACTGCTTTTCAGGACCCTGGGTTCTGGAGGTGCAACGAACACCTGCTGGTTCTCACACAGAGTCTCGGAGTTCTAGGCACCTGCCCAGCCATGAACCAGAATACCCTTATGCAGTCCCACAATCATACTGAATAAATTCCTTTCTAACTTTTCACTTATGTTTTCCATTTAGTGTTTGATGTGAATGAGTGGACCTGGTTTGTTGGGACTTCCCAAGTCAGGTCACCTTCTGTAATAGGACTCTAGAAACAAGGGACAACAACTGAGACAGAAATATGAAGGAATTACCAAAGAAATACTACTCAGTGCATCATTCTATAACCTTTCTTGTCCAAGAATGTCTTTATAAATTTAAATCTGTACACTCTGAAGAATGGGATCTAAGGTTATTTACTAAAATAAATGAGCCAATAAAAAAGACAATTTGATTATCTTCTTATTTTATCAACAACAACCTGGACAGTAAGATATGGGTTACACTCTAGGCTGCTGCAATACACTATCTAAACTTTAGATTTTAAATCCAAACAAAAAAGTACATTGAATTATATTGATTCTGTGGTTTGCTTTTGGTAAGATGACATTTTTACTACCTTAACCATTAACAATTAATAAGCATGAGAGATCTTTTCATCTTCTGATATCTTCCACAATTTCTTTCTTCAGAGACTTGAAGTTCTTGTCATACAGGTCTTTCACTTACTTAGAGTTACACCAAGATATTGTATATTTTTCTTGGCTATAGTAAAGGGTGTTGTTTCCCTAATTTCTTTCTCAGACTGTTTAACATTTGAATAAAGGAAAGCTACTGATTACTTTGAGTGAATTTTGTACCCAGCCACTTTGCTGAAGGTATTTATCAGCTATAGAAGTTCTCTAGCAGAATTTCTAGAGTTGTTTATGTATACAATCATAACATCTGCGAATAGTGATACTTTGACTTACTCATCTTGCTCAACTATGTTCATAGCAGCTTTATTTGTAATACCCAGAAACTGGAAACACCCTAGATTTCCATTAACTGAAGAATGGATAAATAAAATGTGGTATATCTACAAAATGGAATACTATTCAGCTATTAAAATCAAAGATATCATAAAATTTGCAGGCAAATGGGTGGAACTGTAGACTATCATCATGAGTGAGGTAACCATACCCAGAAATACAAGTACAGTATGTACTCACTGATATGTGTACATTAGCCATAAAGTACAGGATATCCAGGCTACAGTCCACAAAACCAAAGAATCTGGGTAATAAGGAGAGCCCAAAGGAGGATGAGGGAGTGAATTTCACCCAGAAGAGGAAACAAAATTGTCATCAGATGTGAATTACGATAGAGAACTAGATAGGAGTAAGAAAGGGAATGGAGACGGAGACAAGATGTGGGCAGAAGAGAACCAGAAGAGAGCCGGTAGTGAGAATAAAATCAGTAGAGGTATCTCTGAGACTAGCTGGAGATTAGGGACAGGGGAAGCTCTGAGGAACATATGGGGGTGACATTCCAACCGGCAGAGTATATGGAGACTAAAGTAGCCACCTCCTATATCTAGACAGGAATTTCAGCAGAAGGAAGGGGACATCAACTCACCCAAAACCTTCATCCCAAAATTTGTTCTGTCCACAAGATGGGCAGGCATACAGATAAAGAAAATATTGAGGGAACAGCAAACAATGACTGCCACATTGAAAGTCATTCTTTGTGAGAGAGCCAAGCCCTGACACTATCAATGATACTCAGCTATGCTTGCATACAGGAACCCAGCATAACTGTCTCCTGAGAGGCTTCATGCAGGAGTGGAGGGAATCAGATGCAGAGACCTACAGTCAAACAACAGGCAGAGGTCAGGGAATGTTGTGGAAAACTAGGGGATAGAAGTAAGCTAGCCAGAAGTGTCGAGAATCAAAAGAAGACCTACAGAGTTAAGTAACCAGATTCCATGCGGGCTCATAGAAACTGAACCACCAGCCAAAGAGTATGCAGGAGCTGGACCTGGACACCTTTCACATTTACAGCAGATTGGTCTTCATGTGTGTCCCCTAACAATTAGATAGGGTAGGGCTGATTCTGACTCATCTGCTTGCCATCAGATCTCCTTCCCCAACTCCAACGCCTTAGCGGGAGAGAATACACTTAGTCCTGATGGAACTAGACATCCCAGAGCAGGGTGGTACCCAAGGGAGGCTTCTCCTTCTTTGTGGACAAAGGGAGGGGATAATGAGGGAATGGATTTGTAAGGGCAGAATTGGAAGGAGAGGAAAGAGTGTAGACTGAGATTGGAATGAAAAGTGAATAACAAAATAAATTATTGATAAAAAATAACATCAAATTTGTCACATCAAAGAACAGAGGGGTAAAACCAGTGGTGTAAATTGAATAAATGTTCAAGGAAATATGATAGACAGTTACATGCATTCTTCTGCATACAATAGTAAAAATAGGAAATAGAAAATGGAAAAATATGTAAATCAAGCAAATAAGCAAGTAAATGAATAAAAATAACTAAAAACTTCATATATATATATATATATATATATATATATATATATATATAGAGAGAGAGAGAGAGAGAGAGAGATGTATATATATAGATGTATATATTCTGAAGGCTTAATGAGCTCCATTCAGGATCAACCAAAAGAGGGCCACATGGTCACAGAAAAGAAAAATGATAATAACTCATGACAAGAAGTAATTCTTGAATCAAATTAGAAAAAAAATTGATTTTCCCATATCAAAGATCTGTGTAAGATTAACAGCTGACTTATCATCAGGAAATGACAGCAGGAAACAATATTGTATATGATCAAAGAAAAATAATTCAGCCAGAAACACTGTGCCCAAACCAATAAAGGATAAAGTTTGAAAAGTATAAAGATTCCTTGCTGGCACAACATAGATGCCACACAAGATCAATAATCAGAATACACCAATTCCAGAAATGCAAAACAAAAATTGCAAAGAAAAATGGGCAAAGCTAACTGTTATCTTGAGGGACGGGAAAAGGGATTTATTAGCTGGTTCCTTTATTCCACTTCCTCCTGTGGTAAAGGATACAAGACTTTTAAGATCAGTGCTGAAACATTTTAAATTACTTTGGTCCATCTATATGGGTTAGTTTTATTTAAATTACATAGTAGGAATGTTCATAGCATATTTTTAAATGTAAAGTGTATCCAAGGTTTTTAATGGAGATATTGTGAATATTTTAATATAGAGTTATTTCTACATGGAAAGAGTACTTCAAAATGCAGTGCGCATTCTTAGAGAAATAAAAGAGTACTTACAAATTGAGTGATAGAAATGTCCACTGGCATAATAGAAAGTGAAATAGAGTTGTGAGCTGTCAGAATCTTTTCCCTTCGAGCTGTTAATAGTCCTTCATCTTCTTAAAATGTTGCCAGAAGTGTATTTTTAGCTTTTGCTGTATTGTTACTGTGCAGCATTCATCTCTTTGCTTCTCTTCGAGAGCTAATAACCTCTTCTAGTTAATAGTTCGGTGTCTGATGTACGAAATAGTGATACTATCTTTCTCCATCAGATAAACTCCTTATGCACAAATTCAATAGATCCAAGACAAAGGAAGTAGTATTCTAAAGTTTAAGGGCCTCTAATATCTACTTGGTTTCTAATACAAATTTCTGAATTCTGTTCTTTGTTTGTTTATATAGGGCATATGGTATTAGTAGTATCTATTTTTAAATCACTCAGGAAATGATTTCAGAAGTTTCGGCTTCTCATTAGTCTTCCCATAGGCAGAAGTATTCATTTCAAATGTTGTCAGCAGAACCATAAACTATAGTAACAAGCAGAGTGCAGTTAAATAAGAAGTCTGCAGTACAGTGAAGCTTGCTCTCTAGTCATTCCTCGTTTAGTAACGACCTATTACTAGGAGGAAGAGTGAGTGCTTCAAGATTTTATTGTTTTGTTTTGTCCTTAAGTTTCTCACATTGGAGAATACAGATTGTAGTGGTATCTCTGAAATAAAACTGAGTATAGTAATTGCATCTGTCCTAGTCCATGGAACTAATTCTCAGTAATTCTTATAGTTTTTGTTTGTTTGTTTGTTTTTCTGTTATTTGATTTTATTTTGATGGGGCTGTTTCAAACTATAGGCAGACCTTCTGCCACATTTTTTTTTAATCTCCAATGTTATTTGAAGCACATTACCACATTCTGTTTCATAACCAAACAACTCTTAGAATTTACTGGAGCTTGAGTCTGGAGAATTGGCTCAGTGGTTAAGAACACTTGTTGCCTAAATGGATCCCCTCCAAAAAAAACCCTAGCAGACAAGTGGAGAAAAGGGGGAATGAAGGTTTGTAAGAGTAAGAGGGATTAAGAACACCAAGGGGTTGAGAACACCATATGAAGAAGCCCACAGAAAGAACTAAGCAGGGATTATGGGGACTCTTAGAGACTGAATCGGCAATCATAGTCTGTACAGGTCTGAGCTAGGTTCTCTGTATATACCTTATACTTTTATAACTTGATATTCTTGTGGGGCTTCCAAGAATGGGATCAGGGTGTCTCTGATTCCTTTGCCTGTGCTTGGGACTCTTTTCCTCCTACAGGGTTGATATATCCAGCTGTGATATTAGGGTTTGTGAACAGTCTTATTATATCTTGTTATGCTGTGTTCAGTAGATATCTTTAGGAGGCATCCACCTCCAACTCAACCTCCTCCTTCCCCTCCCCTCCTCCCTCTCTTCTTCTTCCTTCTTCCTCTCATTCTTTGTTTCTTCCTCCTCCTCCTCCTTTAAGGAGAAAGATGGAGGGAAAGGAGAGAGAGGAAAAAAGTCAAGTTAGGTGAGTAGGAAAGTAGGAGATTATCTGACAAAAATTGGGCAAGGGAGATGAATATGATAAGGTGTACTGTACAAAATTCTCATGATTAAAACCATACTTTAAAGAGTAGTTACTTCTCAAGATATACCAGTTCATGTCTTAAAAGCATCATGTTAGGCTGTTATGCAGTATACTTGTGCTGTTTCTATGCCCTACTTTGTAACATAAAAAGTCCGAATCAAAACTGCTGTGTTAATTTTATCAGTATGATAACATACCTGAAATAACTGAGAAGAAGGACTAGTTTATTTTGGTTCAGAGTTTGGGAGCCTTGAAAGCAATTGACCTATTTATTTCTATTGTGACTTTGGTGGCAGAAACAACAAAATGAGTACCTTATAGCAGAATGAATCTGATCATGGTAGCTAGAAATCCAAACAGCAGCAGCAGCAGCAGCAGCAGCAGCAGCAGCAGCAGCATCACATTAACCCCTTCAAGGCCATGCTCTTGTTGATCAAGCTTCTTTCCATTGGATCATGTCTCCTTCTGGTTTTATCATTTGCAAAATCCATAGACTAGGCACTAAGACTTCAATCCATGAATCTTTGTAGAACATTTAATATTCAACCTATAGCATCTTAATATAATTTTATTTTTACTATCTTATCAAGTATACTTAAATAAAAATGTACTCATCTTTCTTCTGTACAAATAAGGCAATGCCATGAAGATTATGTTATGACTATGTCTTAGTTAAGGTTTCCCTTGCTGTGAAGAAATACCATGACCAAGGAGAATCTTATAAAGGATAACATTCAATTGGGGTTAGCATACAGGTTCTAGAGTTCAGTCCATTATCACTATGACAGGAAGCACAGAAGCTGTCAGGCAGTCATGGTGCTGGAGGAGCTAAGAGTTCTACATCTTTATCCAAAGGAAGCCAGGAGCAGATTGTCTCATGGGTAGCTAGGTAGAGAGTCTCAAAGTCCACCCCCACAGTGGTATACTTTCTCCAACAAGGCCACAGATACTCCAACAAGGTGACACTCACTAATCTCCTTGGGCTAAGCATATTCAAACCATTACTTCCACTCCCTGCCCCCCATAGGCTTGTTCAAACACATGAGTCTATGGGGGCAGGGCATACCTCCCCATAGTTTAATATATTTAGTCCAGAATGTACTCATCCATAATAAATACAAAATGTATTTAGTCCAATTTCTAAAAGTTCCCATAGTCTATAACAGTCTCAACAATGTTAAAAGTCCAAAATTCAATGTCTCTTCATCTAGTAATCTGACTGTCAAAAAGCAGATCAAACACCTCTGACATCACAAGATATATATGAACATCCCAAAACATTATAGTGGGGAAATAAGTGTGCAGGATCTGTCTCCTGAATGCTGGGATAAAGGGTATGTATCAACATGCCTGGACCTAAGCATTTCTCAACTTAGAACTTGCTCTGTACCAGGCTGGTCTGGAACTCAGAGATCTGTTTGCTTCTGCCTACTGGGATTAAAGGCATGTAATATCATGTCAGGACTTAGATTTTCATGGACACTATGCTGCAAGATCTGGATCAAAATCTGTCCTCCTATTGTTCTGTTTTTGATGCTATTGTCTTGATTTCTGCTAAGAGGTTGTCAGTTTTTGCCACCCTTGATCTTATGACTATCAGAATGATTTCTACAGATTAATTTAAATATAAACTAGTATTTTATTTCATTAAGAAAATAATGAATTATCAGTCATTGCCCAAAATATCCTAAGGATTCATACTACAGAGACTTCTGGTAAAATAAAATATTTATTGTACAATTGACCACAATAGCTTTTAAACCACTCCTTCACATTTTTAAGCAAAATGATCCTTTTTATTATGAATCTATTGTGTTACATAGGAAACCCCTTACTTTTTTTAATGTTTCAGTTCTGTGTGTCTCCTCTTATTGCTACCATGGTTATTCTCAAAGTTTTCAAGCTACTATTCACTAGACATATTTAAACTATTTCAGCAAATTTTTTATTTTTAAAAAAATTGCACCACTGCAAGTCATTCAAAGTCTGATGTACTGAACAGATACCACTTCTAGAAGAAATATTTGCTCCATTTAATTTCCTTCTGTCAACTTGCTTCTTTTTACATAGACAGTTCAACTCCATTTATCTCTGTGAGAGCTCAATTGTCTTTGATGACTCAACACTGGGGAAGTCAAAAGAGAGGAAATAAGTGTCACTCATTTTGGCAATTTTTAAGAACTAAAATGTATGTGTGGTGAAGCGAAGACCACTTTCCCATGAGATATTTTTCAGTTGCAAACTATGAAATACAAGATAATCACCCTCGAACAGAGCAACACAGAGCCCAGTTTCCCAACCTGGAGACAGCAAAGTATCTTTTCTATAAACAATCACCAAAGATAAGGTTCTTAATGGATGACAAAAGACAATAGGCAGACACTTCAGTTTGCAGATCAGTTACCTTTCTTCCCTATATCAGAAGTAGATCTGAATATCCTGCATCACAGATAATGCAAAAGGAAAGAGGCCATATCCTCCATTTAAGATGCTCCATTCAAACTGAAAGCAAGTTCTCCAAACTTAAATGAGATGCTCCTTAGAGGCTTTGAAATTTCAGCACACTTATTTTGTTCAACATCAATTCAAATATTCCGTATTGTAATAAGGAAATCTGGGGATAATAAAGTGAATGTAACCACACCACTTTCTGTAGTTTATTTATACTTTATTGGGAGAAATGGATACATTAACTATGAAAATACCAAAAACTGTTTATGATAATTCTTCATAGGGAAGTAAGGGCATGGTGTTATTACAGGGTAAGGGCAAATCTGAAATGGAATAAAGCAAGGGATGAAGCTTGTTTTTAAAACAGGACTCTACAGAATAAAATTTCTTTTTTTTATTTGGGTATTTTATTTACACTTCAGATGTTACTCCCTTTCCCCATCCCGACCCCCGACCCAGAAACCTCCTATCCCACCCCCCTTCCTCCTGCTTCTATGAGGATATGCCCCCACCCACCCACCAACTCCCACCTCCTCGCCCTCAAATTACCCCACACTGGAGCATCCAGCCTTCACGGGACCAAGAGCTTCCTCTCCCATCTATGCCCAAAAAGCCCATTCTCCCCTACATATATAGCTGGAGCCATGGGTCCCTCCCTATGTGTTCCCAGGCTAGTGGTTTAGACCCTAGGAGCTCTGTTTGGTTGATATCATTGCTTTCCCCATGGGGGCACAAACCCCTTCAGTTTCTTCAGTCTTCTCTCTAACTTCTCCATTGGGAACCCCATGATTAGTTCAATGGTTAGCTATGAGCATCTTCCTCTGTATATGTCAGGCTCTGGAAGATCTCTAAGGAGACGGCTATATCAGGCTCCTGTCAGGCTGCACTTCCTGCCATCCACAACAGTGTCTGTCTTTGATGACTGCACATGGGATGGATACCCAGGTGGAATGGTCTCCAGATGGCCCCTCCTTCAGTTTCTGTCCCACGCTTTGTGTCCATATTTGCTCCAGTGAGTATTTTGTTACTCCTTCTAAGTAGGACAAAAGCACCCACACTTTGGTCTTCCTTCTTCATGAGCTTCATGTGGTCTGTGAGTTGTATCTTGAGTACTGTGAGTTTTGCGGCTAATATCCACTTATCAGTGAGTACATACCATATGTGTTCTTTAGTGATTGGGTTACCTCACTCAGGATGATATTTTCTAGTTCCAGGAATTGCAAGCTGATATAACCACTCTGGAAATCAGTCTGGCGGTTTCTCAAAAAATTGGACATAGCATTACCTGAGGACCCTGCTATACCACTCCTGGGCATATACCCCAAAGATGTTCCAACGTATAACAAGGACATGTGCTCCACTATGTTCATAGCAGCCTTATTTATAACAGCCAGAAGCTGGAAGAAACCCAGATGTTCTTCAACAGAGGGATGGATACAGAAAATGTGGAATACTGACAGAATGGAGTACCGCTCAGCTATTAAAAACAATGAATTTACGAAATTCTTAGGCAGAGTAAGATTTCTTTCTTTTTAATTTACATTTTAAATGTTATCTTCTTTCCTTGTTTCCCCTCCAGAAACACCCCACTTCTCTGAGGGTGTTCCCCCACCCACCCACCCAGCCACTCCTGCCTCCCCACCCTCCCATTCCCCTACATTGGGGCATTGAGCCATTAGAGGACCAAGGGCTTCTCCTCCCTTTGATACCCAACAAGGCCATCCTCTGCTACATATTCATCTGGAGCCATGGGTAGATCCATGTGTACTCTTTGGTTGGTGGTTTAGTCACTGGGAGCCCTGGGGTGGGGGTCTGGAAGTTTGATATTGTTGTTCTTGACATTGGGTTGCAAACCCCTTCAGCTCCTTCAGTCTTTCTCTAACTTCTCCATTTGGTAAAGAAACAGGCAGGTAGTCCAATGGAATACAATTGAAGACCCAGATATGAACCCACACACCTATGGTCACTTGATCTTTGACAAAGGAGCTAAAACCACCCAGTGGAAAAAAAGACAGCATTTTCAACATATGGTTCTGGTTCAACTGGCAGTCAGTATAGAAGAATGTAAATGGATCCATTCATATCTCCTTCGACAAGCCTCAAGTCCAAGTGGATCAAGGACCTCCACATAAAACCAGACACACTGAAACTAACAGAAGAGAAAGTGGGGAAGAATCTCGAACACATTGGTACAGGGAAATTTTTCCTGAACAGAACACCAATGGCTTATGCGCTAAGATCAACAATAGACAAATGGGACCTCATAAAATTGCAAAGCTTAAATAAGGCAAAGGACATTGTCAATAGGACCAAACAGCAACCCACAATTGATAAAGATTGGGAAAAGATCTTTACCAATCCTACATCTGATAGAGGGCTAATAGTCAATATATACAAAGAACTCAAGAAGTTAGACTCCAGAGAATCAAATAAACATATTAAAAAATGAGGTACAGAGCTAAACAGAGAATTCTCAACTGAGGAATATTGAATGGCTTAGAAGCAACTAAAGAAATGTTCAACATCCTTAGTCATTAGGGAAATACAAATTAAAACAACCCTGAGATTCCACTTCACACCAGTCAGAATTGCTAAGTTCAAATTCCAGGTATCAGCAGATGCTGGCAAGGATGTGGAGAAAGAAGAACACTCCTCCAGTATTGGTGAGATTGCAAGCTGGTATAACTACTCTGGAAATCAGTCTGACAGTTCTCAGAAAATTGGGCATAGTACTACCTTAGGACCCAGCTATACCACTCCTGGGTTTATAGCCAATAGATGTTCCAACATATAACAAGAACACATGCTCCGTTATGTTAATATGTCCTTATTTTAAAAGGCCAGAAGCTGGAAAAAAACAGATGTCCTTCAACAGAGGCATGGATGGAGAAAATAGGGTACATTTACACAGTGGAGTGCTACACAGCTGTTAAAAACAATGATTTCATGAAATTCTTAGGCAAATGGATGGAATTAGAAAATATCATCCTGAGTTAGGTAACCCATTCACAAAAGCACACACGGTATGCACTCACTGATAAGTGGATATTAGCCCAAAAGCTCAGAATACCCAAGATACAATTCACAGACCACATGAAACTCAAGAAGAAGGAAGACCAAAGTATGAAAGCTTTGGTCCTTCTTAGAAGGAGTGACAAAATACTTAATGGGAAGAAATACAGAGAGAAAATGTGGAGCAGAGACTGAAGGAAAGGCCATCCAGAGTCTGTTCTACCTGGGTGTCCACTCCATATACAGACACCAAACACAGACACTGATGTGGATGCCAAGAAGTGCTTGCTGACAGGAGCCTGATATAGCTGTCTCCTGAGAGGCTCTGCCAGAGCCTGACAAATACAGAGGCAGATGCTTGCAGCCAACCATTGAACTGAGCATGGGGTCCCCAATGCATGGTAAGAAATGCACCCCAGGTACAAAAGACCCAAAACAAAATAACAAACACGATAGTCCCCAAGTTATCAGAGATGGCATGATCTACGGAAGGTGAAACTAGTCTACTTTCAAATGTTACAAAAGAAGAAACTTTCTGTGTGAATAAGTTGTAAGACTAGTAAAATAAAAGCAAATTATAAGAAAAAGGAAATGGTAAGTATAAGTAAAAAAACAGACTCCCTAGCCAATGGGCAAAGAGATACCTTGGTGATGGTGGTGTTCTTATATCAGTCAAGAAAGCTATCCCTGACTGTCACCACCTGTAGCACTCAGAATCTCAGGTCCTGTACCTCTCCTTGGCAGCACAGAAGTGCTCACCCTGGTGACAGGGATGCAGGTAAGCCCAAGGGTGCGAGCATGGGAGAGCTTACTCTACTACTCCTCAGATATGAGGTAGTGTGGACAAAGGCAGTGATGTCCTACCATCCCCCTTGTCACCCGAAGTAGCCATAGCTGGGAGTGCAGGGGTGGGGTCATGAGAGCAAGAGAGCTAGCCCTGCTCCCTCATTGGCTATAGCACCCAGAATATCAAGCCCTGAATCTTGCCTGGGCAGCAAAGTAGAGCTGGTCCTAATAGGAAAGGCACACGTGAATCAACTCTGAGGAGGTGAGAGTGGGAGAGCTGGCTCTGCAGGTATGGGTGCAGGCGAGCTGCCCTGAAGTCATGACAGCAAGAGATTTAATCCTGCCTCCTGCCAATAGTGGTATTGAGTAGCCTATATTGAGCAGTGTTGGAGAGCTTGCTCTGGTGGTACAAATAAGGGAGAATTATCAGACTGACCAGCTCAGCTAAAACTCAGGCCCAGATCCATGGTTCTGAATTGGTCCACTCCAAAATCCATATCAATATGAGAACTGAAAAAAAAGAAAAAACTTGAAATCAAATTGAAGGCCCAGATGTAAATCCACTCAGTTACAGATAGTCGAATTTTTAATTTTTCAAAAGTCAGAAATACAGACTGGAAGAAAGAAAGCATCTTCAATAGATGGTGCTGGTCAAACTTGATAGCTATATGCAGAATGCAAACAGACTCCCTGTTACACTGCACAAAACTCAAGCCCAAGTGGATCAAAAATCACAACATAAAACCAGATACACTGAACATGATAAAAGAGAAAGTGGGGAATAGTCCTAAGTGCATTGTCATAGGAGACAACTTCCTTAGCAGAATACCAATTGTGCAGGCACTAAGATCTACAATTAATAAACAGGACCTAATGAAACTGAAAAGCTTCTGTAAAGCAAAGTACACTGTTAAGACAAAATGGCAGCTGATAGAATGGACAGAAGGCTAATATCCAAAACGTAAAGAACTCAAGAAATTATACACCAACAAACTAAATAGTCCAATTTAAAAATGGAGAAAAGACTTAAATAAATAACTTTCAACAGAGGAATCTTAAATGGCTGAGAAAACTCAAAGATATGTCCAACATCCTTAGTGATCAGGAAAATGTCAATCAAAATAATGTTGAGATTATATCTTAATATCTGTCAGAATGGCTAAGATGAAAACCATAAGTGACTGCTTATGCTGGCAAGGATGTGGAGTAAGGGGAACACTCCTCCATTGATGGTGGGAGTGCAAACATATACTGCCATTTAAGAAGTCATATATAAAGGTCTTATGTAGCTAAAGCTATTGGATATTGAATAAAGGTGACAAAAGCAAATGTTGAAACGAAGCCTCATTGCTAAGTAGTGCTGAGAAAAGTGAATATCCTCTAGAGAAGCTAAAACCACATTCCTCCCACTATATTCAGAACAATTTATTCAAAATGCATCACAGACCTTAATTTAGCATGTGAAGTTTCCAAGCTTATGGGAGAAAACAGAGGAAATACCTTAATTTACAGTCATAAGCAAGAACTTTCTGAAAAAAGACTGTAATAGCAATGGGATTGCATGAAATTAAAAAAATATATGAACAACCACAGAAGCCATTACTGGAGTGAAGGGACCTACAGATAGAAAAAGTTCAATGCCAGCTATTCAGCAGACATTCAGAATATATAAATAACTCAAAACAAAATAAAAAACAAATTATCCACACAATTAATGGTCAAATGAACTCAATAGTCTCAGGAGTACAAACAGA
The DNA here is from genome assembly GCF_004785775.1 of Grammomys surdaster. Taxonomy (NCBI): domain Eukaryota; kingdom Metazoa; phylum Chordata; class Mammalia; order Rodentia; family Muridae; genus Grammomys; species Grammomys surdaster. The sequence continues at coordinate 13,213,568 of NW_021604630.1, read as the reverse complement.
TAATAAAGCCATAAAATACGTAGGACATACTTAGCCTTACAAGAACTCGAGATAAAATTCATTTGATTCCATCTCAAGCTATCTGGAATGGTTAGCACCATGAAACAAAATAAACAAGTGCTGTTGATAAGGAGGGGCTGGAGCGGTTTTATATGACAGGGATATCAAATAAGTCAGTTACTATGAAAATCAGTTTGCACAGTTTTTAAAATAACTAAAATTAGACCTACCACATAACATAGCAAAACACTTCTGAGTACATGAACAATTTTTAAAAATCCTGCTGCTGAATTCTATCAAAAATTAGATGAATAAATAAATCTTATTCTAAAATTCCTATCATTTCAGAAAATGAAGAACATAAATGTTCCCCAACTTATTCCAGGAGGCTGTTCTTGCTCTAATATAAAAATAGTAAAACCATGAACTGGGGAGATGCCTTAGTGGTTAAGAATACTCTTTGCTCTTACAGAAAATTTGCGTTAAGCTCTCAGTATCCACACAGAAGCTCAGAAATTTCTGTAACTCCAGTTCCAGGGGGATCTATCACACATTTCTGGTCTCTGAAGCACTAGCTATGTCATTGATTTATATACATATATGTAAGCAATATATTCATATGCATAAAATCAAAATAAATGTATCTTCTTTTAATAGTAAAAATGAACCAATGAGAATGAAAAGGCACTTGTTGTTAAACATGAGAGCCTGATTTCAATGCTCAGGATTCTACATGGCGAACAGTGAACTGACTCCTCCAAGCTATTCCCTGACTTCCACAGGCACACAGAAGCACACACCTACATATGTACACGCACACAGATGTACAGAAACAATTCAAGGTTAAAAAAAATTGTAAAAAGATACTTGAAAGATAAGTTTTTCCCATGGAGAGTAGAAATTATGCAACCAACGTTCAGCACATTAAATGCAGCATTATATGAAAAATGTAAATAATTACTGTGATGGATAAGAACTGTCAGTCTGACTACTACTAAAATCAACTGTGCTTCTAGATTGATCTTTGAGGTGTTTCCAGAGGATTAATTGAGAAGAAAGACCCACCCTAAGGATGAGTGCCAGCATTCCACGATTAAGAGCCAGACAGAATAAATGAAAATTGTAGAAAAATCAATAGAATACCTATGTTTTCTTTCTCTGTTTCAAAGTCTTCCAACTTTTTTCCCAAAATGAACGAACTACTCTGAAAATGCCAGCAAAAATACGTTTTTTGCTTTGCTTCATTTTTTTCAGTCAGTTTTCAGAGAGTTGAAAAAAGCTAACTAAAAAAAAACCTAAAATAACAAGCGTAGTTTATCCAAAGAAGATATAAATAGCTCAGTACATTAAAGTACATTATGATTCAATGGAGAGAGAGAGAGAGAGAGAGAGAGAGAGAGAGAGAGAGAGAGAGAGAATAATCCTGATTTACATTGATAAAACTTTTGATGAAAGTCACACTTATTCAATGAAAATAAATAGAGCTTATAAATACCATGGAAAATAGAAAACTAGAGAAAGGTTAATGAATTAATGAGGGGTATTTAAATTGAAAAGGATTTCAAGTTATGATATTCAAGTGTGAATGACTAAATATTTTCTCATTAAGGTTACAAATTTGATAAAGCTCTCCATTCTTACTGCTGTTAGTTGATACCAATGCCAATGCTTACTCTGCGTCACTTGACAAACTGAAGTTACCATGTTCAGAATAACAAAGAAATGTCTGTTAGCATGTGACACAATGTTCTAGCAAAGAAAAAAACTGATATGTTTTAAAAATCACTTGAGATTTTACTGTCTTACAAGATGATATTAAATTGGTTTTTCACCAAGTATCTTTGCATTGAGAACAGACTCAGTTTCTGAATAGAATAAGTATTAACCAAAAGAGATCTCTAAAAGATAGTAAGGTAATGACGTGTGTTTGGGATGCCAAAACTTGTATACAAAAATCAAAAGATTCAGGACCTGAACTCAAATCCACCAGTAGTTCCTAGCATATGTATGGTGTTTTGTACAGTTACTTGTGGCTCATTCATGAAAATAAATCATATTCTGACTAGTAAAATTCTTACAAAATTTAAATCGTGGTATACTTTCTCTGGCTAAAATAATTACAAGTTTAAAACTAGGAACAGAAAGACAAGAGAAACTTAAACATTTGAAAATTAAGCAACACATTTCATTTTTAACTGGTTATTTTATTTATTTACATTTCAAATGTTATCTCCCTTCCCAGTTTCCCCTCCACAAACCTCCTATCCCATCCCCACTCCCACCAGCTTCTATGAAGGTGCTCTCCCACCTACCTACCCAGTCCTGCTTCACACCCTGCTTGAGGTATGGGGCCATTCACTTATCTAAAAAATTTTAACACAGTATTGCTCTGTCTTAAGGAAATACAGGGACAAAGAAAGGAGCAGTGACTGAAAGAAAGGTCATCCAGAGACTGCCCAACATGGGGATCAATCCCAAATGCCGCCATCAAACTCAGACAATATTGCTGATGTCAAAGAAGTGTTTGCTGAAATGATTCTGACATAGCTGTTTCCTGAGGGTTTCTGCCATTGTCTGACCACTACAGATGCTAACATTTGCAGCCAACCAGAGGACTTAGCAGAAGGACCCCAGTCTAGAAGTTAGGGAAAGGACTGAAGGAGCTGAAGAGGTTTGCAACCTCACAGGAAGAGCAACAGTATCAACACATTTCATTTTTAAAACTTTTTTTTACCTGTCTGTCTGTCTGTACGCATGTATGTATTTATGCATGTATTTGTGGGTGGGTGTGTGCATACATGTGTATGAACACATGAAAATCATAATGTGGGTAAACACCTTTATCTATCAAACCATCTCACTAGTACTAAGAAAATACTTCTAAATAATGTAACTGAGGAAAATAATCAGAAATAGTGTTCAAAATACAAATGCACTTACAAACTGAGAGATACACATATACACAAACACACATACAGAAATATGCAAATACATATATACATATATACACATACACATGGGTACATATGCACACAACTAATGAAAAGTAAATGCTCAAGTATATTGGATGCTGCTAACACAGCACTGAAGAAAATTGATAGCACTTTATTAAATATTGTTATAGCTGTTCTGGGCTCATGTCACTTCATATAGATATTTTAATAAGCATGATGCTGTCTCCAAAAACCTTAGTGGGATTTTGACAAAAATTGAATTAAGTCTGCATGCTTGACATCCTAAAGTATGTGATAGTTTTCATCACCAACCCTAGAAACCCATCTGGAAAAGGTCGGCTTCTACTCCTGATTATTTTATATACTACATATATTGATGTTATTTTAAATGACAATGTCTTGTCAAAATGAAGTCATAGAGAAGTTGCTGCCTGGAAGGAAATAATATATTTCTAGGTTAAGGAAAAAGTAAGACAGATACCTGGGAGGTTATTCTGAGAATTCTCATGCAGTTCAACAAATAAACCAAGATGCCCAGCCATCTCATTCATAGATATTTTCTCAAGAGAAAATAAATCTTTTTTTAATATAATTTATTTTTTTCAAATTGTAATTTATACTCATTCACACAGGGGTTATAAACACAAAAAGGCAGGATGTGAGGAAGGGGATGACACTGGAGTGTGGGTGTTCAGGGGGAATACAGATATCTTTCAGAACAGGGTATTGGCTGGGTAAGGGTTCAGGGGACAGGTCGCAATGGCTCTGCCTATGATTCGCTTGTCCTTATCTAAGTTGGTATTATCTGCCAAGGCTACCTATTTACAAGGTCTATGACTACTCAGGCTGGTAAATTGTCACGAAAACTGCCTGTTTACAATAGCTTATAGCCATCTGTTTCAGTGTTTATCCACAGAGACCCAAGACTTGGTTTTAGTACACATGTATGACAGGCTTATTGATGATTTTAGGCCTATGGTTGATTTTAGGCCTTCAGTGTGTGAGCAGGGCTGCCCCTGACATCTCCTCCCTTATCTAAGTATAGAAGGGCTGTGGAGATTCTAATCTTGCGAAGGTGGGGATAGAGGCCTGACCTCCAGTAATTGAAGGAGACCTAGTAGTGTCTCCAGTTCCCCTGTCATTGTCCAGTGAAGCATGAGGGCCATACCCATCACGATGTCTTGAGAAAATAAATCTTATCATCAATAAAAATATAAATATGAATTTAAAGGTAGCCTTATTATTAGGTTTCATTTATTGCTCATAATTTTACCAAATTAAAACCGAAATTATCATCTGTAGTAGTAAAAAACTAGAATAGTACATCCCCATAAATGGAACCACAGCCAACTGGATAAAAGAATGAATACTATGCTGGTTAGATTTTTGGTGGTGGTTTTGTTTTTGTTTGTTTTGTTTTGTTTTGTTTTGTTAACTTGATCTGATTTTGAATTATCTGGGAAGAGTAACCTCAGTTGAGAAAATACCTCTATAAGATTTACCTGAAAAGAAGTCTGCTGGGCATTTTCTTGAAAAGCAATACAGATGATATAACTAATATATTGATAGAGAGATGCCATGTGATAAGTATCAGTAAATTGCTGGGTCCATTTTGAACACCTCCAAAGGAAAGTATTCATGAGTACATGTATGACTGTTTGATTAGTACATAAGAATTCATTGTTACATTTGTTGGAAGACTCAAGGTGATTTTTTTTCTAGTTCTATCATCAAACTCTAATGCTATTTGAAGCATTTGTAATGTGTAGACTCTCATTAGTTGAAAAAGTGGTTGCTATTGAGCTCTTGTTGGAATATAGTTGTTATATTTTATTCTATTCCTGGCAACTAGCAAACAATTCTTAGACCAGCTTTTGTTGGTATTTATCAATAATTTATATCTGTGTGAAAAAAAAGCAGATACAAACCTTTGACTCGATGTAATTTTCCATGTAGTTTCTTTATGGAAGTCCTTATGTAAGCAAAACATTTTACTGCAAAAACACAAGATTAGCCACATAAATACGTTCAACGTACTGCTTTAGAGATGAACTCCATTTATTTTTCTCTTAACCAGACTGTTCAAAACATTCAAACTCTTTAATCAAATCCAATCAACCTATACATAAGTTTTTCTAAAGACTTAAATTTAGGACTAGATTTTACTTTTAACTCCCTGGCTCTGTTCAGTAGTTAATTGTACCCTAGGACAGATTGCTCCAGAAACAGAAGCAACCCAGTAGCCTTCCATCTGTTTGCTCCTTACCACATTTATCCTCAATGCTGCCAGAGTGTTGCTTAGAAATAAAAAGGAAACATGAGCTCTCCAGGTAAATAGAGATACAGAAAAGTCGTTCTTGCATATCAACCATTGCAATGAGGTCACGCTTGATGAACATTCTGCTCACAGAAGCAAAATGTACTCAAAGGGCTCATAGATGGCATCCCAGTATTTTCAACTCTAATCTGCCTTGGACGTCATTCTTAAATGAGAGGGCAAGAAGATGCTCACCAGCTGTAATCCATTTAACCATGAATGTCCCAGCCTCCAGAATGTAAGAAACAAATACCCACTCTTTATAAAGTACCCTTCTCAGATATTCTCTTGTGGCAGCACAGGATGAAGCCACTTTCTACCAACTGTAACCACCAGGATAGTTATATCATCTGCATTGCTTTTCAAGAAAATGCCCAGCAGACATCTTTTCAGGTCAATCTTATAGAGGTATTTTCTCAACTGAGATTACTCTTCCCAGATAATTCAAAATCAGATCAAGTTAACAAAACAAAACAGATAAATAAACAAGGTACATAGAGAAATCCTCACAGCCCTCATGATCTCTATCCTGGCCAGTGATTTTGGCTGCATATGCTTGAAAGAAATGATTGAACTCATGATGGCATGCACATCCCCCCCCCATTGACAAAGCAGAATTATGACAGACATATAAGCAAGAGGACATTTTTTTCATTGATGCAGATTTAATTATTTATTGATAGCTAAAATTTATGTTTGTATAGAATTTAAGCATATAGAAATAGCCAGAAGGAAAAAACCACAAATCTCTTTCATTTCTTAGCTATGATAATTATTAATTGGTTCTATCAAAAATCTAGTGGATCATATGCTGATAGATATTGTCAATAATGGTTTCTATATGCTAGTAAAATAGCCTATGAGAAAAAAATGTAGATAAAAGCTGCTGACTCAATTCTATTAGCTACAGCACTAACTAGCAAGCTTACGTTTTTATCTCTATTACTTGTTACTGGAGCCAAGCAGAATACTACAAGCATGATCTTAGTTTTTTAGATTTTACAATTATTTCTAAAAAGAAAATCTAAAGACTCTGGTATATGGTAGAACTGTGTTCAGGAAAAAAAATTCCTTACTTTTCAAGTTTCTCAAGCATTATGGGTAAAATACAGTAATTTATCTTTAAAATAAACGTTCTAATTTATAATAGAGTCATAGAATTTTTCCAGGGCTACTAAGTCAGGGTACAACATATGCACATTTAGGGATAAAAAATTTTGATTAGCGAATGAGGGCATAATTTGCATTGCTTTGTCGGTTGCCCTTTGGAGTTATCCTTGGGATGCTATCAGAGCCATCAGTAAGATGCCAGCAGTCAGGAGTGAACTTCGCTCCTATGTGTCCTTTTCCTTCTTCCAGCAGTCAAGTACATATCTTTCTGAAACTGCAGAAGCTTCTCAAGCATATAATTTGTGGCTTCCAGTGAGTTTGAACTTCATGCTTGAAGTGATACACAAATAACTGATTTTATTCATGCACCTGCAACTGGACTTTTTCCAGACATAATGAAATGGATAACTACTTCAGTTTCTCTAATATATATTTCAGCAAGACATCAGAAAGGGACTGACTGACATATTTGGGCAGGAAAGAGAGCACCGTGTTACCAGAAGTACTGTGATGGGCATCTGGGCTCCACCCTTGAGACAAAAACAGCATTTTCTGGCTCTCAAGGCCAAGCCCTTCGGCTTCAGAGACGTTCAATTTTCTCATTACAAACACTATGGTACCCAAAGGAATTCCTGTCGGCTTTCTAATTATTTTCTCAGTTTGAAATAAGACCTTGTCTTTAATAAGAGAGAGAGATGTCTGTCACGGGATTGTTTTCAGCGTGAACATAACAATGCAAAGAAAGAGTTCACAAGAGAACAGCCACAAGATCTCAAGAATGGAGGCAGGTGTTTTGTACAAATCTCCCTAACAATTAGCAAAATGTAATATCCTGCAGTCAAGTGCTGTCATCTTCAGAGAGACAGATTTTCAAAAAAGAAAATAAAAGAAAATTCTGCTTTCACCTTCTGTAGTATTTTCATAATTACTATTCAGAAGGGCACACAATTGCTGCAGTAGTTAAATACTCCCTAATAAAGTCATTGAGTTTAGAGCATACTGTTTGTTATATTCCTTTCTAACTATTTTTCAAGAGGAAATGCAAAGAAAATATGTGCCTTGCTGGAAAGATGTTTTGGATTTTGGAAACCACAACTTGACCGTATAACTCAGTCTCTGTGTTAAACTATGGTGTTCATTTATCCATACTCCACACAAACACCTAGCAGATATTTCCATACATTCTTTCCACTAGAGCGATCGGAGACAAGTGCCTGCTTGTATGTTTACTGTCTGCTACAATAACCACGTGAGATATCATCTTATGGAGCACTTGAAATGTGGCCAGTGAAGTACCTCCATCATGCACAGTAGGGATAAAATTAAACTCACAGAGAATACATGTGGCAGTCTGCCTGGGAAGACATGCAAAGATCTTCCTGCAGTGGAAAACCATAGCTTTCACTCATGCAAGCATGCACTGTGCATTGTGCATACCTTCGCCACAGCTCATCTTTTGCTTTCCTAGCCCTCCCCTCACCCAATAGTCTGCTTTCTTCATCTTGATGTTTTTATTTCCACTCTCCTATCACATATGCAGACATGATCTCATGTAACTACATAAAATACTTTATCTCAGTAAAAGATAGAAAAGTTAAAGAGAGAAAAATCACAATATCTGTCTTTATGAGACTAGCTTAATTGTTACTTACAATTATCTCCATCTGTGTGTGCTTTTGTAAACACAATATAGCTTTGCTCTTCTATATGACTGAAAAATCCACTGTGTGCAAATACATTTTCTTTATTGATTCGCTCTGCTGTCATTGGACATCCAGTTCAATTCTATGCCTTAGGTATGGTAAATAATGTTGCAATAAACATTACTGTGCAAGCATCTCTGTGATAGGATTTTTGTCCTTTGATTCTGCAGGATACAAATCAAGGAGTGGAAGAGCTGGGTCATATGGAAGATTCAGTTTTAGTTTTGTGAACAGTATCCATAACAACTCTATAGTAAATGAACTAATTCACATCTCTAACAGCAGTGTTTAAGGATCCTTTTGTCCACATGACGGAGAAGATTGATCTTGTTAAGGGTTTTAACTGTCTGAACCCAAAGCCTCAATTCCAGTGTTTCTGGGCTTTTCATGAGTTAGAATATTATGGTATAGGTACAGGTACAGGTACAGGTACAGGTACAGGTACAGGTACAGGTACAGGTACAGGTAGAAAAAAAGTTGTTTATTTCATGGCTTCCAAGAAACAGAGACAGTGTCTGAGGACATGATACAGCCCAAGAGTTCTACTTCCTCCAGTCAGGTCTAATTTACTTAGATTCTCACCACTTTACAAAGTAGTATAACCATCAGGATACAAATCCTCCAAAATAAGAGGCTTTGGAAAAGTCACTTCATATCTAAACCATGATACCATTTAAACTGTTTAAATAAGAGGAATAATTAGGGTTGAACTACACCAGGAAGGGCTAAAAAGAAGTGAGCCCAGAGCTTATAGGTCAACATCCCAGAACTCAGTTCTGTTCCAGATCGGTTTATTTCCATTTGCTGTGTGACACTATTCCCAAGTCAGTAACTAGCTCTAGGGTATACTGTAAAACTATCCAATACACTTTCCAAAGATTCACATGTTTCTACTCTATTTTGATATTCTAATAATCCAAAGAGCATTCCTACATATGTTTTGTAGATGTATTCTATTTTTAATGCAGAAATTTAATAATATGGTGTCTCAAATATTTAATAGAAATGTCACCAGAAATCAAGAAATCCATATACCAAATATTTTAGAATGTGAAAACAAATATATGTGTGTGTATATATATATATATATATATATATATATATGCATATATATATGTGTGTGTATGTATGTATATGTGTATATATACATATATATACATATATGTATATGTATATATATATATATACATATGATACTTACCTCCCATATCAACTGAAAAACTTAAACATCTATATATAAACCATTAGATAGATATTTTTGAGAATAAATAAATGATTAAATCCCTAAACTACCTATTGATCCATGTAATTTCTTCCCTTCCTTATGTCTAGCCTGATTAACAATGATTAGCATGCAAATATAATCTACAGCCTGGAGAAATACTTAATAATATAGTAATAGTTCTGTAAGCATCAGTGCTAGTGTGTGTGTGCACACATGGACGTATACATGCATGTGTGTGTGCATGACACTATGACTTCTGCATGGTTTCTCTAAGACTGATTCCAACTGACCTATGCTGAGTATGAAACCTTGGTATCAGACCAAAACGTGAGCTCATGTATCAATCTCCTGTTTTCCTAAGGCCAGCAATATAAAGTTTGAAATATCTTTATTTCTGCAAAATGCCCTTACACCAGGAATAACTATACATCCACGTCCACATTACATTTTAAAATCAACCATCAAGTGATTGTTATCACTTATAAATGTTGCTACATTTACATAGCCACAACTTTGTACCATGACATTTCTCTTAGTTTGCTATCTTGGCCAATTAATAATGGGTCTGTTTCAAAACTGTTTCTTCTAATCAGTAATACTTAATTGATGAATATTTCTTTGTTTTGTTCACCTCTATAGAAATCCAGTCCTTTCATAGTGCTCTGTAGTGATGTATAAATGTATTAATTACTAACTTATAGGACTATAGGATTCAACAAACAAGAACACTTCATAGAACATATAAAATTATTGTTTCTATAAAATTAAGGTTGAAATCGGCACCTTGTGATTTGCCTATAGATAACTAGTTGATACCTTCATAGTCTTCCACTTTAGTGTCTCTTAGTGATTTCTGAGAAAGTGGAAGGCCATAGGAACCAATTTTGTCCTTTGAATTTCCTAGCATTATAACTTAGAAGCTACTCCAGAAAACTTCACTGACAGAAACCTAAGTAGGAAATCTTCTCAATCTTTTGAAAACGAGTGAGTCATATTATTGCAAACTTTCACTTGCTTGTTGAGACTTGTAGTTTTCATAGATTTGGTGAGTCACCTTTCCTCACTCTGAATGTCAAAGGGTCCACTTACTCCACCAATATCTCCGAGTGTATCCTTGAAGGCTTCTTATTGGGCTCTCTCAAGTACCTTAAAAAAGTCGCGTTTCTATAATTCCATTGCAGTGTCCATTTTTAGTCATGTCCTCTGCTCTTTCAGCAGCTGAATGGAACGCAATAGATTGTAAATATCTTTACTGAAAGTAGAGAAACCTGTCACAAAGACATGAGAACATTAAAACTAAAGGGATAAAGAGGAGAACTACACAATTAGGGCCCAGCTAGAGAAAGAATACGAAGACAGACATAGCAACTTGGCATGCAAGATCTGTGTAAAAGAATATTGGAAAAGTTTATGTCTAATGCAAATAGAGGACAGGAGTACACTAAAAGTTCATAGATAAATAAGATTTTAATACCAGTCAGGACTATAACATCACTGGTGAAAGCTACTTTAAGATTGTAACCAGGATACAAACTTGAGTGAATGGCTCTAGTGATGACAGGAATTAGCACATGTTGTGTATTACTTCTGAACACATTTTCATTAGTTTCACAAGTATAATGTGCACAAATAATTTTAATTCTTTATATTCCACTGTGCCCAGCACATTGGTGAATTAAGTAATATTGGTTATGGAGAGATTAAGAATAATGTTATTGTTTTCATTCCATGCTATTTCTCTTTTAAGTGACAGTTACAATTTCATTGCAACAATAATTCAGATAAAAATATTGTTATGTTTTAGTTTTATATGACATACAGAAAACCTTCTTAAAAATAAAGAAGTAAAATAATATTTTAAAAATCAAGCACAACAAACCAAGCAGTAAATTCAAAATAGCCTGTTTCTTACCAAGAATAGTTCATTGCTGGATACTGCTATGATGACTACCAACTTCATGACAAAGAAAACTTATAGTCTTGGGGACAGGAATGAACTCCATAGTAGAGTCTCACACACATCCTTAAAATCCAAGGTTCAATTCCCAGAGCGAACACTACAACAGACATCCATTTGTTCCCGGACAAAATATAATATGTGTTTAGAAACAGCTATTCCATATGCCTGAGAAATAACGTATGCACATAAATATTTGACAAAATAGTAATAAACACTCATGCCCAGATTGCAAAATATATCAGCTCATCTGTCACATTCTTATCTTTAATCTGATGGTCATCTTAATTATTGATTTCATTTCAAAATATAAATTATGAAATTAGAAGAACATCACAGTACTAAGAACTAGCTGTTTGACAGCCACATAAAGCCTGGCCACATTTGGGCAACAAGACATCATCAACCCTGTATTAAAAGAGCATGTTCCGCCTGCAAGTCACGTACAGCATTTTCCTTCATAAGGGGGCAGCTGCTCCATTTAGCAAGCAGAAGTTTGGACCTTTTCCATGTATCTATTTCTATGTATTTTGTTACTTGAACTGTTTGGAAGGTTTAGAATGTTGAGGTCTGTGGTATAAATAAAAGTTCCTTCTGGCAGAGAGACTGGCTACCCTTTGTAGGACACATATATTGAATAGTTTTATAATTATAAATTCTAACACATAATAAAGTCACTACATCATCTGCCACTTAAAAACAGTTCTAATAGTATTTTTATAAAAACTAGGACTAATGATCAAGATAAAATCACTGATTACTTCATAAAAGAAATAAACTCAGGCTTGAAAGATGACCCAGTTATTAAGACTATGCAATGTTTTTTACAGAAGTTCCAAATTTGGTTCCCATTATCGATATTGCAGATCTCACAATGTCCTATAGTTTCATGCTCCAGGTAATCCAACTTCTGGTGTCCACAGGCACTTGAACTTCCATGTACCTACTCACAAACAAATGCACATCTATATGTAGTAATAATTTTGGTTTCTTGTAAAACCACAGAAATGTTACCAGAATATATCTTTGATAGAATCCCAGGTGTGGAACATGAGGCTGCTTTAGATTGTCTACAGCAGCTGATTATGGTTTGCCTTGTACCTTGGCAGGGGCATGGTTTTACCAGCTGCAGATAGTTTCTGCAAATATATGACATTTGGAATTCTGGGACTCTTGAAAGGGTAAATAAGTATAAGAGCCCTGAGAGGGGATTAGAGTGTTCCTCCTCCTCCTGTTGCTGCTGCTGCTGCTGCTGCTGGTGGTTGCTGGCTGTTGGCTGTTGGCTGCTGGTTGCTGTTGTTGCTGTTGTTGCTGTTTGTCACGTAGTCATGAGCAAAGAGAAAAAAAGAACTTGGCTGTCCTGCCAGCAAAGATCAAACTTGCCCCAAGGAGCTTGATGCCCCTAATCTTCAGGAAATAGTCTAATGATAGTGTCTCCCCCCTTCCCCTCCAGACTTCTTTCTCTCCTACCTAGTGTTGGAAGATTGGAAGGATGAAATAGGGATGGAGAAGGGTGGTAGAAAAAGGAACTCATAAAGTAGTCAAGAGTCTGGTTATATCTGTACACACAAGTAAAAATTACAAACGTTTAAAAAAGAACTTATTTATGGTATGTTGGTACAAACCTGTAGTTTAGCACTAAGGAAGGAAAAATAAGCAGGTCAACAGTTAAGGCTACTCTGGGCTACATAATGAATGATCTTATGTCAAAAGAATATGTGGATAATCCTACTTAAAAGTTAAATAAAAATATTTTTAAAATAAGCTTAATTTTAGTGAAAGGAAATAGAAGATAAATACTAAAAGTAAATATATGGAATAATCTTCATTATTATCTCAAGTGACTGGGTTTATTATGTTCAGTTTGGGAACATTTTGTGACTATCTATACATGAAGAAAGACTTTTGGTACAGAAACGTGAGACAGAAAAGGTGAGGGGTGCTTTATATGTAAACCTGCAGATCCCTGAGCCATGTGTCACAGGCTGGTACTGAGAGATGAAAGTGGAGGGAGGATTTGAGGACACACGTCTTCTGCTCTCAGACACAATATACACAAAATTCTTTAAAAACCAAGTAAAGGTCACCAGTGTAGAAACTCATCTCCAGATGACAAGAACAGAAGAAACAACAAAGCAATTCTGGCAACAGGAGAGGGTCTTAGAATGGCCAAATAAACCACTTTCTTGAACCAAAAAGATCTGCTGTAATAGACCGATTCTATTCTTTATCTTCTACACACTCATCTGAAAGAATCAACCACTTCTAAAAGCTATGATCACTATTTTTATTTAAGTCATGGAAGGAAAGAACTTTCAAGTGGCTAAGATCACTTTCCAACCTCGTGTATAGATATTACTTTTGGATTTAATGATTTTTTAAGTTCATATTTTTTATCGATTGAGGTTATATTTTCTGTTTATATGTATTTTTCTTCTTTTATTTATTTACATTTCAGATGCCTTCCCCTTTCCCCATTTCCCTCCCTAGAAACCCCTATCCCATCCCCCTTCCTCCTTTTTGCTTTTATACCATTTTAATTACACGCAAGTATTAAGGTCAGTTCTAGGTTGAGGAACTAGCAATACAATAGATACAAATAGTCAAGGAACAAGCAAGACAAACACAAATAGTCAAAGAGCAAGCAAGGCAGTAACCATGTACACTCCCATGATCACTGTTTCTAAGGGCTTATCAGGATGACCAAAATATCTGAGCCTACTTCTCTGTCCTAGCCCAAAGTCATTTTCATGTCTGAAGCTTACTTCCTTGTGCTAGCCTAAGATTTAGATTCCTGCCAGAAATTATTTCTTCGTTCTAGCCTAATGTCAGATTCCTGCCTGAAGCCCACTTCTTTGTCCTTGGCCAATGCAACCAATTCAAAGTATAAATACACACTAATAATTTTCATCTACATATGTGATTTAGATTCTGAAAAGAGTACATGTTTTAAGATTTACTTTATATTGTATTTTATATTTATTTGTGTGTTTGCCTAATATTCTGTTGATTCTTTTGTGGTTATTGTTACTGCCACATAAAAGTGTCTTTGAAAGATACTGTCTATACATTTTAGTAGCATCAATCAGCATAGTATAAATATGTCAAATTAAATTTAATCTCAGTGTTAATTCCTAGTAACTAACATCGTCTACCAATTAATTCTTCACTAGTATGAATCAGGTTATTGATGTTTAATTATTGCCTGTTGACATCTGCCTTTTATCCTCTTATAGAATAATAAAGAGCCTCCCTGAAAGCTCAGGCAATGTTTAATAATCTCATGCTATTTTCTCAATATAGCTATAGTTACTTCAAAAAAAAAAAAAAGAATGTGTGGCTAAATACAGATAATGCTATGGGAGATACTTGTCTGAATCATCATACAGGTAAGAAATTCATTTAAATTACAAAATAGATCTATGAAGCAAGTATTGACACAGTAATCACAAACATGGGCAAAGCAAGTTTTAGAGGGCATCCCTGATTTACCTTCTGCTACATCTGCAGGTACATGGCAAAATCCATACCACATTCTATACTCAGTATTCTTGAGCAACGAATGGTTCTTTTATTATCAAATTGGCCACAGATCATGTGCACATGTTACTCCTTGGCTTTCTTTCTTTTCTCTCCTTTCCCAGTGTGTTCATGTTTGAAGAATGAGCAATTCTACCCTCTTCTGGATGAATTGAGGAAGCTACCCGGGCCTATTTGTCATTCATATTTTTTTTCTATAACTACTTGTGAAGATGGGTAATATCCCCAGATGGAAGTCGTTAAAGCTAATCTGTATGCATATGTGACATCTTGCTTTGCAAAATCTTTTTCACTTTCCTCCTTCCGTTATGGAAACTAATTGATATATATGTGAAATAACTAATTAAAATGACTGTAAAGCAGTTTTATCAAATATAAAACATGCTATAAAATGCTAATAAAACTATAAAAGTATATAGAAAATTCCATCAATTGCAAAATTAACTTCAGAGAAGAAGCAAGTATAATTTATCTTTCACAACATCCAAATAAATGGCTGGTGTTAAAGTGTTTTACTTTAATCCTATCAAAATCAGAATAATAGTTGTCCTTCCTTCATAATACTAAACATCTTGGTTTCAAAGACAATCATTCTAGTTTCACATTAAAATTGTAAAACAATGAAATAATGGGGTTGCAATTAAATAATCGTGAATCAGGGCTTGGCAACGTATATGAGAACAGACGTTTCTACCCCATCATCCTAAATGGCTGATAGCTGGGGACAAGATTTTAAAAAGTCAGAAGAAAAAAATCTGTCCCAGGAAGTACATTTAAAATGAGGTTACCAACTGTATCCAACTGTAAAGAGTCAGAGGAATTAGTCTCTGAGGATTGGTGTCCACAACTTGGGCAGCTGAGAGATAACTACAAACTGAAGTTTCCAGAAAATGCCACACATATGCTAAATATTCTCAAAGACTGTATGACTAATGACTAATTAAAACCTTGTTAGTGTGGCAAATTGCGATGTTTGATGCTCCTCCAGAGCCAGCATTATCTTGGAATATCTATAGTAGTCTTAATAATCACTCAGTACATTCCTTCTGCATCATACAATAAATCTACCAGTAGAGGAGTATTTCTGATGCTTTCATTTAAACAGGAATCTGTGTTTACAGATGCTGAAGGTCCTTGCCCTATTGGTTTTTGAGCTATCAATAAAGAGGCCACTGGCCAATAACTGGGTGGAAAGAAAGAGGTAGGGCTTCCAGATGCACTTGGGCTCGGAGAGAGGAGAAGGCAGAATCATAGAATCAAGAGACTTGGGGAAAAAATGAAGGGGACACAGTAGCAGCCGAAGATAAAGCCAACTATCCATGTGAGCTTTCAGGTAAGGGGCCACAGGCCACTCCTCAAATTGGGCCTGGGGTGGCACGGGAAGGTTTAGTAGTGCTCAGTCTTTGAGGAACCAAGGCATTTTAAAGTTAACTGGCACACGTGCATGCGTGTGCGTGTGAGTGTGTGTGTTTGTTTTGTCCACTGATCCATGGCTGGGTAGCTGGTAGCATGGCCCGTCTATGAGCTGAAAGCAGTACGGCCAAAACCCACTGCTACATCTACCAACCCAAAACCTAAGAATGTTATCAGATAACACCTTCAACATTCAGATGTTCCCCTGCTTTGCTGAAACCTGATGTTCTCACCAATTCATTTGCTTAATGCCTTGATTCATGACTTTTTGCTTTGTTACTACTCCATATTTACCTGTTATGTAGGGCAACCTGAATCCATATTTCTGGGTAGTAGTCACTCAGAACAAGCTTTTCTATTCCTTTTGAGCTGGGGGTGGCTGTGTCTTAAGTTCATATGACATTTATTTGTAGATAAAAGGAAACAAGAAATCTAGTACTTTGTTGCTTATATCTTACAAGGAATGTGCACAAAAGGCAACCTCCAAATGTAGTGAATAAAATTGGACTATTTCTTGAACTTTAAAAATCACTTCATTGATTTATTATATTTTGAGTTGATTCTTATGTATTTTCATTTCTTTGCTTGTATTCTTCAAAGAAATGTGTTTTGAAAGTATATTATATGTCTGTATTAGTTACTTTTCTATTGCTGTGATAAAACACCATGACTAATGCAATTTAATGAAGAAAGACTTTACTTGAGCTTATGGTTCCAGAGGATCAAAGTCGAAGATGGAGAAGAAGACGAGCAGGTGGCAGGCATGGCAGCTGGTACTAGAACCTGGCAATTCACATATTTAACCCTAATCATGAAATAGAGAACAAAATAAAAATTGGCCCAGGTCATTAAACTTTCAAAGCCTTGCTCCAGTGGCATACTTCCTCCAAGAAGGCCATACCTCCTAAGTATTTCTAAATTGTTCTACCACATGGAGACTAATGATCCTAACACTAGAGACTGTGAGAGATATAACATTCCAATCACCACAATATCTACAAGTACTATTTTTATTATTCTCCATGTCAAACCTAGGCCTATGGAATTTATTGTCAAATATAGGTCATGTTATTCATAGTTACCAAATGATTTAAATGCAACTTTGATAAACTGAATAGAGTGTTATCTACTGTACATGGGCAGAAGTGAGTAGCCTAAAAGTTAAAATTGAACAAATGCAAGATTCCAAAATAAGGAAAGTATTTGTACCCTACAGCAGGGAGGCACCCAAAGGAGCTATGGCATCATAAAGAATTCAGAAGAAAATATTTTTTGAATAAAGTACATAACTATCTAGAATGGCAACACTTTTTTCTAGCTTTCTTGTTCTATACTAGATTTCTAGTTGAAGAATAGAAAATTTAAAGTAATAACAATGTTATCATGTTGTCAAAACAGTATAAAACCAACACTGCTTGTAAAGAAGAATATTTTTGTATTGTCTTTTTATCTACTGGTCCCTGCCTTTCCTTGAGTAGGTACCATATATTTTTCTATTGAATGTCTCTACCTGCAATGCGTTGTAATATCTGAGATCCAGTGAATTATAGAAGGGTAAAGAATAAAAGCAAAACATCTGAGGAACTCATGACCAGTAACATTGTCTCAGTTTACTCTGTCACCAAGAAAGGCAGGTAGTGCAAGGGGATGAAGCATGGTTGGAGGCCTCTTGTAGAAACAACCATTGAGCTTTAAAATCTAGCACTGGTATGAGGAAGTTGTCACTGGCTTCTGCTTAGAATGTCAATATTGAAAGCCCAGGAGACAAGTTTCTTAATAATGTGAAAGCAATTTTGTGTTCCTTTGTATAATCTATATAACCAGCTTCTCTAAGTCCAGATAAAACCTGATATTACAATATCAATATCTGAAGTTGCTTTCCAGGTTTCATATGTAAAATCATTATAAATATAAGGGCAGTCTAAATAGTGTTGAATAACTTTACTCAAATTTCTTTCTCAGAAATAAAATTGGGACCTGTGATATATAAGGATGTAAGAAGATCAAAGGCAAAATTCGGGACTGTCTCATTTCCCTGCATTTTTTAAAGCATTCTGACTTTGTCATTTGCATATTCGTTTGCTTCAGATCAGCACTAAAGATAGAGCAAACTGAAACTTAAGGTTATGTGTAGAATTCTTTAGATGATAATTACTTAATAAAAGTCCTTGGTTTTTCCATCATCTTTACCCTTTCAATGAAGACAGAAGTTTGGAGTCTGAAAATAATATTTCAATTTAAAGATATTATTTTTTCTACTTACCAGTAGATGAAAAAACTCCATTTTAATATTTTGAGTTCAGACAATACTTTTCTTAAAGATTAGTTACCCACTAAATATCTTTTCACACTAATACCCTGATTTGGGAATGGGTTTTGCTGTATCTGGGCTTCTGGTGCAACAGTAACCATCCACTGTGTCTGTACTCACCATCCTTGACCCATAAGGCATGGGGAGCCTTGCTGCCTTTCAAATTCACAGAAATATGAAACAAATCAAGACTCCTCTTAATCTGAGGGATCCTGGGCTCATTTTCTTCACATTCTACAGTGGCATGCTTTAAAGAAAAATCTTCTTGTACATCCCAACCTCTGTAGTGCTCCAAACCTGAACTCAGCCACCATGAAATGTTTCAACTCAGTCCCAAGGCATTTTATTTCTAGAGTCTGCCTAGAGCTATAAAAGTATGTTGTAGAATGTATGGGCTAGCACCTTTCTTTCCTACATGGACTGGACAATAAACTGAAAAGTAGAAACGTAGGACCAGTTTTATTCATGTGAACAGAGAAAACTGTCAGTCCTACTTTTCTCTAGCTGATATGTTCTGTGCACTAGGAAACTTTAAATGTCAATCTGATTGGGCAAAGGAAGTCCCAAGTGGTGACTAAAAGATTAGTTTTGTCATAAAGATGTTAGTGAATGTCTTTGTCACACAAATTAATAGACTGACTGCCAGGAATTCTTATCAGTGTAGGTGAACATCATGCATTCATGAATATCTGGGTACAAATGAAACTACAAAGAAGCAGCATTAGGGAGCTTAGGGAAAATTCTATACCCTGACTATGACAGTGCTTATGTAGATCTAAATGGTAGTTTGGAAGCCTAAACTGTATTTTCTGTATCCACAAACATTCCAGCTTATGAATAACCTTATCAAACTCTTCTTAGGAGGAGTTTTGCCTATTTATAATAACACACTGTGTTTTTTCCCAATATTTATGGAGATTTAGTTTTTACTTCAAGAACTTAACACATCAAGTTTATATTGAAATCTATGAGTCAGCATAGCCATACATCAACATAAACTAAATATCAAAACCCAAAGTTTTAGATGATATCTTCCTTGAGATAGATCCTATTTAAAAGAACCATTGAATTATTCCTGAAAAATAGTGTTGGTGGATGAGTAAGATTTTAATAGGTGAAGTTTAAAGATAAAATATTTAAAGCTTGAATAAAACTTTGCAAACAAAAAAGAAAGGGAAAGTGCTGAACCCAATCACAAAACTGACCACTATGTCCTTGAATTGTATTTTACAATTGACAAAGTGAAAGAACCAAGCCTGAGGTGGAAAAACATAAAAAAAATTGAGCATAACAGTTATTAATCCATCTTAGGAAACAATAAATGATTGGATATCAGTATTCTGAAATGTCACTCTGCACTCATGTGAATTTCAGACATGTGCTGAGTTGCAGCCAGTCTTGGATAGTTGCCTTATGGATGTGTCCATTTATATGGCTTTTCTAAACATGGCTAAACTATAGGGACAAGAAGTGATTCTCATGGGTTTAAAATCTAAGTGGAGTGGAACTATAAAGGGATAGTGCAGGGGAGCTCAGAACATATTCTTAATCATAATTATAATGGTCTTTATATCAATCTAGTTGAGTTTCTCTTATCCATCATTTTGTCTTCCATGTTTTCAATTCCCCTTGATCAACTATGCTCTGGAAAATTTTAGGTGGGTTTTTAAAGTATACACATAACAAGTTTGATGTAGGCTTTTAAAATTTTCTGATGAGCTTAAAGTTAACACAAAGGTGACAATTAGGGCAGTAACTTTCAAAAAATGGGTACACTAACAATGAATTTATCTGATTAATGTATAGTTCAGCAAAGCAAAGAAAGGAAACAATCAAAAAGCAGCCAAAAGTCAGTTCAGTTCTACATAGGCTGACATATATTTTGTAGTACTAATAATACAGGTAACAGCGAACCTAGGAGTTGATTTCTGAGAGATAAAGAAAATGGATAACTCATCTTTGACATTGTCTCTGCAAAATGATGATGATGATGATGATGATGATAACGTGGAATTAATCACCAGTCCATTGAAAATATAGATCTGGAGTGGAAAAGATTATGTTTTTAAAAAGAAAAGAATAAGTCTTTGTTAGGATTCCCATTGCTGTAAAGAGACACAATTTACAAGGCAACTCTTATAAAGAAAAACATTTAATTGGGGCTGGTTTACACTTTTAGAAGTTTAATCCATTATCATCATGGTGAGAAGCATGGCAGCATGCAGGCAGCCATGATCCTGGAGGAAGCTAGAATTCTACATCTTGATTGGAAGTCAGAAGGAGACTATCTTCTACACTGGGCAGAACGTGAGCATACGAGACCTCAAAGCCCATCTGCACAGTGAGACACTTTCTGCAACAAGGCCACACCTCTTCTGATAAAGCCACACCTTCTAATAGTGCCATCCTGTGTCCAACATTGAAACACATGAGTTTATGGGCCAAGTCTATTCAAACCACCACTTCATGTTAAACATGGGTTTTGCATTAGTCCACCAGCTTAAAGGTATTAACTGTACCTTTAGCTTTGGCGAAAGTCACTAAGCAGGATCCGTCAATGAAGAAGTCTCTCAGGTGAACACATAGACAGGAAAAGCTGCTCCTGTAGCACACTGTAGCATCAACAGCCAAGCCCAGGTTCCTCTCCGTCTCTCACAAAACTCATTCAGCATCAAGTATTTACTGAACACTTAGATACAAAAGGGTGAAAAAAAAACTGTGTATATATTCATCTTAAGTTATATGTATACAGATTTGAGAATTTCTTTAATCAATGTACATTGCATACCCACAGTGTACAAAATGGTTTTAATGATGCACATGGATGTTTATTCCCAAGAGACAAGCCTGAGTTTTCTATTAAACTCTAGGTGTCAGAATGGAATAAATTATCTAGGTTTTCCAGCTACTTGCTCATTCTTGCCCTGAATAGAGGTGATAAACAGAAGCATTGAGGGGAGGTATGAAGGATGCAGGATGTAATGTCTGGTAGATTGGATTTTACTCAGATGAGACTGGAGACTCCTCACTATAATAGAATAGTTTTTCTTGAAAAATGTCCCCTAAACTTCACCAACATCTCATTAACTGTGATATAAATAATCTCAAAAAAAAACCCTCTATCCTTGCCACAGGATTCTTTACCAGAAACCTGCATCTTATTTTCCTGTTCCTCTACTGCTACACTGCAGTTTAATGAGTCATGTTGGCTCAGAAGTCAGATGAAATTACTTACTGAGCCTCATCCACCTTCCAGGAATAGGTGCCTGGCAGAAACTCCCCGCCATTTTGTGAGGCTGTGCTTTCCATACTAATGCCCTTGTGTGTAGGAACCCTGAGCGATGACTGAAGAAACCTCTTCTCATGCAGCTCTGAATTAAGTTAAGGCTTCAAACTTTGGGGATGAGAAATAACTTGGATCTGTAGATGGCGATCCATCCAACTAATCCGAGCACTGGGAAAAGCTAAGCAGCAACGTTTCGGTTGGAGTGCCTGAATGGGCTACATAGTTAACTGTTAAACAAGATACACTGAAAAGCTATTGGAAACAATGTCAGATAGACTTCAGTGTCCTGTAACAAAAGCTCAATAAACTTTTCATATGAGGGCAGTGGTTCCCCGTTTCCTTGGCTCCTTGAGGAGCTGTGGAGTGAGCTCCTGGTCCTGGCTAAGCTTCTATGACAGCTTCAGAAATAGCTGTTTCCCTGACAGCGTCGCTCCAAAGCAGCCAGCAAGGTGCCATTCAAAGTTTCCTCTTTCATTCTTGTCATCTATTCCATATACCTCCACTTTTCTCTATTGTATTCATTTTGTTTTTCTATTTAAAGTTCGTAATGTGTATTCTGCTCCTTACACTGAATTTTCCTGATAAAAAAGAGAAGTTTCCTAATGGCAGGAGCAATTTCTGGAAAGGGGCATATTTAACAGCTTACTCTTTAAAAGTTGTCCAGGAAAGAGAAAAATAAGTCCTAATGAGTAATAAAACCCCAGATCTATGGAGATGCCCTAGTCTATGAGGTGTCTACTCCTTCTTTCCTCAGTATAGCATTTGGAAGACCATAGTATTTTCATATTTCAGACAGCAGATTTTCTTTTAACGATATCTCTGCAGAGAATACTATTAAAAAAAAGAAAACTAAAGAGGAAAGGGCAGAAAGGGAACATGTGAGAAGCCTCCATCTGAGATGAACCATCCCCCTGGCTGAATCTGTGTTCTATGATAAGGACCAACAAAATTACTTGCTGTTTTCTCATTTTCAGCATATCTTAAGAACATCAAACTAGTGACCTTCCTTCCTGTGTTCCTTGTTTCTGTTGTATAACAGTGATTCACAAATCTGCCTGGTTATCGTTGGGATCAGTCTGTATTCTACAGAGTCGTTGCCTATTTCCAGAAGCAGCTCCTCCCCGTAGTCCTACTAGGTAGTCAGCGATGATATCACAGCATCAGAAAATTGCTGCCCTCCGTGGTACAGGAGCGCTGCCGATTGCTTTGCAGTCATGGGAAATGCACATGGCATCTCCAGCTGCTCAAAGCTTTGGATATAAATTAATGAAGCTCCAAACTTAACCTGTCACAGTGGGCAAGGATCTGAGTTGCTTAAAGGCAAAGTCAGAACAAGCATCATTTCTGTTCATGCACACTCTCAAGAATAGCTCGCTTCTCACCTATCTTGCGTGTGTGTTTGACAGAGCACAGAAGGGATTTATTTTTCCCCATCAGTGTTTGGGAGAAAAGCGCTAGCGATTGCTGAGTAAGACTGTTAAGTGTTTTATGGCTCATTTCAATTTAGCTCCTTGCATTTCTTGGCACAGGATCAAGGGCATTAATGTGAGGATAACAGCTAATACATATAAGCATAGACAGAATGTAGAAAGCTATGATCCTGTTGAAGGTAACAGGAATGCATCATACTCTGTGACTCAGGCTTGACCTGTCAGGCCTGAGATTCCAATCTGATAGATCAAGAGTTCTATTAATGTTTGCATTTGATATCTTACAGTAATCTCATCACATGTTTAAAACTAAGGAATAGACATACTTATGTCATGGAAAAAAGTCAGAAAGGGAAAAGCATGAGGAAGACAGAAATAACAAAACTCATCTTGTTTCCTCAAAAGTCCTCTTTCTTTTCCTTCCCAGCAGTTTAATATCCTGAGTTGACTAGTTTCTGATTAACAATACTTTCTGTCCTCCTACTTTCTTGCTTCCTCAAGTTTAATTCTAGAGCATATGATCACGCCTGGAGAATAATTTCTATTCTCTCATTATTTAAAAGAAAGAAAGGGAGGGAGGGAAGATGGGAAGGATCGATAAAGCTTACAATAAATATATAAATGTTCTCTTCCTACACAGTATTTCTGGGGGGAAAATAACACCCTTTAATTTATAAGTTTCAAGTGCATAATTGTACATACTGATGCCATTTTATATTTGTATATAAATATCTATAAAATATGTATTAAATGTTGTATGCTGGTTTGCTTCTCTGAGGTTGTGATAAAATCTGATGAAAACTATCTTAGGAATGAAAGAGTTTAGATGGGTTACAGGTCACAATATTTCACTGATGAAAAGTTGGGTCAGGAGCTCAAGACAGAAACTTAGAGGAGGAACTGAGCCAGAGACAACAGAGGAGTGCTGTTTGTTGTCTTGATCTCCATGTTTAGCTCCACCTACTTTCTTATAGCATGGAGGAACATCTACAGAGATGGCACCGCACAAGCCCCACTCACCTTGGCCATCCCATGTGAATCATTAATCAAGAGAAAATAAATTGACATGCTCACAGGCCAATCTAACGGAGGTGATTTTCTCAATTGAAGTTACATTTTCCCAGCTGAATCTTTCCACGTGTCTCCCAATCCTTTCCACATCCATCTCTTCTACAAGTCAGCTGATGACAGACCCTATGTTCAAGGATAAAACAGAAGTATCTGATAGGAGCTTCAGTCATTCTGATAAAAGTCTACTATATTCCCTACTCTCATTCTCTTTGTGCTGAACAAAAACCCATCTTTCACCTTGATCTTGACAGTACATTATGGTCATCTATCCTACATCCTTGATAACCTGTGTATATTTATGCTCTTCCCCTCTCTATCTCTGTCTCTGTATCTCTCTGTATTCTCTCTGCCTGTCTCTCTGTCTCTCTGTCTCTCTCTGTCTCTCTGTCTCTCTTTCTCTCTCTTTCTCTCTCTCTCTATGTGTGTGTTTGGGTGTGTGTGTGTGTGTGTGTGTGTGTGTGTGTGTGTAAGCCAGAACTCTACATTGGCTAGCTCCTTCTGTCGTACTGTAGCTTATTTTGATTTTAGAGAAAGAATTCTTCACTAAACCTGGAGCCCACCAACTGGCTTGGCTGGTTGTGACCTCAGACACCCTCTAGTCTCTGTCCTCCCTGAATGAGTTTTAGAGGTTATACTGTCAGATCTGACTTGTAAAGTGGGTGCTGAAAACTGGAACCCATAGAACCATGCTTGAGTAGCAAGCACCTTACACATTGAGCCATCGCTGTAGATCTATCAGTAATTGATTTTGAATGGAATCACTGCATTTAACACAAAGGGGAGAGATGAGTAAGGAACTGCAGGAGAAGGGTGGGTATATAAATAAAAATGGGAGACATAAGAATATTTAGTGCAAGAACTAAAATAGGAGAACCAAAGGAAATTTCTATTTACAGGATGTATATTTAGTATTTATTGGTGCCTCTATACCCCCAAAACCACTGGATGAACAAGCAAAAAGAATCAGATTCATTTAGAAGAAGATACAATATGATAATGATATTCCAGTCATTCTTCTGTAAATATGAAATGTAACATCACATGTCATTATTTGTTAAAATTGGTAGTAACTTTTAATTTAGAATAAAAATTTTAATTTATTTATAGAATAACAGATCAATAATCAGCAAAGGAAGAAACACATGGAAAATAATTGTTTCCCACAAAACTTAAATCTCATAGTGAAAAGTTAAATATTAGTCATTACTATAATATTTTTCCCAAAACATACTTTAGGAAAAATACCTTAAAGTTGTAAGAATAGCTCCATAAACACAAATGATAGAGAATTTATGTAATTATGTGTAGCAGTAGTTTCCAATGACAATAAAAATTACTCCTTGTTCAACATGGCCCTGAAGAAAAACAAAATAATCCACAATATAGCAGGAAGAAGAATTCCCTATTTTTAAGACAAAAAACAAAAATGTCATCTAATACCATTCTCATTCCTCATATAAGTCTGCTTGCAGCCCTGTGAAAGTCTCAAAAATGCTCAGTAACCAATCAGCCCCTTATATTCCACATCCAAACCCTTCTCACTACATTCCCTAACTTTCCAGAAAAATTTTGCCAGTCACCATCCTCTATGTGACAGCTGTTAAATGAGATTGTGTTGCAGTATCCTTTGAGATTGCAACATTCCATCCTGCAGGGAAGCTCCTTAAGCAGAAGGTAAAAAGCTCAAATTAGCTTCAGGAAGTCCCTGAAGCTGATAAGATTCTCTACCCTTTCTTCCTCAACATAAAAGCATGTCATGCTGCAAAGAAGACTCTAATATGAACCAAGCTCAAACGAACACTCACACCAGACCAGCTGCCTGGAACAAGTTCAAATCGGAATAACTTGGAAAGGATACTCTCAAGCTTATTGGGCTGCATGAAGTCTGTGCCCTATAATCTAGATTTCCAGTTCTTGTGCACTGTGTCATACATGTTGGATAGACTTTGGTTATACAGCTGTCATTTAGTCATTTCTACTCCTGGAATAACACCTCACTCATATTCCTGTAAGTAACTTCAATAAAATTCATTGGTTTACCAATTTGGACATTAGTAGTAGCTGTCATAGGCTCACTATCTTCACAAGGATCCTTGTATGTAGCATCTCCCTAGGAAAAGTTTTGCTACACAACAAGTGAAAGCACCTCATGGTCAGCACTAGATACCCCAAGACCAAGTTCTCAGCACAAAGGAGATTTGCTTGCCCTCGAGGCACAGAGGGCAAGGAATAATTGACAAAGTCAGGAGATACAGGAAGAGGGAGAAGGGAAAGGGAACGAGGGGAGAGGTCAGAAACATCTGTCCAAGAGGACCAAGGACTGTCTCAGGATAGAGAAGAGACAGATGTGACCCATAGACAAACGGTCATTACAAAGGGAAAGGGAAACCTGTGTTAGGATGAGGTATTTAATTTTAATTGGACATGTCAATTAGGTGAGAAAAAGGGGACTTTTGATTGCCAGATTTCAATACTTTGACAGCTGAGCCTTGGTTGTCAGCCTCGGGGGAAGAAGAAGTAGCCAAATAAGAGAAGTGGCATGGTGATTAGCATTATATTTTTTTCAAACCAATCAAAATTGTACAAATGTCATTGCTTTGTCTTGCCCAACCATATTAAAAGTTGTCTAAACCTTCTGGAAAATAAAAATGTATTTTTTTCAAGACAGAGGGAATGAGGAGAAGGGCAAAATGCAAAACCTGCAGGTGACATGTTTGCCGTGTTCAGGCCTGTTAAAGCCCTTCAACAAATGAGCATCCTGTTCTCTTGCTCATCTCTCAATAGCATCCATCTAGGTACTAATTTATATTCTTGAAAACAATATCCTTCTTTTAACCTTCTATGACACATAAATATCAGAGTATTTCATCTCAGGTTATTGTCTATTGCTGTGAAGAGACATCATGACTATGGTAACCCTAATAAAGGAAACTATTTACTTGGGGCTGGCTTACAGTTTCATAGGTTTAGTCCACTATCATCATGGTGGGAAGAGTAGCAGCATGTGGTACTGGAGAAAAAGCTGAGTGCTCTATATCCTAAACTGCAAGCTATAGGAAGTGAACTGACTTGAGAGGTCTAAAGTCATTGGGAATAAAACTTTCAATTCCTCAGGAAGCATACTGCACTACTCAGGAGAAGCCACTGACAATTGGCCTTTAGTCAATGACAGCCCTGACTTAGAGGAGATAAGTCTAGAGCTGAGTCAGCTCCTAGGACACCTAGAAGGGATAACAAGGCCAGA
This sequence comes from Grammomys surdaster, assembly GCF_004785775.1. Lineage (NCBI taxonomy): Eukaryota > Metazoa > Chordata > Mammalia > Rodentia > Muridae > Grammomys > Grammomys surdaster. Next base: position 13,186,007 of record NW_021604630.1, on the reverse strand, counting down.
AAAGAGCTGGTTTCTGAAATTCTTCAAGGTCTCACCCATTATAATGGAACTAATGTAGCAACCAATCAAAATTATACTAAAGTCACTACTTTGCCCTACCAATCATATTAGAAGTTGCCTAAACCTTCTGGGAAATTCCCTCAGTTCTGTATAGAAAAGGGATCCTGTCAGCCCCTTTGGTCATTACCATTTTGATGAATGGTTGACCCTTGCCTGCTAGTAATTTTTGCAGAATGAGAGCTCTTTGCCTTTGTCTTTCAGTCTGCGATCTTCCTTCAGAAATTCTGAGACCCAAACAGCTTGAGCTTATGAGAGTTTGACGTTGCAACCCCCACCCCTAGAGTGACACACTGCCTCCAACAAGGCTACACCTCCTAATAATGTGACTCCCTATGTGCCGAGCATTCAAACACATGAGTCTATAGTGGCCAAACTATTGAAACCATCACACTCACCATTAGCTGATTGATTTGTTTTTCTGCTCTTCTTTCTAGGTTCTTTTGATCCTCTAAGTTTAATAGTTCTAAGGGAAAAATCTTCTCCAGTAAAAATGTTGTAGCTCTGAGGGAAAAGTTTCCCCCAGTAGAGGTGTTACAACTCTAAGAGGGAAGGTTTCCCCAATAGAAGTGTTATAGATCTGCTCTTGGGGGAGGGGGAGGATGGGTGGGAAATTCCTCACGCAAGTGCTAAATGTCTAAAGGGAAAGGTGTCCTGACGATTGGAAGCCAAAGAGTATCACAGTCATACTGGATAACAAACCACACATGAAATTTATAAGGAGAGACATTGGAGGTTGGATTTCTTTGCTATGGCCAGAAGCAGCAGGGAACGGAGAAGGAGATGGGCTTACATAAGATTTCTCGTGGGAGGAATTTTCAAGTGTAGCAATTTCCAGAGTGGGATTCCAAACCCAGCTCAGGGATTGGTGGGTTTTAATACGTTTTTAAACCCAGATGTGGGCTCAGACCTTTTACCCTACTGATTCTTTTCCAGGATCTTCCTTTTGATGGGCTGGCCCAGATCTTTGGCTACGATAGAGTTGCTATAAGACACCAAGATGGATGACGGCCTGTGTGGAGTCTAACCCCTTTGGGGACATACAAACTGAGTGTTCTGCATTTCTCAGTCTTTGGGGCCGTTATCTCAACAGAGCAGGTTGACCATTAGTGTTTTGCACTCCTCACAGCTCCTGCTTATAAGCTTTGGCCAAAGTAGTCACCTTTGCCTGTTACTGTTCCTTCTGCCTTAATGTTCCCCCCCCACACACACACACACATACACACACACTCTCCCATCTAACTCAAACCAGTTAAAATCCCAAATTCCATTTGGGATTTTTTTGGGGGGAGGAAGTAGGGGGTTCTCTTGAAGGTAGCCCATCAGTTCATACTTTAAACTAAACTTTATCTTTGGTCCTGAGAACAGCTCTGATGCTCTTTTTCTCTCATTAAGCCTCACCTCACACCCTGTTCCTCTTTGTCTTATAATAAGATTTTCTCCCCTGGTGGTGCCTTCCATTGCCTTGACCATGAATAGCCATAGTATGAATATGAAGTACACATTAAAAGTCCCAAGGGCTTCTGAAAATACCCAAGACTATGTTTTCCCATGTCATAACAGCTAAGATAAAAGACCTGGGGCTTGGGTATGTTTCATGTCTCCAGATGTTGAGGGGATATTGAAGGAAAGAGGAGGTTGCTCTTACTTTAAACTTTATTTTTATCATCCATGTTTCCTCATAGGTTTTCTAAAACTATCAGGCTTCAGAAACAGGACCAGTAGCATGGCAGATCTCTAGAGTATGTATACTTCAAACCAATCTGCACCAGATATCGTTCCTCTCAAACCTTCATACATTATAGCCAATATGCAGACAACTTTATTTAATTCTGCCAACATGTATTCAGTGTTTCCATCTCTCTGCAACTACTGGAGTAGCACTAGTATATCTTGTTCCAACTATCACAACAGTCTTTTTTGTTGGATATTTTATTTATTTACATTTCAGATGTTCTCCCCTTTCCTCGATTCTCCTCTGGAAAACCCCTAACCCATTCCTCCTCCCCCTGCTTCTATGAGGGTGCTGCTCCACCCACTCATTCACTCCCTCCCTCCGTCCTGGCATTCCTATACACTGGGGCATTCACAGGATGAAAGGCCATTGATGTCCAACAAGGCCATCCTCTGCTAGTATGTGGCTGGAGCCATGGGTTGCTCCCACAGGGTCCCCAGTGGAGGAGTGAGAGAAAGGACTGAAGGAGCTGAAGGGGTTTGCAACCCCATAGGAAGAACAACAGTATCAACCAACCAGACCCCCCAGAGTTCTCAGGGAATAAACCATCAACCAAACAGTCTTTCTTCTGTTCCTGATCAATTTCTCCTTAACCTTCACCCAGGTACTCTTTAAAAACTTTAGACCAGTTCGTCGTTCCCTTTTGTTGGACCTTTCAGTGAGGCACCAAATATACAGAAAAAAATATGAACTTCTCATGTCAGTCCTTTCTTGACTCTCTAAACTCATTTTATGCCACTTTATGCCCAGCTCATATTTCAGCTACTCAGCAGTAAACAGGTTTTCTGGTCAATGTTGCTGTGCTATTGCAAACCCTAATGAGAATCAAGTGAGAGAATTATAAGAAAGAAGAAAAGTGATAATGACCTTGATGGGGAAATGCTAAAGCCTAGAATACATAGGAAAGAATCACACCTGTATAACAGGAGCACTTCGATTACAACGTAAAGGATTCCTGAAAACTACATGTAGCCACTGCCACTGCTAGTTGTACTGTGGCCACAGTGCCCAAATAATTGCATATGATTATTGTTCCCTTATCATAATCAGCAGCAAATTTGATGGAACAAAGAGGAACATTGAGTCTCTAGGAGATAAGAAATTCTCCAGTACTTAGTTTTAAATGATCATTGTTAAATATGAACTTTGTAATAACTAGACAGCATTGACCATGACTAGCAGTGTTTTGTAGCAGTGAGAGACAATTGCTGTGATCCATAAGGGAGTCATATATCCATGTATGGTTAGCTGATCAGGGAAGGTGTTCAGAATCAAATCCTAAAATCTATCAAGGCTGTTCTCACCAATGAAAGAGACTTCTAGCTTTTCCTAAGTAAGACTGGGATCTCTCCTAAGTAAATCTTTCCTTACCCTGAAGATCTAAACCTCTGCTTGTTAGGGGCTCTCATTCCAGCAACACAGAAACTCAAAAAGAAAATCCATTCAGGGTATTTCTCTCCTGAATCCTTGATTTTATGTTTTCTTCCAGTGAAGGTCAGAATTCTTTTTGCCAGCTAAATTTAACTTCTCTCCATGGATTCTAAAGATGTGATTCAGAGACCAACTTGCACACTCAAAATCTGTGAGTTTTAAAGCACAGTTGTGGCTAGCCTCACAACCCAATTATTTCACCTTATTGAACTGCTGAAGGCCAATGAGTCCTAAAAATACTCCCAGAAAACCTAAAGTATAGCTGCTATGAAGAATCTCAATCAAAATACTACATGTTTCTCTCGAAAGTCTCTTAGTCTTTGTTCTTTGACTAGCTGTGAGTGTCTGTGTTAATTACCATCTATTGCAATAGCAAATTTCTTTGAAGAAGGTTGAGAAGTGCATTAATCTCTGGGCAAACAACATTGCTACCCCACAAGGCTCCTGGGTCATTGACAAAGGTACAAGAAGATTGTAAGGGACATGAGGTAATCAAATATTGATGCAAAACCATGTTGCATACAGGTACACTGACTGTAAAACCAGCCAAAATCCTAAGGTGAATAGAGCAGGGGACCAGGAAGTTCTTTTCTTTTTTGTTTTGTTTTCTGTTTTTGGTTTTTTGAGACAGAGTTTCTCTGTGTAGTTCTGGCTGTCCTAGAACTCACTCTGTAGACCAGGCTGGCCTCAAACTCAGAAATCTGCCTGCCTCTGCCTCCCAAGTGCTGGGATTAAAGGCGTGTGCCACCACTGCCCAGCTCAGGGGATCAGGAAGTTCTAAAGGAAGCTATTGATCTATTGGCAATTGATAGTCACTACATGAGAGGGAGACATTTTATCTTTACAGTGTGGCTCATAATGTGCTGTTCATGTTAAACTGGATGGCTGTACAGCTGTGTAAATGCTGACAGCATTAAGGAGGGAGAGTCAATGGGTTTCAAAAGAATATGTGACGTCAGGACAGGAAAGAGATTGGTGGAGGTCATACAATGAAACAGGGTGAAGGCACAATGGGTGGGTTTGATTGAATGTATGAAATGTGTGTTTGATTAATGTATGAAATTCTCGCCGGGCGGTGGTGGCGCACGCCTTTGATCCCAGCACTTGGGAGGCAGAAGCAGGCAGATTTCTCAGTTCGAGGCCAGCCTGGTCTACAGAGTGAGCTCCAGGACAGCCAGGGCTACACAGAGAAACCCTGTCTCAAAAAACCAAAAATAAAAATCTCACTCCAAGGTAATAAATATATTATCAGATTAAAAGCTATACTACATGCTAGTCAGTGACCATCCATCTACAAATTTTTCTGAGAAATAGTCTGACATTTGGACGAGTGTGTGTGTGTGTGTGTGTGTGTGTGTGTGTGTGTCCATTGTTTAAATCTTATTATGTTGAAAGGACAATGCAAAATACCAAAAAGTTTTGAAAGCCAACTGAAATCAATCGGTATTGATGATTAACACAACAGTCTTCATTCTACAACAATTTTAACACATTGAAGTCTATAATTTAGCAGTAAAGAACCTTTGAATTCTCCCCACATAACTATACCTAGTGAAGAATCAGTTACACAGCTTTTGTTCCTTAAGTTGCTTTTGCTAGGCATTTTGTTTCAGCAACGAGAAAGTAATTAATGCAGAGTGTACAGTTGAAATTGTGTGCATGTAAGTGCAACTAAACCCATTCTAATAGTATTTAAAAACAAATAGAGCATTTTCATCCATACATTTTAGCTGTTCCTCTTCTGCCAGAAAGACGAGCATCACAAACAGAATGAGCAAATGACTCTGTAGCTGCTCTGAAAACAAACACAATCATTAATGACTGCCTGATAGCAAGAACTCTAGGTTGTATTTCTCTTTGCTCACTACAGGGATAAAGTTTTATGAACTATCTAGAAAAATTGAGACAATGGCCAAAGATATTTTCCAGCACATGCTATTCCCCCAGGTCTTGTCTTATTTGACAATCATAAAATCGTCTTCCCAGACAGTAGATATTGCCAACTAAAGTGCTTTTAGGTTTTTATGCCTCTTAGCGATTGCTTCTTCTGACTCTCACTCCCTTACTGACTTCTCTCAGCTCTTTATTTTTCTCTTTCCTTTCTTTCCTTTCTTGCTGCACATGAGAGAACTATTACGACATAAATTGAATATGGGAACAATACACTACAATTTTAATTTGGTCTAAAAGAGCAAGTCTCACCAAGAGCAAAATGGGTTGATACATGATTTCTATTAATTGAAGAATAAAATATTTTCAGATATTATTTAAATATGAGAAATAGTCTTTTTATTATATATTTAATGTCATATAAAGCATAAACTTTATTTCATTAATGATATATTTTATTATCATGTATTATATATTATTGATTTATGTTTTGTACTTTATTAAGTCAGTTTATTACCTTCTTCTTTAATGTTTCAAAAAACAAGTCTTGTAAATAATCTATTTAGAAATTGAATGTCCTAAGAAGTCTTTTTAAATTAGTTTAGAAAAATAAATGAAGTCACTGCATCTTGCATATTTGAGTTCATTATGGTGAGTGCCAGATCTGTATCTGAGTTCAGTTTATTTGTGTGGGAGACAAGGTCACTGACATCAGTAGGCTCTCTTTTTAAGTTCGTTTGCAAATAACAATTGCGATTTCATGTTGACAGAACTTCAAACATAACACTGAGTCAGACTGAATTTAACAAGTGAGAGTGAATTGAATTTACAAATATTTCTGCAACTGTGTAAGGTCTATCATGACAACACACGAGAGAGTATGAAACTGTTACATGAATTAGGAAGACTGATTAGAAAAGGAGTGTTGTTGTTGTTGCATTTGCATGCCCCCTTACTGCTGTTCCTCAGGCCATAGTCACTACATTTGTCCCTTTGCTTACTAGTGCCACTTTATCCAGTCACAAACCCCTGGTCAGTGCAGGGGTATTCTTTCCACAGTCACTACTGAACATATCATTTCTCCCATCATCCATTGCAAATGCTAGAGCTCTTTATATTTCTGGAGCTCTTTTCTAATACTGAGTTTCTCTCACAGTGTCTCCAAGGATGGCATGCTGTCTTACTGTTGTTAGTACCTCCCTGTGGGTCCCCTGTTCCTGAGGGCATCCCACGACGACCTTCTGCCTGCCCTGGGGTCGGGGGGCATGTCTGGGCCAAGGGGGACAGAGTGTGAGCAGGGAGGGTTGATCGCCTGCCTCCGCTGCTGCCTATGCTCATGTCTCCACTGTCGCCACTCAGTCGCTCCCAGGTGCTGCACCTTGTCTCTCCGAGCTGAGCCAGCTTGGCTTGGCCGATAAGAAGCTGGCTAGCTGGCAAGGAGGCAGCTTGGTATCCCAGGCAGGTTCCAGGAGAGCAGATCTCTTCCCAAGTGTAACAGCTTGGTCTGAGAGCTTAGAGATGCCTCATCTACATGTGGGAGAGCCTGGAGCTCTGTTCCTTGTGACTGATGGCCATAGACTTCTCTGTGGGAGGGGCTGTGGAGGGCTGAAGCTAAATAAAAAGAACCAGGGCCGTCGAATAAGTGTCCAGGGTTCCAGGCCTGTGCTCAACCAGACACCGGGCTGCTTCTCACAATCCACCACACCACACCTCCTACATAGTCCTGGTCCTTTCTAAGGAACTGCGTTATCTGGATCACAAATCCTTCTCCTCCTAGTCGGTTGTTCAAGCCAGAGGATGTCATCATCTACACTAAAAAGTTTTTAAACTCTCCCCTCACATCCCTAAATGTCTTCTGAAACATCTCATTACCTTACTCAGTTAGCCATGGAAATAGTGGTCACATGGCAACTCAATGAAGATCGTTCATTCAACCTCCCATATATGATTAGAATTTCCTTATATTTGCAAAGTTAAACTTAATATTCTTGTACCCCTTGTTGTCACAAGTACTGGAGACAAAGCTTAGAGCCTTGCATATAGTAGGAAGGCTCTCTTCTATTAAGCTGTGTCTCCAGCCTGGCTTCTATTCTTGTGAGCATTAATTTAAATTTATCTCACTCTCTGGCACTCCCTTACCCTTTGACCCCTGGTCTCTTGCTGGTGGCATCAACACCTGTTCATCCCATTTATAGAGTCATGCTCATTTGCCAGGCGTCTAACAATATTCTAGAATCTCTGACCTCCATTTTATTTTTTTTTTTTAAAAATGCAGTCTTTCTCAACTTAAATAGGCACCTGGGTTTTTGTTCCTTGTATGCACTAAAATTGGTACGATTGACGCCAATATGAATTCATTCTACCTGTAGAGTCTTTTTAAAAAAATCAGTTACTGCCTTTATTTGTTTCCAGTCTCCCAAGAAGAATCCTTAAGGGTTTACTTCAAACGTTTTTAACCCGCTTGCATTAGTCTGTCCCTCTGAGCTGAAATGCTACTTAATTGTGAAAAACAGGCGCATTTATTTTAATTCCAAAATTAATGGCGTTAACGCTAAACAGTGGTTAGCAAATCTCAAGATAAAACTGTCTTCCTGCATCTCTCTAATTAATTACACCCTACAGTAGCCTTTGGAGAACAAGGGAAGCACCTTCTAACAATCTGTTCACGCAACCACTTTGAACCCATCATCAGGCACACTTGAGTATTTAAAAATTTTGCTAAATCGATATTTTTGTAACCATGGGTTTTTATTGTTTTAAGCTTTGACTTCCCTTCATCAAGTAATTAAGTTTCAACCTAAATATTTCCTTTTTTTTCTTTTTTTAATGGATATTTTATTTATTTACATTTCAGATGCCAACCCTTTTCCCCATTTCCTCTCCTTAGAACTCCGCTATTCCATCCCCCCTCCTCCTTTTTGCTTTTATACCATTTTAATTACATGCAAGTATTAAGGTCAGTTCTAGTTTGAGGAATTATCAATATAATAGATGCAAATAGTCAAGGAAAATCTTTATTTATGATTATCAGGTAGCTGGAAAATTTATAGAATAAATAAGGGTTTATATTCTCTTGGACCCAGAATATATGGAATAACAAGAGATTTACACTGTAGATATAAAAGGAGGGTTGTTTTAGTTCTATTCATTTTGGGTTTTCCCCCCTTTGGTTGTGTTTGTGGCTAGTTGGTGGGTTGGTTTTGTTTGGAATTTGTTGCTGTTGATGTTTTATCGTTGTTTTTCTGCAGGGGGTTGTTGGTGATGTTTCTGTTTTGTTCATTTGTTTGTTTTGTTTTGACCATTTTGGACAAAATCTAACTTTTGAAATCCAGGCTGCTGTCTTGAACTTTCTAACTTGTAATCTGTGTGCCTACACCTCTATAGGTACTATGATCATATACAGGGAGGCTTTGATGTTAAAAGTATTATTCAGGATTCTGGATTAAATCAAGTTCTTGAAATATTACTCCCAGCACAATTATTTCTGCTGATGAAAATCAATTCACTAAATATAGGTTGTGTAAACCTTCTTGTCTTTACTCTATTGATGGTTAGAAGAAAATAAAAATAAACACACAAAAAGGTTGTTATGTTATGAATAAATTTATAGTAAAAGAGAGTATCAATTAGGCAACAAGAATAACAAAGGGATAAAATAGCAAATAATAATAATCATAATAATAATAAAGTTAAAAGAATAAATTAGAAATATAAAGCAAGCCATGTTATGATAATCTAAGTTTCGATTATATCTAGATGATACAATTAAATTATTTAAACAACCTAATTGAAAGTAACAGATTATCAGACTAGATTTTAAAATTCCTTTGATTCCTCATTTTTCTCTTCTTTTTGCCTAAGGTGTTTTCTATCATTGATGATGAGGCATTTCTTGGAAACAACAAAAACATGGATTCTATTTTCTGGTCCAATCTGTTAGTTTCTGTCTTTTTACTGGGGAACTGAACCCATTATTAGAGGTTTTTTCACGATATTTGTTAATTTCTCTCATTGTGTTGATTTTCTCATTTTTCTCAACTCTGTTTTATTGTCATTCTAATAGTTCTTATCTGTTTCCTATCCTAACTAGGGTTACAATTTTTGTAACTAAACAGCACAACCAAACTCAAGTCGAAGAAGAAACGGGTTTATTTGACTTACTTGCACATCTTTGTACATCATTGAAGGAAGTCAGGACAGGAACCTGGAGGCAGGAGCTAACACAGAGGCCACAGAGGGGTGATGCTTACTGGTTTGCCCCTTAGCTTGCTCAGCCTGCTTTCTCATAGAACCCAGGACCACCAGTCCAGAAGTGGCCTGATCCACAGTGCCTGCCCACCGTATCAATCACTAATTAAGAAAATGGCTTTACAGGTTTTGTTGTAATATTTAATTGGGGGTTTCTACCCTGTCTTAGATCAGTAGGTTCTCAGATTAAAAAAAAAAAAACTTTATATTTATGATAAGCCTTTAGAACACTAAAGCAGGGCAAGTATCTAGACTTTAAGTTATTAGTGTCTACTGTCCTGTGAATAACCCGAGTTATACTTTGCAGTGTTCTGTCTGGGCTTCTTTTACTCTAACTGGCTAGTCCTTATGGTCATATTTTCATGATTCACTTATCCTCATGGTGTCTTCTCTCTCCACCTTCTCCCTCTCTTCTCTTAATCCCCTGGCTCATACTCCAAGCCTGAGGAAGGAAATCTTGCCTAGCTCTCTTCTGTCTACCTATAGGCAGTAGGCATCTTTATTGACCAATAAGGGTTAACACGGGAGGCAAGGTTATATAATATCACTTGATGCATATGAGAATCTCCTGGTCCCTCAGGTAACCAGGGCCAGTATTATAATACATAGCAACAGACTAAACCTCAATAGATTTGCTTATAGCCCAGTCATATAAAGGCATTGTCTTAATTGATGCTCTCTTCTCAGATGACATTAGCCTATTTTACTTGACTTAAAACTATCCACCACACTCCCTTCGAACTCTTGTGTGTGTTCAGTCTTCTTTTAAGGTAGTAATATTCTTTCTAGTTTCCTCTGTACAGCTAATTTAGTAGTTAAATCCCTTTCTCTCTGTGTCATTGTTTTGATCAGTGAGTTTTTATTTCTCCTTAAATTCTAATAGACAATTTTTGATGGATATAATTGTCTGGATTAACTGTTATCTATTGGGACTCGGAACGTATCTTTCCAGGCCCTTCTGGCTTATGTAGCCTCTGTCTAATAAGCAGATTTATTCCAATGGGCTGGCATTTAGAGGTGACTTGACCTTTTTGTTTTCCTCCTTCAGCTTTCAATACTCTTTAATTATTCGATTTTTAAAGTTTTATCTATAATATATCATGAAGAATTTCTTTTCCAACGTTGTCTGTTTGGTTTTTCATGGACCTTCTGTACTTGGATAGGCATCTCTTTCTTTAAGGTTTGATATATTTTTCTTCTGTGATTTTACAGAAGCATCTTCTATGCCTTTAGGATAGTATTCTCCTTCTGAGGCAGTAAATCAAATGTTAGGGTTTGTTCATTGTGTTCTATGAGCTGCACATCCTTCCCACCTCCAGTTTCTCATTGACCTTTACTAAGTGACCTGATTCCTCTATGTCTGTTTTCCACTCGTCACTTTCTGTTTTTGACATGATAAACTGTGTTGGTGAGTCTTTGTCTTAAGACTTAGTTAATCTTCATTTCTCAAACCATTTCAGTTTGCATTTCTTCAATTCAAACTTCATTTTCATGCCATGGATTAACTTTCTTATTACATTGATCCCTTTGTCTTTTTCAGCATTTGGGTATTGTTTGAATATTGTTATAATTATTTATTTGAATTCTCTGAAAAATTTTCCAAGTCATTTCTATTATGGCTCATTACTATCAAACATATATTTTGTAGGAGACATATTATTTGTGTGTGTATGTGTGTATGTATGTGTGTGTTTACTTCTATGCTGAGATTTCCACATCTGAAGTTAGCTGATGGGTGTAGTTTTTTTTTAATTTTTGTCCAAGTCATCTTTCTCCTAAAACAGGTTTTTAGGTTTTTTTATTTATAACATTTAGGGGAAAGATAATTCATAACAGAGGTGGCATCTCCATTTCCTCTGTTTGTCTGGGATTTGGGAATACTTATTCTTCGTTTTTGGCTTGTCTACCATGGTCTGGTTGCTTTAGTGGCTTGGACAAGAAGTTGGAATAAGTTTCTCCTGGCAGTAAGGACTGGTCCTACATGTCAAAGCTAGATAGAGCAACTGGAAGGTCCCAGTCAGGCAGTCGGCATCACGATGGCTCTTTAGGGTGATCAAGTGTGGTTATTTGGCAGTTATTGAAGGGAAATTAGCTGGAATATGAGAAAGCCCATAAGTTGGGAGTGGGACTCAGAGAAGATGCAGGACCCTGATAAACTGCCAACTAGATTAAGGTGACCTGAATGGATTGAGGCTGGAAAGGAAAGCCAGGTAGCCAAGAAAGCCTGGTTCTCTGAGTCATGTGAGGTGGCTAAAGTTTTTGAATGATGTGTATATTCTGTAAGACAGACTTTCTGTACATACGTAATTAGTTTCACAGCATTTGGAATGAATAAAGTAGAAAGTAGAACTGTGCAAATCAGCATGGCTGACTCTAATCATATTAAGTAAATAAAAACATTATTTGCAGAAGAGAAGAACATGACACTATTGGTACAAATAGTATAGGACAGATAATATTTTTTGAGGTGATATCCATATGGAAAACCATAAACTAAAACAAAATAACAGAGTCTGGTCCAGTGGTGACTTCTGGGTAGGAAGTAGAAAGTGGCTTTGTCAGAGATCTCCGGGTACACAGCAGCATCATGATGGCTTACAGTAAGTCTCTCAAGGTCAAGTTTCATTGCTTTGCTTCAATGTGAGCTATGCTATTGTATAAATGAATTTGAACATCTACTGCATGTATAATATTTAATTACTATTATAATGCACTATGAAAAATGTACTTTAGACCAATATAAGGTTAAACTGCAAAAGTATGTCATCTGTACTACTCATAAAATTTTTTTCCTGAAATCTCATATAATTATGCAATAAAAGGAAAATTAGTTAAAGTCAATCTTAATTGTGAACTTATTTCTGATTTATTAATCAATTTTGTGAGATTTTTTATTAAAATTAGATTTCATAATAGATCGTTATGAGACTTTGGGAGGGTGTATTTAGGACATAGGCACATTTCTTTGAATACTCTTTCCCTTTAAGGTCAAGATAGTTGAGAGAAACCTTATGATTAATTTTATGATATTCTTATTTCTAACAGGAGAACACATTTTCCTTTGCTGCACAATGTTGTATTTAAACAGAACACCTCTTCAGCAATAAATTATTAGGGGATAAACATTTCATTCTACTTTCACTATCTTTTCAACTCTAAGTATATGTTCATAATTGCCACTCTTGGGGAAATAAACCTCTGTACAATTCATTAATTATGTACCTTCAGCAGTATCTTACCATCATTAAAACTACTTGTGTGTAAAAAATCTTGTAAACAATGATTTAAAAGATGTAGCCCATGCTTACATAGGTTTCCAGATTTTTGTTTTTACTGACTTATCCCACACTTGTTAAATTTTAATCGACCTGGAATGAACTTACATAATTTTCTCTAAGGTATACGTGACATTTTCCCTGTCATAAGTAAACATCTATTTTTTGTTCTGTTCAGGATAAACATCAAGAACCAATTATTTCTGTAAAAATGTAGTTTTTAGTAGTTTGTAGTAATTTATGATAGAGTATTGATTGTATTATATGAACTGACTCAAAACATTGGTTAACTGTCCAATTTCCCAACATATTTGAGTCTTGTTACATATCATAAACTTATCAATACAAACTGAAAAAATCACCCACATAGAGTTTGCATTCCACTTTATGAAAAGCCAAGTTGAAAATTATTTGTTTTCTAAAATCTGAAGTTTTGACTTTCAGAAACATTCAGAAACATCTAAGTGTCCTGAATTGTATCTCATGGAAATGAATTCAGAAACAAAGATTTTTGGGTGTTCTTAAGGTATCAGAAAAACTGTAAGTTAATAAGGAACACAGGATTTTGCTAAGGTACAGGCTATAACTAGACTCTCATCAGCTGGAAAGAGCCATCAACAATCTTGAAGAGAAGTTGGGGTGACTCAGATAAACTGATATGGTAGATATGCAATGTTTTATAAAGCTTATTTTCCAAATTCTGAGGTGGGTGCATGTGCCCCTGATGAATTGCAATATATTTTTCTCTTCTTGCTAATCCAGATTAATTTTATCTTTGATGACTAGACCAAGCCATATACATGTGATGGGGTAAGTTTTTAATTAAGGACCTGAAGGATGAAGAAACCTTACAAAGAAAATAAATGTATAATTATATAATATTAACATATCTTCAAACATTTATGATAGAAATTAGAAGAATCTTGCTAAATTGCAAGTTGTGTATCATGTATTTAAAGGCTTGTATTTCATACTAGAAAAGATAAGGCATTTGCACTGGCCAAATCATCTATGAAAAAGTGAAATTTAAAATAATCTACCTTTTAGTTACATCATGCCATGAATATCAAATGGTATACTGGAGTAAGGCCTTTTGTATAAGAAAGCACTCCTGGAAACCCCACTGTTCTATTAATCATAGAATGGATTGTTAATTGCATAAGAATTGAAAAAACAATTATCTCACTTCCCAGAAATTGTATTGTGGAACAAATTTCTAAAAACTATAACTTGAGAGACATCATTTAAACTATATCAAGCACTAACATATGTCATTCTGCCTGAGATCTTAATCTAGTATTGATGTATTAATTTAATATAATCAGTTTTACTTTTTAATCTGCAGGTTAAAAAATCTGTAGTCTATCTGGAAAAGATAAAAAATGATATCCACAAACTGACAGCTGGAATCTTGGGATATAAACTAGGAACAGTTGGGTACAAGTCATACTCAAAGGTGGGCTGTTGCAGTAAATGAATAAAATACCAGGAGAAGGAGGTAAGGAAGGAAAATGAAGGATGAAATGAAGAAGGAAAGAAGGGAAGGAAAGGCAGCAGAGGGGAGAAAAGGCAGAAGGAAGGAAAGACAGACCAACAAAAAGAAGAGTGGAAACAACTTTAGACATTAAACTTGCAAAAGAGAATATGCTCTGGTAGGCTAAGTTCCAGTCAGAGAGAAAGACAAACACTTGTGTTCTACTACTTCTCTTCTTCCCTTTTTTTTTTTTTTTGTAGGACCAAACCTCTGAGGTGAGCTGTGATTCAGATACTCACTTGCAGGCATGCTTAGAAGCTTATCCCCAGGTGATTCTAGACCATTAATATTAAGTTGACAATTATCACTAACCAGAATACCTCTTAATTAAAGTAAAAAAAAAAAAAATCCTAGGTCCAGGTGGATTCACTGATTAATTTTACTAGACCTGTAAAGAATATCCAACAGCAGTGTTAATTAAATAATTGCACAAAATATTGAGGTATCTGAAAGAAGTCTGTATAACTTTGATAGAAAGACCGGAAGATGAAGATATAACAAAGAAACAATACATAAGACTTTCTGATGAACAGTAGGACAAAAATCCACAATAGATATTCATAAGGATAATTCAGCAATGCATTGAAAAGATCATTTACCATGACCAAGTGGGATTCATTACAGGAGGCAGAGATAATTCAGGAATAAATGAAAACCAGCGCATAAGTAGACTAAATACCAAAGATGACATAATCATCTCAATGGATGCCAAGAGACTTTGACAATATGTGACGTCTTTTCATGATAAAAACACAGAACTAGGAACTGAATAATTTCTTAAAAATAGAAGTAAGCACTACTTTAGGGAAAAAACTTTAGGACAAATTTATATCATGGTGCTGGTGAGTATTTTAGGTATCAATTAGCTAAAACAAGGCTGAAAGTAATTGACACTCTATTTCAGTAAATAGAGTACATTTTATTTACCTATAATTCCTTGAATTGGCTACAACCTCCTGACCTCATTTGACCTTCCTCCTCTCCAAGCTTTGGAATTAAGATATAGTATTTTGTGTCAAAATATTTTTCCAAGGACCAGCAAAGCTTCAAGAGGGGTTCTGAGAGAAGTGGTGTCTGGGAGCAGAGAAAACAGACGACTCAAAATCAAATCATGGGTCCTAGCTGATGACCTATGTTCTTCTTAAGAAAGCTCTCTAGATTGCTTTTTCTCTGTTCTGCTTTTTTTCTGGTGATCTCCAGATAGCTCTCTCTATTTTCTGATTGAGACAGTTCTCCAATCAGTTCTCTCTTGCAATTCTAATAAAAAAAAAAAAAAATCCCTGACTAGCTCATCTCTTGCCGATCATAAGTGCAGTCTTGTATTTAACATATCGATGCAGTATTTACTCCACATTTCCATTTGATCCTATGAATCATCATCCTGTGACCCCAGCTCCTTAAGTTTTAGAAGACAGCAATTACACATTTTCTTTTAACAGTGCAAAAGAATTCAAAGATCTGCCTGAGTCTTTTAAGCACAGAGGATAAGCTAGCTGGGTAGGACACTATCATGAAATTACTGCTTCTACCATGCCTGGGCCTAACCTTGTTCTGTCTCAAGCCAACCCTGAACTCAGGTATCTGTCTGCCTTTCAATCTGCCTGTCTTTGTATCTTTCTGATGAGCTGACTCATAGTGGTCAGACTTTACTGACTGCTTTTGTTCCTTTAGATTCATGAATTTCATACAATTCATATTACGTCTATATTTTGCATACTTGAGGAATTTTTGAACTCGTGATTTTAGAGTTCTTTTCCACAGCCTTAATGGCTATCCTGAAGTTCCCGGCATTTACAATTTTGCTGAGACATTAGCCACTCCTTCACCTCCCAGACTTGTGCTGTTTCTAATTATCGTGGAGTAATTAATGTTATCAGGAAGGACATTTGTTGAAGGAAAAATATGTACATTATTATACAATAATATGCACATTATTATCCAAACAAGCCTTATATCCACAGCAGGCATCAACTCTGGTAGAGGCCCATGCCTGCTGGCCCTTTCTCAAAAGAAGAGTTATTCTATATCTACCAAGGCCAGGCTAGACCTGCAATAATAGTATATATTATATCAAAATAAAACAATAACATAATAAACTAAATAGGGTCAATCTGAAAGCATTTTCTCTGATATCAAAGACAAGATAAGACTGATCATTTTCCCCTTCGTGTTCAATTAAATGGTCAAAGTCATAACTAGAAGAATAAGACAAGAAAAAGAAATAAAAACGATAACAAGAAAGGAGGTGAAATTATTCCTATTTTCAGATGACATGATCCCAAATTTAAAATATCCTGAAGACTCCTAGAAAACTCTTATATCTGAAAAACACTTTCAGAAAAGTAGCGGGACACCAAGTGAGCATACAAAAATAACAAGATTTTCTGTTAACTAATAACGGCATACCAAAGGGTTCCAAATGTTTAATTTTTATTTTACTTGAATATAATTCAAAAGTAATGATGCATTTCCTCTATGCACAAAGTAGGGAAGTCATTTCAGTACATCTAAGGTGTTCTGAGTAGTATGTCAAGTCTTTGAACTAAGTAATGGGTTTCATTTTCCTTTGTCTTATTTAATCACATAAAAAATTTTGCCAATTAAATGTTAGATTTATTTTATTTTTGTTTTTTACTTTTATTAAATGAGTTATTTTACACAATATGAACATCAATATAATTACAATTGTAAGAAAAAATTTATAACAAGAAAGGACTGATTTTTCAGGTTTCCATATCAGAGTCAACTGTACATTTTCACAGAATTGTCTTTGAATGAAGCCCAAAGAGAACAGCATAAGAATCAGTGTTTCTGTAGCCCCTTTATTTTTTGCTGATCAACAGTTTGTTTCAAATAGCAGTTGTAGATTTGTCACCTAAGGTCTGAGACAGTAGAAGAGTCAAAGGAGTCATGAATTCACCTGTAAACAACTTTATGCCTGAACATCAGCCAATTCTGGAGGAAGTGGAGTCTTAGGGTGCCTGCTCTCAAAGTGCTACTTGAAGGTCTTGGGGTCTGGCATTTTGTCCTACAGCCTGTGCAGGTGTATATTAAGGCTGTCTTGGCAGCAGCCTTTTGGTCATGTCCTTGTTTCTTCTTCTGTTCAGCCTGTTTTTTGACATTTTTCTGCTGAGACTGAATCTTCTGCTGTCCAAGAGCCATATCCAGGCTGGTCTGGTCTGGCATCCGAGAGACTACGCAGAAGAACTGGTCAGGACGAGCAGGGAAGGAAGGGTTGAGCCCTGCACCACTTGGGGCATCTGCAACCCGCAGAGGAAGAACTAGGGAGAGCTGGGAGCACAATAGCCCGCACCTCGCACCGTTTTTTACTTATTTTAATCTTTGTATTGTTATTAACAAATTTGAAAAGTGTATGAATTTTTAAATCTTCCCTTTAATTTTTTATGTATTTTTTTTGGAGAATGTCATACATGAATACAGTATGTATAGCATTTTCACTAATCTTCTTCCCCTTCCTACTCCTTCCATGCCTATCCCCACACATTCCTTCTCATATTTGCATCCTCTTTCTCAAGTAGTATTGTTATACACATAGTGCATATCTGTGCGTGTGTGTGTGTGTGTGTGTGTGTATGTGTGTGTGAGACAACATATTAACTCCCTTTAGTTTTGTTCATATGTCTATGTGTTTCAGCCTGACTACTTGGAAATGGATAACCTATCATGGAGCCTGTAGATGGAAAAAAAGTACTATCTTTCTCAGAATCCATTAAATCTAGGGGTGGGGACTTTTGAAAATATCCCATCTATAGATGCTGCTTCCCTGCTGTGTCATGTTTGCATATACTTCCTGTTCCTTAAAAAACATATCATGGTATAATCCCTATCTCCACGGCTTTCCGGCAGTCAGGGCTCATGAACAATGAACTAGACATTCGTACAAGACTGATATCTATTTAATTAATTAAGGCTAAACATCACTACACAATATTGACAGAGTCTACATTTTCATTTCATATTTTACTGGTACCTAGACTTAATTATTTTCTTAGCCTGTCTTCCATTATGTTTCTATAACACTCTAAGTTTTAGTCTAGAAAGATCTACTACTGTCCTTTTCATAAGCATGGAACCACTCTCAATGGAAGACAACTTTGAACGCTGGAAACTACAGGAATTTTAGGTGGTTTGGTTCTAAGCCATAGCTAACAAGTATAAATTTTAGTAATATTAACTATATCTTACCACACTGTCTTCTGGGTATTTTATATCTAATATTATCATCTGTCACAGAATGTCTTCATCCTGTTTTATTTTATGCCATTGATTTTTTTTTCAAGCTTCCGAAAGTATCTGTGTCTCTTGAGGTCCTGGATAAGATGTTAGACACTAAGATTCAGTAGGATATTGTCATCACAAGCTTTTCTTTATGCAACTCTGTAGTGAAAGCTCCTTAGTTGAACATCCTCATATTCTAATGCCATGCCTCATTTCTCAATTCCTGCTGATAAATGTCGGCTACATCTATCAACTCCCTTGAACTTAATTATTTCTTCTGTTAACAATGCCATAACTAGTGTGTCTCTAGCAAGGGAGGAGCATTAGATGTTAACATTGAAAAGACCAGTTGTGTTGCGTTACATATCTCTATCCTAAATTTGAACTATTTGTTCTATGTTAGAGCAGTGGCCATGAACTGCAGGAGTTGAAAATTAAATCTTCTCTAAAGTTTCGAATTGAATCTTTACCTAGAGATAAAATCAACCCCTGTATATGATACTCAGGCTTTATATTCTCTGACTACATGAGGTTATATTTTTTTATCTTATTTTTTTGTATACAGCCAGGGGTTTACAATCACAATTGGCCTTAAATCTGTGATTAATCATGTTCATCTTATCGCTGTCCCTCTTCCATACTTAAGGCACAGTCATTTGTTGCTTTAGTCCTCAAAATTTTGTCTTACTCCATTACTTTCCAAATAATTGATAGTAACTATATATCCCATTTTAAAGATGCTACTGCTTAACAGTTCAGACACATGCTAACAGTTCCAACCTTCTAGGATCAAGCTGATAGGATCAGGGTTTTATCGCCATCACACCAGAGGGAATTTGTTTCAGCGTAACTCATTTATGTGTCTGACCACTGAGGATAATTTGCTGCATCATGCGTTTTAGATAAAATTGTCAAGAAGTTAATTGAGAAGTACATACTGGAACAGCATATATGAGGGAGCTATAACTAGATGAAGAAAAGAGATGTTTGGCCTTGCAATACTTACAGTGACGCCTCCCTCACAAGATCCCTTAGGGGTATTAGGATTTGACGTGGTTCTTCTTTCACTTTCTACATCTAACTAGTCCTCGGATGTGGAATGTCACAGAAAGGGCCAAAACTTTAGTTAAAGCAGTTTTCTTTGATAGAGAACAATTCATAAAAGGAAAGCATCTGTCAACTAGGAACACACACACCAGAGCAATGAGTACTTCCTTCTCCATCACCTGCATGATCCATCATTGGAAACATTAAATAAGTAGTTTTCATTTGTCTTTAGATTTAAAAAAAAACCCTCAAGGTGTAATAACTAGATTGGGTGGGATAGCATTCTCTAAGATCTAGTTACCATTAAAAAAAAAAAATCTGTGCTTTTGTTATGTAAGCCACTGGGCTCTGCAGAGGGGAAATAGTGAACATGAAAGACGTGACTCATCAGTCAGCACCTTCTGCATAGCTAAGCCAGTGACTTGGGTATCCGTGCAGCTCAATCATTTGCATACACTGAAGATCTCAGGATTCTTTTATTTCTTGTGACGTTTTACTGACAAATATATTTCCTTGAACAATCATCTTGTCTTTATGCTGTTAAATCTCCTTAATATGATAAGAAGCTACATAGAGATATTGTTCTATGATTATTACCAGTACAAGCACAAAATACTCAGAGAGAACAAGGGAAGATAGTTAGCAAAGATGGGATAAGTAGTCACAGAGGGTCGACACGTTGTGCAAACAGATGGAGCCAAAGTCACTTTATGTCTCACAACCAACTCACTTTAGTTTTCTGTCAATCTCATCTGATGCTTCTATTTAAGACTACAGGTCTTTATTTCAGTAAAGAATTCTTTTGAGTTTTATTTTACAGCAAGCTTTTAGATGCTTTCAGCAAGAATTTGATCCGATTAGCCTATTTGTTCACAAATAGAAAAGCAGAAGTCATCAGTTCACTTTTCAAAGTCATTCTAGTCATCCTTCTGCCCTATGTCATTCTAGTAAACACTCATGGCAAAAATGTGTTTAGCTCTATGATGTTTTATAAGTTTTTCTATATACTGACTTTTAAACTTGGAGCATGTGGACAATCCAAATAATTCCTGTATAGAAAATGTTAGCCTGCATGGTGGATAAACTGAACTCTATCGTGAAAATGTTCATGTGCTTATGAAACAAACTGATAGCAACAGCCTTTCTATTTCTGGATGGGATTGATGTGTGTGTGTTCAAGAACCCACTCACAGTGCAGAGTGATGTGGCGTTGCAAGCCAACCTGACTAGCCTTCATGCTAGTTGGGTCAGTGGCACTGTTCCATTGAACAGGAAACCAGAAGTACGGTAGATTCGTTTCACTATTTCCATCACTTGCCTTTGTTCTTGTGTGTCAGCTCCTGGCTTCTATGAGTTAAAAGAAGGAAAATATCCTTAGATGACCTTACATAGTCATTTGAAGAGTCCAAAAATAATTTGGCACAAAAGAGTCTCTTTACGGCTCTGAGAAACTCTCAGCATGTATTCTAATCTTGCTAAGGAAAAGATAGCTTCATCTTCTTATGACTAAGATTATTCTGGAGTGACCAGAACATTTTAAGTCAAATGGACTTATCAAATGATGCATGCTTAAAGATCTGTCAAGGACAATAATGTCCCATGCCTGGGGTGATGTCCATTTTCAAACTTCTGTTGATTTGTAACTTTACTTTAAAGACAAAGCATATTTTCAATCATCAAAGTAAGTATGAGATTAAAACTAAAAACTACTTTACATCTTTTTTCTCCTTTGGAGCTAAAGTTTAAAAAAAAGGCATTTTATTTAAATCCTCTTTTAAAAGAAGGATAAGGCAAGATTATCTAATATGTTATAGATAAGGACAGACAGCTTGAGGTTGCAATGGGATACATACATATGACAGTTTCTTTTCAGAGATTAAAGGCCTTCCCATGTGGCCTTGAAGTATAAGCATCGTGGAAGCTTTATTATGAAATAAATAAGTAACACAAATAAAAATTTGCTATCATGGTGAGATGGGATAGAATAAAAGAAGATATAAACTCATAACTGTAAAGTACTAAGAAGCAAGCAGGATACATAAAATTACAGCAGCTGGATCAGAGATAAGTAGAAAGCAAGGTAGAATTATTGTATTGTTTGCCCAGAAGCAGCATACAAATAGAAACACATTTTCTGATTGGCAATAAGGGCAAAGCGATGCCTTTTTACCAGAACTTTGCGTCTTTTTGAAAGGGGAAAAAAAAGATTTGCTAGTTGTATATTTTTTCCCTCTACTTCTGGCCATATATGGCCTCATAGGCTACCCATCCAAACAGAATGAAATGAGGAAATAGAAGACAAGAAATGGACTCTCAATAGTTCCCACAGGAAGCAAGCTGTAGTTAGGATCCCAGTTAAAAAAAAAGAAAGAAAGCAATGAGAATTTTGCATTGGATAGTTCAGTCTTTCTTATTTTCATTGAAAATAGATGCTTCTCTCACACAGTACATCCCAATCACAGTTTGCCCTCCCTTCACTCCTCCAAGTTCCTTCCCACCTCCCTTCTGCCCCACTGAATGTATCCCAAATCACATGCAGTAAACAATACGTGCAGTCAACATACATAGATTTTTATAGAAATTTTGTTGTGATGGGAAAATGGAGAGAAAGCATTAAGTTTACTACATGATGAATGTAACAAGACCCAAAGAAACACTGTAGAATGAAGTACTTACTGTATATGTGGCATTAAAAACATGGAGCACTCAGGAAATAAAAAGAATCTCAGTTTTTAGAAATGAAATTCTTAATACCTATTTTGAGTTTTACATGTGTGCTTATAATGCGAAGGAATATAGAAATGATAATTGGAACAGCATTGGTAAAAAAAAAATAAAGATGAAATTACAATTGTCCTGAGTAAGTGCATCAAGACCAGGTCTATCCAATGTTAGAGCTCATGGGTAACTTCGAGAATTTCTCACTATGAGAGCTTCCTATTGTTCTTCCTCAGAGCCCCCAACACTAGTATAATAAGAACCTCACCCAACCTGCTGGACATTGATGTCTACATCTACACTGGAAAATTCATCCCACGGTCCTTCTATGGTTCTCATGTACTTAGCTTTAATATATATGAATTATTGCTTTCTCTTTCTTATTGTGCAGTGCATGTGATTTAAGTCATTGACAGGACTTATAATAGTTAAAATGGTTTTCTGCTGACAGATATAGACGGAGCATGGGTGCCCGTGCTTCTTAAGATGTGAACAGGATAACAGATGGACTCTGATGCCTAATACTTACTATTCGGTGACTTGATAGATGACTCAGTGTTACAAAAACCATGAAATCATGAGACCTGAGTTTAGATCCTCGGCATAGATAGGAAAGTTGGGCATGGTGATGTGACTCTGAGTTGCAGGGCTGTGGAGGCAGAGACAGGAAGATCCATTGTAAAATTTGATCTCGAAAATAAAGAAGAGAGCAGCAAAGGAACATCTAGTGTTGAGATCTCTCTCTCTCCCTCTCCCTCTCCCTCTCCCTCTCCCTCTCCCTCTCCCTCTCCCTCTCCCTCTCC
>NW_021604630.1:13113308-13162930 GCF_004785775.1 Grammomys surdaster | reverse complement strand
ACACACACACACACATACACACACATACACACACACACTCACATAAATACACACAATTTTTTGAGAAACATTATTTGTAAGTGCCAGGTTATTTTACTTCTGTTCCTGCCTTTTCCTTGCCTTATAGCCATCTTTTCTTCTTATTTTATCATTAATCCTTTTTGTTGCATGGGTTATCCCAGGCTATTTTCATTCTTTAGCCTCTGTTAAGCAGTTCTCACATAAATGATCTGTGATAAGGTCAATGGTGGATAGTAATTCTCTTCTGAGATTTTTGAAACATCCCCTGTGAGACTATAATAAGCTTATATAGTCTCTGGATCTTCATAATATACCTTAACTAAATTCAAGAAGCTTGGAGACAGGTTTATGAATGCCTTCTTTCTCCAGATAAGCATACTAGACGCCAACTGGCACTTTAGTGGTGATGCTTTTGGCTAAATTTGGTAGGACCTTCAAATCAGGACTAGTGTTTAAATGAAAGAAGTTTAGTTCCATATTTCTTATATAGTGGTGAGAAAGCCAATATACTGTGGACAAGGCTCACACCAGAGGGCATGAAGAAGGCAAACAGCATTATTTTTGCAAGGTGGATCATTTTTATAAACGAAGGTTTTAAAAAACTAAGCAATTCCATCTCACTTCCTATGCATATTGATTGATTGTTGAGACAGACATGTGAATTAGTTGGTACAAAGATTTTTTGGAAGAAAGAATAATAACGATAATAACATTGCTTAGAGATTCTGACTGTGCATTTTTCTCTGAGTCTGCGGACTCCTGCTCACTATCTGGTTAGACATCATTGAGCTTTTTCTGAAGAGAATCATTGAGCCTCAACAATGTAATTCCCATAAGATCTGCCATGCTTTTTGAGCTTCTAAATTCTAATACTAAACAAAAAGTCACACGTTTGAGAAACCAAAGTTTTCTTCCCAAGAAACCTAAAATTGCTGTTACCATAATGTATCCATGTAAAAATATGCAAGGATTATTATATTTGAGCCAGGTTACAGCTGGGAGACTTTTTCCTTCTCTCAGCATAGACAAACATACAAAATAAAATCAGTAGCCACAAACATACATTTTTATTGGAGTAATTCAAACATAGAAACAATTATTTACATTTTGATAGCAATTACTTAGATAAAATAAACCTATACTGCTGTTCATATGTTTTAATAATTGCTTGAAGATAAACTTAAATAGTAAAAAATATGTGTATTGTTATGCATTTAATAATATCCTACAGAAAGTCAAAATTGAAGTCTTTGAGGCCTAGACAAATACACTTAATGAAAATGCAATCAGTTAAGATGAGGGTATTCCAGTCAATGGTGTCCTCTTTTTTATCAGAAAGTCTTTTTTATTAGTATTTGAAGTGTAAAAAATGGTGCTATTTATACAGTTTCTTATTTTGGTTCTAAGCAAGAAGAGGAGGGCAGAGCTAAAGGTCTGTGCACAGAGCTACAGGGCTGTGCACAAACCAGGGACAATAAGCCTTGTTTACAAAGAGTATAACATCTCACAGATACCAATGTGACAAGGATCTGACTATACTTTCTATATTTTTTCTTAAAGAGAAAAGTTTAAGTTGAACCATAAAGTCTTCGCTGTGCATTTCAATTGCAAGGGTTTAATCTGGAAAATCTCTGGGAGCCAGTTCAGGCTTGGAGTGTACCTGATGCCTGAAAATATTTTATATTACCAAATATTTATTCATAAAAGCTCAGCTGGGGTTTGAGGATTTGAGGGCTTGTTTTAATTATTTCTTCTTCCTTTTGAGATTAAAATATGATTACATAATTTGCTCCTTCTGTTTTCTCTCTCCAAGTACATCAATGTGGGGCACATGAACCATGCTACCAGACAGAAAAACAGGTGAAGTTGAGTCAGCTCAAACCCCCATGAAACTCAGAATTGAGAATGTCAGGAGTGGGGGCAGCTCACTGCCAAACTCTACCTGCTCTGGAACCCGTAACCATGACACCCGACTGAGAGGACCATAATCAGTCACATAGGAAAAGCACCTGAAGTGCCGCCCCATGCTACTAGAGCATCCGTAGCATCTCAATCTGAGTCAACTGGAAGTGTCTACCCCTGGATCCCACCCATCTCCTCAATATTTATAAAGTCCCTATCCATATGGAATAAAGTGCACAATGTATTTCACCAAGAATTGTCTGAGAGTGACCGTTTTATTGAGTTATAACACTTTGGGGAAGAGTTTTCTCTCCCAAAGCATTCATCACTGGACCTTAGACCAACCCGGCAAGCCAGGCTCACGTACCTGCTGTCACCTGCTGCTGCCTCCGCTGCTGCCACCACCCCTGCCACTGCCATTGGCGCTGCTACAGTAATGGACAAGACATGAGACCCCAGCTACCTGCCCTGCTCAGGCTTCCCTTCTCAGAGCAATAACGTTTTTGCCGTTTCCGGTCGGACTAGAGACCCAGGGAACACCCTGGTTCAGTGGAGGATGACACATCTCTATATTCCCTGACATCATTCAAATTCATGGCCTCTTTTTTCATTAATCATTGATATATGTATATATATTACATAATATCTCTAAATATATAAACACAAACATACAATATTTCTAAATGCATAAATACAACCTGGTCAGCCTAAATAATCTTAATTTTGTTTATGTTTGTTTATGTTTCAGGGTTGATTATTACCTACTGGTGTGCTCTTCTCAAAGGAAGACTACTTCTTCCACTCTCAGCATTTCTTAGGTGCCTGTAGTTGAGTATGTTTGCCATGATTTGCTTTGGTTTTCACTAGCGTTTGAAGTCTCATGAGCTCTCCTCCATCCATGTTAGAAGATCTGTTGCTGCCATCCTTCAGGTAGATGTGAGAGTGGTGCTGTGTATATGGTCAATAGATTAGATAGATAGATAGATAGATAGATAGATAGATAGATAGATAGATAGGTAGGTAGATAGATAGGTAGATAGATAGGTAGATAGATAGGTAGATAGATAGGTAGATAGATAGGTAGATAGATAGGTAGATAGATAGGTAGAGAGAGCGATAGAGATAGATTGAAGTTTTCAACAATAGCTTCCATCTGGTGCAAAGAGAAGTTTGAAGACTCAAAGCTATACCTTTTAAAATATATAACATAATATATTTAATAAATATATGTATTTTAATATATATTTAATATACCTTATGATATATGTATATATACATAAACAGTAATATATAATATAAATATAATATAATGTCAGACATATAATATATTTAATATATATCATATAAAATATATATTAAATAATACACACACACATGTTCATGTGTTTATGTGTGCCTGAATGAGTTTATAAGTATCTCATGCATGCAAGTGCCTA
Source organism: Grammomys surdaster (assembly GCF_004785775.1). Taxonomy (NCBI): domain Eukaryota; kingdom Metazoa; phylum Chordata; class Mammalia; order Rodentia; family Muridae; genus Grammomys; species Grammomys surdaster. Next base: position 13,159,571 of record NW_021604630.1, on the reverse strand, counting down.
TAGCAAATCAGAAAACAGCATCAGATATCCTAGAATTGTGGATACATACAGATATAAGCTTCTAATTATGGGTGCTGGGAATCTAAACTGCATCCTCTTACAAGAGATATTCATTGAAGCTATGAGAAGAGATAAAAATACAGAAACCCAAAGGGAGACACACCAGGAAAATTTATAAAAATATCAACTCCAGCAGCCAACCATTGGACTGAGCACAGGGTCCCCAATGGAGGAGTTAGAGAAAGGACTGAAGGAGCTGGAGAGGAGGTTTGCAACCCCGTAGGAAGAACAACAATATCAACCAACCAGATGCTCCAGAGCTCCCAGGAACTAAACCACCAACCAAAGAGTATACAGGGAGCCACTCATAGCTCCAGTCTCATATGTAGCAGAGGATGGCCTGGTCAGGCATCAATGGAAGGAGAGGCCCTATGTCCTGTGAAGGCTCCGGTTTAGGGGAATGCCAGGGCGACGAGGCAGGAATGAGTGAGTGAGTGAGTGAGTGAGTGAGTGAGCACTCTCATAGAAGCAGGGGAAGAGGGATGGAATAAGGTATTTCTAGAGGGGAAACCGAAAAATAGGATAACATTTGAAATGCAAATAAATAAAATATCCAATTTAAATACATATACATACATATATATGTCCAACTCCGAGAATGCAGTGACAAACCAGTATGTCAACGATTTCCAGAAAAGGACTAGAAATAATGAGTCTAGGGCAGATTTCTTCTTGAAAGTTTTAGAGGAAGTCAGTTCTAATGACTTTGTAGCTTTGGACTTCAAAATTTTAAGAACTGTGGAAACATGAGTTTCTGTGCTGTGACCCACTTAGTTTTTGATACTTTGTCACCAGCTTCTTACCAAGTTAATAAATGCTTGTCTTGATATAACTGCTATTCTCCGAGACCTCCAAACTTTAGGGAAGATTTCCATATCGATCTGGTATTGCGTCACTTCACCTAAAGAATTGCATTTATCTTAACAGCGCTCTGCTGACCTGCATCATTCATGAAAGATATCTGTTTTAAAGAACTACAGGCAACTAGGGAATAATGAGAGTGGGAGAAATAGTTGTCCCCAGGTAAGAGCACACCAGTTAGTTATTCAATATCAAATGGTCAGCTCTGAAAACATACATACAATAATACTGTGCACACTGAACAGGCTATATTTACTAGGAATATATATGAATTATATACATATATACATTAATAATTTATGAACAAAGGGCTTTGAGTTTGAAAGAGCAAAGAAAAATATATAATAGGATTTTGAGAGAAGAAAAAACTCTTAAAACTAAAAAGTAAGAATTAATTAATTATTGATGTAGCTGCAAAAAATTGTTTGATTCACGTTTAAGGAGATTTTTTTAAATACAAAATAATCAGCTGACAGATTTTCCATTTTGGCTTTAGGTACTGCAAGAGGTTCAAATTCTCGTCACATTATTACTGATATTTCTTTTAAAAAAGTCTTCCACCTCTTTTTTTTATCCTATCTGCTTTTATACCATTTTAATTACATGCAAGTATTAAGGTCATTTCTAGGTTGAAGAACTAGTAATACAATAGGTGCAAATAGTCAAGAAACAAACAAGACAATAAACACAGATAGTCAAAGAACAAGCAAGGAAATAAAACAAAGACCTGTGAACACTCCCATAATCACTGTTTCTAGGGGTTTATTGGGATGACCAAAATATCTGAGCTTACTTCCCTGTCCTAGCCCAAAGTCATTTTCATGCCTGAAGCCTACATCTTTGTTCTAGCCTAATATTTAGATTCCTGCCTGAAATTACTTCTTTCTTCTAGCCTAATATTTAGATTCCTGCCTGAAAAGTCTTCCAGTTCTTATGTCTGTTCTTCTGAACAAAATGTTTACTTTGCTTTTGACAATATTCTTCTTATTGAGTTGGAGCAATCTGGTAACTGTCTGCATGGTATCACTATTTATTATGATTGTATTTTGTTGAACCTGCAGTTGTGAGTACATGCTTGTCACAAATTCAGGGAGATCTCAGCCATTTTTCATACCTGTTCTCTGCACAAAAACACACTCTTATTGGGGAAGCCCAAGTACAGCAATATGAAGGTGCTCTGTTCACTTATAAAAATATTCTGTCTCTATTGCCTTATCTTCATCTAGCACATTTTGTCTCGTTTCATTTCACTTACTTAATCTTAATTGATTAGTTTCCTCAACTAATTTTAATTGATATTTACTTGCTGATTGATATTTACTTGCTGCTTTGATCATATTTCTATTGGATATCAAATACTGTTGATTTTAACTAATTGGGTGATAGATGTTTTGTTTTCCTATAAATATCTTTACCTTTGTTCTGGACTATACATAAACTACCTGGACATTTTGTAATGTGTTTTGTTTTTGTAAGTTGTTAGGTTGAAGAAATATATCCCAGCTAATATTCCCAATTGAGTCAAGACTATTCTAAGCAAATCATGATATTTCACTGTTAGTATGTGGACACAAGGTTCTCTATACAGCCCTCTTCGTGTGACAGCCAGGTATTATCAGTTCTGATCTTCTCAGCTAATGACTTCTCAGACTTTTAGATTCCTTACATATACACACAGGTTGGCACTAAGACGAACTGAAATCTGAAGGACTCTGGAATTTTCACTGTGGTTCTACTTTCTTCTGACATCTTGTGATCAACATTCATTTCCTAGTATTATTCAGAAATTTAGCACCATCTCCTCAATTCAGTGCCATAGATTATGACTATGTTCTCCACCTGGCTTTATGGTTTGAAGACTCTGCTAATACACCATGCTGGACAATTTTAATACCTTATATCTCTTATTTTACATGAAGCTATGACCTGATTGCTGATGATACCAAATATTTCAGTTATGAGATTTAGAGAAATTGAGCTCTGACTGACCTAGAAGCCTCCTCGCTGAGGACTGTCTCTCATGGTATTGGAAGATCTTATGAAAACTGGCAAGGAAGAAAAGTAACCAATAGTCTCCCAAGCTGGAACACCTGTGGACCACAACAATGATTGATCTGACCAAATATCTCCTGTCGTGCAATAGTGGCATTTATGTCTTAGGGTTAACCAGCAACTGTCTAATGCAACTGAAAGCCCACTTAATTGGAGGGGATTCAAGCCTGGTTCTGTAGACCTGGCCAACTACTGAGGGCTGGAGAGACAGTAACCTACAGGAGAAACTACTACTGCTAATTTATAAACCAGTAGAATTTGAAGCTGCACTCTATTTATCTTTATACCTACAGATAAATGTAGCTGTCACCTTTCATCAAAAAAAAAAAAATGTCAGCCAGGCGGTGGTGGTGCATGCCTTTAATCCCAGCACTTGGGAGGCAGAGGCAGGCGGATTTCTGAGTTGGAGGCCAGCCTGGTCTACAGAGTGAGTTCCAGGACATCCGGGGCTACACAGAGAAACACTGTCTCAAAAAAGAAATGTCTTTCTGGTGTTAATGGAGATTATTACAGAGATCTCAAATGATCAAAACACAAATAGTAAGTAACCATAGGATGCTCAATCCCAACTGGTACATCTCCACCACCACCCTTCTACACAAGACTTGTGGAAAAGAACAGGAAAGGGAATAGAATGACTGCACAAGCCAGAGGACATATCCTCTATGGTTGTGTCTTCTGGATATGTCTTTCAGCTGTGTCTATAAAATCCCAGCAATATTAATTCTAAATAAATAATATAATAACAATAGGAGTGAACGAGACAAATTGTCCCAACTAAGTATGTGAGAAATTTCACAGTGTCCCACTACTAGATAAATATCTGCAGACAACCAATGACCATTGAGAGAGAGTGAGTCAGTTTCCCCCAGGGACAAGCCTCCTCATAGATATCCCAATCCTAAATGGTCAGCATGGCTATAGATATAAGCAACACTGAAAGGACTAGGTGTGTGTGTGTGGGTGTGTGTGCACATGTGTACATACATGTATGTGTGTGTACATCTAAAAGTAATAAAGAAAATTCATAAGTTTGAGGAGGGTGAGGGAACCTGGGAAGAGTCAGAGGGAAAAGAGTGTTGAGAAGGATGCGGGTACAGTACCCACGTATGAAATTATCAAATAATATCATTTTAATTAAAAAGAAGAAAATAGGGAATAGAAGCAAATATGAAGAGAGTCAGATGTTAAAAATCACAGCTAATCCAGAAAGTTTCCAAGCTAGCATACCACAGACACACTTGCCACATCCACGTTAATTACAGCACTTTTCACAACAGCAAAGAAACAGAATTAGGCTACAGACATATCACCATATGAATCGGTAAAGAGAGTGTGGCATATATATCCACTGTGGCAGTTCCTATTCAGCATTTCCAAGACTGGATTCAGAATTACCTAGGAAATGATAGACGCTTCTCTGTGGGGGTAGACATATTTAGGGAGGATTAAGTAAGGGGAAATGATGGATAAATGTTGCATGCCTTAGCAGAATTAAATGTGAGACGCAAGGAAGCTAAGGGCACCAGGATTCCTTTTTCTCACTCCTAGGTCTTCCATAGTGTGAGCTGCCTTGCCCATACCTACACACACAAACGCACACCACACACGCACACACACACACACTCCTGCTATAATGGACTGAACCTCCAACTGTGAGAGAAATATGTTATTCCTACTCCAGATTGTTTCCTTTGGGTGTTTTAGTTATAAAAAGAAAAAAAAAATAAATCATGCAAGCACAATGGACTTTTCTTTATAAAGAAGAAACTAACTTTGTTTTCAAGAAGGTGGTTAGAACAGAAAACCAATACATGAAGTGAAATAAGCTGATAGCATAAAGACAAATAGCATGTATTGTTTCTCATACACAGAATCTAGGCATGAGAATAGAATGTGAACTATTTAGGAAAAGGGATGAAAATAGCAGGAATATGAAAGAATAATGATTGGAGGTAAATATGTACAACATATGTTAATGTATAAAATGTCATAAGGAAGCTCACCATTTTAGATATTAATTAAGATGAATAAATAAAGAAAATGAAATATATCAGAACTGTACATACCTATTACAAATGTATCAAAAAATTAGATGTCTGGTCATATGAATGACAAAAAAACTCAAAAAAAAAATGAAAATATGTACGCTCCTTCTACAGATTACAAGAATAGGTAAGTTAACTTCTACAAGTTAAATTATGAAAATAAAATCTTAAACATTTCTTTTGAAATTAACAAATGGAGGAAGTGGATTATAAACAACCTAGCTGTGACCTAAAGAGTGTGCAGAAAACATTGAAGAACCAAAATGAAAACCTCAGAGGGATATGGCAAAGGTCACGTAGCCTGAGCTTGCATGGGCTGAGTGTCTCAACAGGAAGAAGACTAGAATGTTGTTCAAGTGTATATGAAAATGGCCGAAATGTCCAGACATCTTCCAAAGTAATTGAAAAGAAGCAACTTACAACTCAAGGAAGTTCGGTGAACAGTCAGGCTATACGTACATAAACCACACAAAATAGGCACAAAAATAGTCAATTTGTAGAAATAAAAACAAAAGGCAGGGCAAGTTTACAATGTCTTAAGTTGAAGGACCCATGCCACTGTGAGGAGCAGGACAGCAGAGCTCTGGGCTGCTGTCTAAGCAGGAAGGAAGTGGGTGAGCAGGCACTTGCCATCTCTGAATGTGTTGATGAGAAATGAGATACCGGACCTTGTTCTCGCACTTCAACATACTACATCAATAAAGTTTACCAGGTTGGCAAGAATGTGAACATATCAGAGGCTCTTACATACCCTGGTGATGACATAAAGGTTAACAATCTAGATAAAACAATCAACATCTGTTATTTCTAAATCTGTGCCTATTTCATAAGTTGGTAACTCTACTTCTCAATATATACTCTTGGTACTCTCTCATTCATGTACACAGGAGTCATAGATAAGTATTTTCACTGAAACAGGAACTTGGGACTTGTACATAGGAACTATGGATGTACTTAGATGGGATGGTGAAAAGCTTGTTGAATGCAGTAGCAGTTTTCAGGGGTTTATGTGGTTTCTTTGCTTGCAGAGCCAGGTCTAAGTCTATACAACCATGTCTAAGGGCTCTTGGTCCTATCCAGTCTGTTATGTTGTTTTAAAACATGGAAAAGTGAAAGTAATTGCTAATGGCTTAGGGAACTAAATCAAGCTATATCACCTTTACTGACACAAAGTGATTGATTGGTCATGTTGTGAATCAAATTGTCTTTTTATATTTAATTTAATTTAATTTAATCTTTTTTTTTTTTTACACTCCAGATTTTATCCCCCTCCTGGTCCAACCTTTGAGTGTTCCACATCCCATATCTCCTCCCTGCCTCCCTGTCTCCACGAGGATGTCCCCATACCCTCACCCCCAACCGCACGAGACCTTTAAAATCCCTGGGCCCTCCAGTCTCTTGAGGTTAGGTGCATCTCCTCTGACTGAACCCTGACCTGACAGCCCTCTACTGTATATGTGTTGTGGGCCTCATATCAGCTGGTATATGCTGCCTGATTGGTGGTTCAGTGTCTGAGAGATCTCAGGGATCCATGTTAATTGAGACTGCTGGTCCTTCTACAGGGCCACCCTCCTCCTCAGTTTCTTCCAAATTTTCCCTAATTCAACCACAGGGGTCAGCAGCTTCTGTCCATTGGTTGAGTACAAATACATGCATCTGACTCTTTCAGCTGCTTCTGGGTCTTTTGGAGGGCAGTCATGATAGATCTCTTTTTGTGAGCACTCACATAGGCTCAGTAATAGAGCCAGGCCTTGGGACCTCCCATTGAGCCGGATCCCACTTTGGGCCTGTTGCTGGACCTCCTTTTCCTAAGGCTTTTCTCCATTTTTATCCCTGCAGTTCTTTCAAACAGAAACAATTATGGGTCAGAGTTTTGACTGTGGGATGGCAACCCCCTCCTCACTTGATGCCCTGTCTTTCTACTGGAGGTGGGCTCTACAAGTTCCCTCTCCCTGCTGTATAGCACTTCATCTAAGGTCCCTCCCTTTGAATCCTGAGAGTCTCTAACCTCCCAGGTCTCTGGTACATTCTGGAGGGTCTTCCCACTTCCTACCTCCTGATGTTGCCTATTTCCATTCTTTCTGCTGGCCCTCAGGGCTTCAGTCCTTTTCCTCCACCCAATTCCTGTTCTTGTTCCTCTCTACCCTTGAACAGGTTGTGATGCCAATCTGGAATAGGTATAGTGGTGTAACAGAGCCATGACTATCTTTATTAAACTCAAAATAATCATTTCTACCACGTAGATAGAGATCGTCACACACTATTCTCACAACCAGCTTGTTGGGCTCCTTCAGACTTATGAGGGCAAAAGAACCTTGTCCGAGGATAAAAGCCTGCTTGGGAAATTTGAACTCCTGCTCCTAGGGTGTTTCCCAAATTGAAGTCACTTTTGACATTTTACCAATAGTGTGATGAATGTTTCTGGTATAGGTAGGAGTATAGGAAAGGAGAACAAGATCACCATGATTAGTGACAAGTACTGCTTGAGTAAGGAGGATACTGAGCACATGGTACAAGTGGCTGAGAAGTACAAATTTAAGATAAGAAGCAGAGTGACAAAATATCTGCCATGAATTCACTGGAGTTTTGTGACTTCTACATGAGCGCAAAGGATGAAGAGGAAGAATTCAAGGCAATGGATGATCAAGTGGATGATGAGGACCAACAAGACTGTTGACAAGTGTGATGAGATCAGCTGCAGAGAAGGAAGAACTTGACCAAATGTAGGAAGCACTAAAGAGAGCCTACACATGCAGGCTTACATCATTACCAAGTTGTACCAGAATGCCAGTAGCATGCCAGGAGGGAATACCTGTCTTTCCTTGTCAGGGACCACTGTTACTGATAATATTTAAAATGATATCACCCAATCTGGCTTGTGGTTACAGGGCCCACCATGTTCCCAACTAGGCTAGGCCCGAGGCCATGAGCGGTGGGAGCATGTTCTCACTGCTGTTGCTGCTCAAGCGTCAGGCTCAGGCAGACCAGAAGCACCAGCCCTGCATCCAAGGGCTGCCAGCATGGGAGATGGCTCTGCCAATCTACCACACTGTCTCCACAAGACTGGGTGAGCCCAGACCATCCCACCATCCATGCTGTACTCGGTAGAAATGAGATTCTAATGCTTAAAGATTATCCAAAGGCTTTATATGCTTGGTAATGTTCAATTAACAAAATGTCCACACAATTAGAGTTATTACCCAATTAACTAACCTAGACATAAGTTGTTACTCAGGACCGTCCTAGACCCATGGCTCTCCATGGCTCCTACCACTTGCCTCCTAGCTCCTCCTCTTCCTCTGCTCTCCTCCCACATTATGTCTGCCCAGATTACTGAGTTTTATTGTAAAATGTAGTGGGGGAAATATTCCACTACAGACCACCTCCTTCTGATGCTATGATGCCAGGGTACACCATTAAAAATGTTGATGAAGTCAATCCAAGTAGAGACTTATCATTTTTCTACAGGAAAACATCTGAAAGAAGCCAGTTTGGCAAGTTTTAAGTTGAGCTGTTACAGTGGGTTTTGGGGGTCACTCTCAGTGCTTGAATACAGATCATGTGCACAGGAATAAAAAATACATTGCCCTGTCTAAACAGTGGTTAAAATATCAGTCAAATAGACTTTTAATGGGCCAATTTGACGTTTCCTTACATCAAATATATGATATTTTAAATTATTTCTTTAATGTCTACAGTAATTTATATAATAAACATTAAAGATGCGAAAGAGGAAAATTAGTGGCTAAATATATATTTGTCTTGTTAATTACCTCCAAAGTACATCAAAGTGTGTATTTATAGGACAAAGTGATGTTGATGAAGAAAACATTGTATCTACAGAGGCAGAGTAATGGGATTTTTCTCAAGCATTTCCAAAAGCGATTATTGTAAGAGGTAAATCCACAGTCTTTGGGCTTCGAAGAAAGCCGAGAATACTTGCGATCAACAAGCATTGTCAGAAAGCTGATGCATTGTGATATTGCACACCATTGTATAGTGTGGCTATTTTTCCAAGTTGTCATAATGCCAATAAACATTTTCTCATCTATAATTACCTTCAAATAAACAGTTAATTTCTTAGGATTTTTATAGAAATGGAATTACAAATGCTCTAATAAATGTGCTCATAAAGGGGCAAGTTAACCCTGAGGACTGGAATCATCTTCTTTCTTAACTGCATGGACATGTAAGCAGGCCTGTTAGCAAAGTGTTCACTCTTTTTGATGGGATGATTGGCTCCCAGGCTCATCTGTCTCTGAAATTCATGTCCCTCATTCCACTCTTATAAGATCTGTCCTAAAGACAACACTCTCTCTATCTCACTAAGGGTTCTATGTTGCTTTTTTCACGTTGTCAATTTATACTGACAGTCTGACAATGGACACTAGAATCTAAGACCATAATGCTCTATAGTCATTAAAATATCAAATGCCATATTATTTGATATTGGGATTGATTATCATGTTTCATTGGTTATGACCAACCATTCTTTGTTATGGATATACAGCCAAGCTTCATTTGCTTTATAAAAAATTTACAGGTTTATAAAAATGACATCCTTGTAGAACACTGGTACTTTGTGTTGTTTATAGCCTCGGATGATCCATTAATTGAATACACACTTAATTTTCTAAAAGCTCATACATTGAAAAACTGGCTTCTGTACTAGTAATTTGAAGTAGAGAATTTAATTTCTAGGGACAGTGAAGGTGATTCAGGAGATAAAGCGCTTTTTCCCAAGTATGAGGACCTGGGTTTTATCTCCAGCACCAATATAAAGCCGAATGTAGGTTTTTGGTTTTTTTTATATAAAATACTCATGCTGGGTAGGTAGAGGCAGGGGGATCCCTGCAGCAAGTTGGCCAGACAGTCTTCACAATCAATGAGCTCAGATTCAATGAGAGACTGTCTCAAATCTAAGGTAGAAAGTGATGCAAAAGACACTTGAGTTTGATTACTGGTTTTCATACACACACCTACACACACACACACACACACACACACACACAGGGAGAGAAAATGGGAGAGAGAGCGAGAGAAAGAGAGAGGGAGACCAACACAACCCTCTGCTCATACATCCTTCTCTGAAAAATGCACCTAGTAATTTGTTTACTGTCAAGGACTCCCACCTGCATTCAGCTGCATCCACAACCTTCTTTGAACCATGCTTAACTATCAAACTTAGGTTCTATTCAGTCACAGTATGCTTATATCTAAATTGTAGAGTAAAAAGGTTTATCCAGCCTGAACTAATTTTGGATGCATATGTAATAGGACCAACTGTTTCTTCAAAGTGAACTTTTGATAAAACTTTTCTCTTTTCCAGCTTATGCCTGTGCATAATTTGTATGCATATGATTAAAATCAGATGAATCACAGGAAGAGATATGAAAGGTAAAGAAATGTTTATATAACATAGTCTGTCAATCAAAATTGGAAATAGCGAAACTATTTTCCTATTAATCAGAATCCTTCTCTTGAACCATACTAAAAACAAAAAATCTCCGAAAGTCACTGGGGTCCTTGAGAACCACCAGCACTTATGTGGTCCACTGTCAACATTGCCAAGGTATCCTTTTATCAGTTTTAATGCTTTATTTGAATAAAATCTCCTTGGTACTTTACAGTCTTTATCTGACCTTTACTTTATCCCAAGGGACTTTTGATGTTATATATCTAAGACCTAAAGAGACACACTACTCATGGTATTTCCATGTGGCACAGCTACTCATACTGCCAAGTGCCAGTCACATTCATGCTTTTCTCACATGATATCTCTTTAACTCTGCATGATATCACTCATGTATTTCTCCTGGGAGAAATCCTTTATTGCTTTCAAATTTCAATGTTCTTCCTATTACTGATCCAGTATAGGCTGATAACATACATCCTTCTTTTGTTATTTTATAGCTTATGTAAACTCCCCTTAAATGCCAATAATGCTAGCCATATAAATAGAGCACATGTGTGCCCTTTGGAGCTTTGCTGGTAATATTTTTTTTGAATCTTTATAACTGCATCAACACTAGCAGCCCACTCTGGTTATGTATATTGTAGTCACTTGCTTCATAACATATAATTAATAGTCAGTTGAGTCTCACATCAGATCCCACTCAGTTTTGTCTGCCCCCAAGAGAAGTGTACTTTCACCATTCAGTGATGCACAGACTTGTGTCAGCTTCATGGTTTGCTTTAAGTGCTTAATTTATAGGCTCATCATCTTTCCTGATGCATTACAAGCATTTTCATGGAAAACACTTTAAACTGTTATTTTTCAATATTCCTATATTCACTGCCCATTTCCCAACCATAGCATATCAGTCAATAGTATTTTAAATGCATACACGGATTAAATAATGAAAGGAAAAGGCAAATTTGCTGCCTATTTTTTTCAATCACTAGAGTTATAATACAATATAAATAGTATCTATAGTGTCTTCTTGGTTGATGACCTATTCAAAGTTGGTTTTGATGCATTAAGTCCATGGCCCAATATTGCAGGCCACTATTTTGCACATGAAGTTGTCAAGGTTCCTGTTGTAACTGGAATTTCCAGCCAGCTTTGAAGAGAAAGATAAAAATCAGAAAATCAGATAGCCTTCTAAACAGATGAGTAACTGCAAGTTGTATTCATCATATTCTATTGGCAGAATATATTCATATGACCATAACAGTGACCGAGAAGGCAGTCCCTGGCCATCTAGGTGTGTGAAATTGACGAAACCTTACTGTTTGTTGCTAGTGCAGTTAAGTTATGTTGTGTCAATAATCTGTGCTTAGCTAAGTGGCTTCAAAGCACAGATTGTTATTCTTTTTTTTTTTTTTTTTTTTTAGATTTATTTATTTATTATATGTAAGTACACTGTCGCTGTCTTCAGACACCCATATGAGGGCATCAGATCTCATTGCAGATGGTTGTGAGCCACCATGTGGTTGCTGGGATTTGAACTCATGACCTCTAGAAGAGCAGTCAGTGCTCTTAACCGCTGAGCCATCTCACCAGCCCCAGATTGTTATTCTTTACCCACACTCCGGATTCAATGGAAGCAGCTGGGAGCCCTCATTTCTTTCCCCAATCTTACTTCAAAATCCTGAATTCTGCCTAGATTTATGCCAGACACTTGACTGCAGAACATTCATACATTCATATACACTGATATAGATCTATATGCATTCACACACATCAAATAATAAACAAAATGATATGGTATATACCAGGAGTGATGTTTAACACTTTCGTAAATTTTCATTGCAAATAATTTTTGGTAAAAAAAAAAAAGCATTGGTCAGACTATGTTATGAGAGACACAGAAACCAGTAAGAAACCATGAAGTACAGGTTTCCCTTATAGTCAGAATAAAGAAAGCTGCCAGTACTCAACGATAATCAATGATCTTTGTATCACTCTAAACTAGGTGAAGGTTGTAGTGAACATTAATCCTCACTGCCAACTGGACTAGAATTATGATCACCTAGGAGACACAACTAGGAAAAGTTCTTTGAGGGTTTTTCTAGAGAGGATATAGAAGTAAGAGTCACCATGAGTACTGGTGACTATAAAGAGGAGAAAAAAGAAGCTAAGCACTAGATGTGAACTAGTCAAAATGCAAGTCTGATGTAATGTAGCAACTCAGGTCAGAACCAGCGCTCGTCATGCCTATATTATCTTTGTCTATTCGGAAAGTGGTGATAAAGAAGATTATTTGATGTAAATGTATATGAATCTATATCAACATAGATGTATATATGAATGTTCTACAGTCAAGTATCCTGTTTAGATCTAAGTAGTATCCAGGATTTTGAGGTAAAATCAGAGAAAAAAAAAACAATGTAGCTTTGACAAACATTAGCTCCCACCTGAGTTGTTATATTAAATTAGACTTGCATTTTAACTATTTAGCATGATGGATGTATCCATAATATTTTAATGCTGGCAGCACGAAATCCTAAGTTGATTAACTATTAAGTAAGCTTATTAAGGTTTCACAAAGTTTGCCTTCATATATCCACAGTAAAACAAGGATTTATAAGCCTGAGTGCAGAAATTATACACACAAAGTATAGTACAGGAATATATCTAGAAATTATGCTTAAAATTACATACCAAGATAAGCCAGTACCCTACGCTTACCCTGTTGTTTTAGGCAAGTTTTTGCAAAGATTGCCTATGAAGTCAACAATGACAAAGAAAAACTTTGGAGTTCTTGGGGACTAGCCTACAAAAGCACTAGAGCAACAATAACAAAAAGAAAAATAAACAAAACAGAAATTGGCAAAACTGCAGAAGGCTTCAAGCTGTGCAATCAACTCTGTACTAAAAATAGTCCAGTCGCAGACAAAGAATCAAACAAACAACAGACACCTCCACTAATGTCTACATGCTAATGGGTGCTGGGCATCAAAGATTTAATATCGTCATTCATTGTCAGACAGGAAGCCATGCAGAAGCAAAGCATCTGAAGATGAAGGAGACTGCAACTCTAGGCAGGATTAAGAACCCAGGGAGCCATGGACTTGTAGCATGTGCAATTTGCAAGGGAGGAAGTTACTGTGGTCCACAATTTTTAACTTGATCTTCAAAATAAGTCAAGATGACCTTGAAATTAAAACTGAAATGAGTAGCATGGTTTTACATCCTGTCTTCTGAGGGTACTTCTACAGAGTAGAAGATACTTTTCATTCATGTGCTGAGGAGCTTTGAATTCAGCAGTCATAGTTAACAAAGCCATATGTATCTGCAGTTTACAGATGAAAAGGACATTTTAAACAAGCCAGACCAGGAGTCAGGAATCATAAAATTACTACAGTTTTGCAATTAATTATCAGAGAGGAACTACATTCGAGAGTATAGTACAGGACTGCCATTAGTTCTGTGCAGCTATGAATGGCAATAATGAATTGAATGCCTTATTATTCCTTTACTATCTATCTTATGCCTAAATATCCTTTTTAGCTACTCTGAAAATCTGAGTCAATACACTGTCAGTTGTATGTGGCACTCAAACTTGCAAATTCTCTCATATACATTCCTTGTAAAAGTCTTGTGCAGTAAGATTGACAGTTAATATTATGACCTTATCACTGGTGAGGAAACGAAGGTAATGAGATTAAGGGGCAAATCAAATATTACACTATAAATGAAAGACTGGAAAAATCCTAGCATGTAATTCTCTTCATATTGTGAGGAGAGATATGTAAACTGCATGCCAATCTATGTATCTACTTCTTTCAAAGATAGATACAGATTGATATCAAAATGCTTTTGATTGTCACAGAAAGAATAAGGAGTGACAGAGGATAAAAGTCCAAGAACCAAAATGGAGTCATTCTAGAAAAGCAAATAATGTTTAAGACGAAGGCAATTTCATTCAGACAGAGCAGCGTGCAGCTTATCTATGCTGTTGTTTTTAGGAAGGCGATCTACAATCTGACTGAAGTAAACCAAAGCCATAAATTACAATGCCTAAATGTCAGAGAGTCTTAAAAATACATTACCAACCAAAGATTGAGCCACAAGGTTCACAAATACTGTTTGTAACATGGGAGAAGTAGCCCAGAGACAAATGACAGAGAAACAGGAGACCCTCGAAGGTGAAGAACATTGACAAAGGCAGTCTCCCGAGAATCAATATAAGGCAATCTGGTACACAATTTCTTTCCCCTAATGCTGGATAGGAAACAAAAGGAGAGGAAACTCAACTTAAAAGTTAAAACAATAACAAAAAACAAAGACAAATAAGTTAGAAGAATACACATAACTGAATTTAGAATAACTGGAGGAATTGAACTCTAGGGAAACAGTCTACCAACAATACAACTCTGTCTCAGCAAAGAAACACGAAGTAATAGGACAAGAGACAAAATTACTTGAAGATCAAGACAGCAATGGTGACCATCTTCAGTACATTGAAGATTTTCAAGCATCCAAGAGAATGTTGTATGCTGCTACATACTTCAAGCTCTGGTTGCTGCCTGACATTAGCAAGATATTGCTCAATCCAGCCTCTGAACACTGACTAATAGCAGAAAGCAGCATGATACCACACAATGCTCTAGACCTTCGGGTGCAGACCCCTGATGAGTGATGAGTCAAGGGGCCTCCTCTTTAGTCACTTTTCCCCTTCCTTTTGGTACTCTGAATGGTAGCCCCTCCTTACCTTGGTTACAATCTGGCTCTCTCATTTATCTACCTACCCACCTACCCAGCAGAGCTTCACCATCCTCACCCTTCTCCACTCTCATTTTTTCCTATAGCCCATCACATCCTGGGAGTGGATGCCCCTCCCAGCCTTTGGATCCAGAAAATAGATTGTAACTACTGAAACCAGGCTCTGGACACAGAGCAACATGTTATTGCTCAAACCAGGGTCCAAACTTTATCTGAAAGCCACATTCTGTTGCATCTTACAAGCTCTGGACCCAGAGAGTAGCTATGACTCTCCAGCCCTACACACTTAGAGCAATACGTTATTATTCATGTAGGACTCTTCTTAATTACAGAGATAAGGATATCCAGTACATAAATAATTCATCTCTGGGCTACATAAGTGAAGTCTCTTGGTTTTCTAACTCTTCTTATTCCATTTGCCTGATTTTCACTTGCTTTCCTCTCATTTATTGTAGTTCATGAGGATAGAGACTTCAACCCATTTTTGGGATCTATGGGCCTATGGTGAAGCAGAAATTCATGAAAGCAGAGGGGCAAAGCAGAATAAGGTTATTTACTTTGGAGTATCCAGGAAATAAAGATATACACACACAAGATGGAATCAAGGACAAGATACCTTAAAAGTCACACCCCTCAGTGACATGTATCTTTCTGACAGGCTCAACTTCTATCACTTTCCAAAATAATGTCAGTTGCTGGAGACCAATCTCTCATGATAACAGCCAGCACATAGAGCCCATTTCATGTTGAAACCATGGTTCAAGTATACATGCATTCACCCCAACTGTCTATAATATAAATATTACATGGCTACACTTCTTAACTATATGAATACTATTTTTATACTTGTATATGATATGGGGAATTGACATTTGAACATGAGTCAGAAATGTAATTTAATAGCATACCAGGATTTTCACTACTCGCCATAACTTCACATTTTCTATATATTGTGTCATGGGACTCATTATCACAACTCCAGTCTAGTCTCATCTCATCTTCTTCCTCAAAGGAAAAAAACCTCATGTCCCCTGGAAAGACAGCTGTCTCAGAGATGACGTGAGAATCCACAGGAATCTGAAAGCACCAAGAGCAGAAGTTCTTCTTTACTCAGTACAGTAGTGGTAGCTGAGGAGATGGCTCATTGGATGAGACAGTGACAGAGGTAGAAGCACTTTGGAGACACTGCAGAAGACTGAATTGACAGAGCCTCGGGGTGGAGTGTATCTGAAACATCTCAGCAAAGGGAAAGCTTAGCTGCTGATTCTTCTCGGTTTCACTCTCCTCTTCCTATTGATACTTTCGATATTCCATCTACTGATGCTACTACGTCTGGCCAGATGCTGGAATTCTAAAGCAAAAAAAGAACAAATATTCAGTCAACTCAGCCAAATAAAGCATGCCCCTTTTACGCACCCACAACAATCTCACACAGCTAAACCTGGACACTTTTTCCCCTGAGAAAACATGTGAATATGGATTTCATGTGTTGTATTGAATTTTAGAACTTTGAAATCAATTAAATTTTATTTTCAAATATATTGGAGACAGAAAATGTTTCTGTTTATAACATGTAACTCTTAAACCAGACAATTTGTCTCCTGGACAAAATTCTAGTTTATAATATAAAATCCTATTCATTCCAAGGATAATGTGTTAAGAGGACAATTTCCTTTTTAATAGATCTTAACGGTGATCATTGTGGAGCCTTATACTCTGAGGGCTGTTGTACAAAAGACTACTTCTTAGAAATAAGCCAACTTGAATTATGATTGCTCAATGGGATTTGTTTAAAGAGTGACGTGTGGTCTATAATCATCTATACCACTAGCCATTTGAAATTATTTTTATGTCCACAAAATTGTGTTCTAAAATTATCTTTAGAATATTTTAGCAAAATTACCACCCTACCAAAAACATTCAAAAGATATTTTAAATGCATTTAACTTTTTAAAATATTCTAAGCCATTGTAAGTTTAGTTAGCAGTCAAATGAAAGGAGATCAAAATATATAATATCCATTATCTTAGAGTTCTTATGGCTATGGAAAAAAACACCATAACCAAAGAAATATAGGGAGGATGGGGTTTATTCCAGCTTGCAACTCTCCATTCATACTCCATGACTAAGAGAAATAAGGGCAAGAACTCAGGCCTAGGAAGCCCAAGGCTTGATGTAAAAGCCTTGGAGGAGTGCTGCTTGTTATTTTTCTACTCATGGTTTGTTTACCCTTCAATCGTAGCCCATCCAGTACCACTTCTCCAGTGATGGCATGGTCCCAAGTGAGCTGGCACACCTACAACTGTCATCAGTAAAGAAAAAGCAACCCTAGGCTTGCCCAATCAACCGGGAGCCATTTTCTCAATTGAGTTTTCCACTTTCCAAATGACTCTACCTTGTGTCAAGTTGACATAAAACTAGGCAGTTTCACAATGATATAATCATTGCCCACTGATAATTGAGTCAAGATAAAACACGATAGCAATGCCACTAGTCAAGAAGGTTGGACACAATTTATGCGGTTGTAATGTAAAAGATTTACAGAGAGCATTTTAGGTCTTATTCTGAGTGACTTGCTTCTGAGTCTGAAATATTGTTCCATTAATCAGTGAATGAATTAAGAATAACTGTGAAGGACTACTGTTTATTTTGTTGACTTATTACTTAGACCCTGTTCATTCATTTTTTACATGCCTCATAAATCAGATGTATATACTTAGGCACAAAGTGTTTGTTCTTCTGTTACTGAAGCATCTCTTTAAAGATGCTTTAAAGATAATTTTAAACATAAAATTAAGCGGGTGTTTTTAAAGAATAAAAACCTACCACACAAAGTTGATTTTCTAGAGCAGTGGTTCTCAATCTTTCTCATGCTGTCACCCCTTAAAATAGTTCCTCATGTTGTGCTGACGTCAATCATAAGATTGTTTTATTGTTACTCTATGACTGTAATATTGGTGATGCTATACATTGTAATGCAAATATCTGATATGCAGGATATCTGATATGCATTCTTCAAAAGGGTTGCCACTCATAGGCTGAGACTCTGCTGGTCTAAATGATTGTTACACACTAATATTAGCACAGTAGCATTGCCTGCATAAAATGTTGCAGTCTGTAATATATATATGACTACAACAATAAGTTGTTGTGTGTTAAACTGTGCATTAGTTGTAGCTTTTGCTGCTGTGATAAAACACCTGACAAGAAACAATATCTGGTAGGAAGAGTTGATTTTGCCTGGAAAGCCATGGCAATAAGGTCATGAGCCAGATGGTTATTTTACATCATCATTGAGGTCAGAAAGCAGAGAGATGGGTGCTGATACTCAGCTGGCTTTTATAAAGTCATTTGTTCCAGTATCCCAGATCATGGAATGGGGCCACCACAGATAGTTTGTTTGTCCCAATTTTAATTAGAACAATTTAGAAACTTCCTCATAGACACATCCAGAGGATTATCTTCTGGATTGTTCTCTATCCAGTTGACAATATTAAATATCAAAGTTCAAATATTAAGAATATCAGATTTAAGAATCCAGAACTACAATGAAAATACCCAACTTAACTCACAGCATGAACATAATTTTTCTAACTACTATTGTCCTCTTACCATCTCAATGTTTGGGAAATTGAGGGTTAGATTAGTATATTTCTCCCAATGCTATTTTCTTCCCTTTCATTAAAAATGATTTTGTATTTGATTATATCATCATGAAGAATGAATGCTCTGCTCCCAAAGGACCTTACAGCATAGTGTGAACACATGGTTTGTATCTGCACAACGGTGTGCAGCTCTAAGTGGTTTGTGCGAATTTTGAGCCTTGCCATTAAAATTCTTCTCCTTCACACATTTTATTACAGACAAGGGTAAGAGGACTCTTAAAGTGATAAAGAGATGTACCTTAGAAAGTTATATGGTAATGATACAAGATAAAATGGAATCCAAGGTAAAATGTCATACCTGTGTTACCCTGGGTTTTGTTATGGCCTAACGTCTCTAATATAGGATGTAAACATTATAATGAAATTTGTAACAAGACTAAGAGTAGGTAGCAATCCTTCAGGTACGACAATTCAAAAATGGCAATTAGAGAAATGAATATCTCTTCTGTTGTGGAAAGCCATATTGGATGACCACCTGAGAAGTTATGGGAAATCAGAAGTTATGGAAAGTACTAGGAGAAACCATGAGGGAGATGGAGAGGGGTGAATCAAAATGCTGACACATATTGGTTGCCTTTTAACATGTTGAGCAAAATTTAATAAGAGCTATTAAGACTAGTGCTTGCAAGTGTGCATAATCAAATTCAAAAGAATCTAGTTATTTTCTCTCAGCCTCAGTTTGAAATCCAAGGATAGGTTAAGTTGGGACTTGGAAGTATTGGGAAAGCCAAATGAAGTAACTACAATAAAAGGTAGTTTTACACCAGCCCCCACACAATGCCTGCCCCTCACCAGGGCCATATTGATATCTGTGGCCCAAGTGACCTTGGAGGACCATATGGTTGTCTATGTTCTTTTCTCCTACTGTGGGCCATTTTGATCTGAATGGGCTATGCTGCTACCTGAGACCATAATGATGTCCTGACCTGTGTTGCGGAAAAGGTCCGTGTCTTGGTCTGCGGTCCAACTGCAGCCAACGTCTATGTTAATGTCCGTGGCCCTATTACGACAAAAGGCCAAGTGGATACCCATGGTCTGTGCTACAGCCTGAATCCATGTTGATACTGGTGGTCCATGGGGTGCCACCAGGGGTTATACTGATCAAAGTGGCCTGCACTGCCACCTGCAGCCATGTTGATATCTGGGGTCCAGGCTTCATCTAAGAGCCTTTTGGGGGGTCTTTGGTCCTACTGCAGGTGGACAAGCAGCCCTGTTTGTGCTGTTGCCAGAAACTGTATGGAGTCCCATGATCTGTGAAGAGCAAGGAGGATACTTTTGCTGTGATCTGGATGACTATAAATGCACAGTTGAGAGGGGGGATAAAGAAAGCTTCTGTGGCAACCTCTACCCCAACCTGAACTCCTCCACCCCTCAAAAAAGTAACAGCCTAGACACGAAACTATTGAAGAGAACTCTTAAGATGTGTTATGAGAATGCTGAAGTGTATCTCCCTATAACTGATGTCTTCCAGCAAGGGTACAGGAGCAGAAGAACTCAGTTCTCCTTAAAAGGCAGGCCACTGAGAGTTTGACCATGCTTGAGTGCATATATAACATTGGCCTTTTTTAATTCTTAAATTGTTTTTTACTTTTGGGGGAATCACAAGGACAGGACTTGGCAGATATGGAAAGACCTGGAAGTAAGTGTGATCAGAGTGCACGATGTGAAGTTTCCACAGAATCAATAAAAATTTTATGTTAGAAAGAAAGAAAGAAGAAAAGAAGTAAAGACAGACAGACAGAACACCTTGTCAACTGAACAACTAAAATTTAAATTATATTTGCTGTTATGTTACGTGAGCACATTGTCCCAAAGGGTTCTAAGAAGATGGAACTACATCTAAGAAAGGAAAACAACCAGAGAAACAAGTAAATGAAAAAAAATAGGCTTTAAAACCTATATAAATATCTTTGCTCAATAAACTCATGAAATTAATGGGAATTTGATGTTAAAAAAGTCTTTGAAGCTTCTGAGTAAACTGCAGGATTAAAGAAACCACAAGTGGCTTCTGAAACTTACCATTCTACCCTCTCCTCCCTAAGTTGTTTGCGGTTGTAGTGTTGTAACACAGCAATCAAAACTCTGAGACACACACTTAGAGTTACCATGCTATGCTGGCCGTTGTGTGGTTCAAAGGCATCATCACTGGGTAAGACTGTTGGATGCTTCCTTCCTGAGAGCTTACTTGAAACCTTCTGTCCAATGTGCTTAATGTCTTCAGCAATAGATTGCCTACCTCTAGTGGGTAACAGAGGGCATCAGCAGTAGCCTCTAGTGTTTTTGGAGTCACTTGAACAGCCCTGACTAACAACTCATCAAAGAGTCTTTTATCCCTCGTTCTTTAGAGGAGCATCATCAGCCAATATAGGACTATTTCATTTAAACTATATATTTACACACAAACTTACCTACATTGTAGGTGTTTTACGTAAATAGCTAAGAATATGATCCCTTATGGCTTACACAAATAAACATAGAGACACTGTTGCACAAATGGGCACATCTTACCTGACAGGCTGGTCTTGGAGATCATATAAATCACACCTAAGTAGGACCACTGATACCTTTTATTTATTCCAGAGGCCTATATAGCAACTTCCCAGATTATGAAAACTCTCTAAAAGCTTCTAGCTTATTCCAAGGTTGCTTTCTCTATATTATTCATTCACGGTGTGTGGTATCTTAAGCAACAAGTTCTGATCATCTGGTTATGTAGAGAACAAGCAAGAGAGTAAGCATCAGTACAGATTCAAGAGTTTCTGGGCTTCTATGATCAATAACTCATGAGAACATGTGCTACCTCTGGCACTGGGGTCCTCAGAATAGCTTTTTCTAGATATATAGGTTATCTATATTTAAGAATTCATTCAAAAAATAATTTATATATTTTTTAATTTGGTTGCAAGATAATAGGTTTCGTATGTCTCTTTTCATGCCTCATTTCGTTTCGTTAGTCCTCACCCCTCGGCCCTATAATCTTCCAATACTCCACCCTCACGGCTTCCTAGCACTAGTATTGCCTTTTTCTACTTCTAGGTTATATAACTTCTAGTCTCTCTTCACTATGTACCCTTCACTTAACATACAAAACTAACGGTTTGGGGCTAGGTTCTATATATAAGGTAAAAGTGAGGCATCTGTCTGGTTATGCCTGGATTATCTCATTCAATATGAATTTTTTTCTTCCAGGTCCATAAATTTACATGAAGTTTTCAATTTCTCATTTCCCCTTAATGCTTAATGACACTCGATATATAGACACGCCATGCTTTCCTTTCCAGTCAACCTTTCATGGGCATTTGGTTTGATTTCCATTTTCTAGCTATTATGAATAGATGTGTGTGTGTGTGTGTGTGTGTGTGTGTGTGTGTGTGTGTGTGTGTATGTGTGTGTGTGTGTGTGTGTGTGTGTGTACAAGTGTCTCTGTAGTAAATTATAGAGTTGCCCAGGAGTAGAATAGCTTGGCCATGTCTTAGGGGTCTCCGCCTTGTTTTCCATGGTTGTTGCAATGGTCTACACTTCCACCAGTATAAGATAAGAAACTTTTTCTCATATCCCTCTAAGCATTTGATGCCATATGATTTCCTGATTACAGTCATTCTGTAAGCTAGAATCTTAAGGTAGTTTTAATTTGCATTTCCATAATGGCTAAGGCTGTTAAATATCTTTAAGTGTATATGACCTATTCATGTATCTATCTTCTTCTTTTGATAAATTTTTGTTCATATCTGTAATGCCTTCTTGATTGGGTTATTTGTTTTCTTGGTGTATTGCTTTTTGAATTCTTTATATATTATAGATATTAATCTTCTGTCAGATATATTGCTAGCAAAGGTTTCTTCCAGTTCTTGTAGGCTGCTTCTCTGTTTTGTTGACTCTTTCCTTTGCTGTGTACTTAGCTTTAGTTTCATGAAGTCCCATTTGTTCATTCTTAGTCTTCTTTTCCATTGACCAGAGTTTATTCAGAAAGTTCTGATCTGTGTCTGGATGTTTTAGCACATCTTCTTTTCTACTATTTCCAGATTTTCCATTTTTACATTAAGACCTTTGATTTATTTGGAGAGTGAAGCAGAGACATTGCAATCATGAAATCACAGAAGCTACAACTGTCTGCATAGGTTCGGCAGAAGAATGATCTAATCCACACTTGGGCATAAAGCCGTGAAGGGACTCAGGGGCAGTACGCTAACTGCTTCACTATTTTGCATTGATAAATTATGGTAGAAAGAGAAACACTGATTTCAATTTTATATCCACTGATGAATGACCCAACCAGGTTACAATGGATAATACCAACTCAGCATTCACACAAGTGTGCCTTATAAAACTAAGTGTGTCAGAGATTAAAACCAAGTCATGAATCTTTAAGAGACTGATAGTGAAGATAGGGATGCCAGGAGGTGAAAGGATATGATAGTGAGAGTAACCAGAATGTCTGTGTGTGTGCACATGCATGTGTGTGTGCGTGGAGGTGTCTCTGGGAGTGTACATAGGTGTTAGTGCACATGTATGTGTACAAAATTATTAAACAAAGAATGTTAACCTATGAAAACATTTAACATAAAAATCTATATGGTCAAGCAATACTATGTCTACATAAATACTCAGGAAACTAATGATATACACTCACACAAACTTGTCTACAATTGTACACAGGACACTTTTTGTAATAGTAGAGAACCAGTGAATGAATAAGAATATATGTGGACACCTGAACAGAGAAACAAAGACATAAGCTAGCGATTCACGAGATTGAATTAAGTGAAGACATCAGTCATAAAAAGCTAATATTTTTTCAGATGTCAAAACTAAGCATCATGAACTGAATATTAGATACAGCAGAAATTGATTTCATACGGTTCTGGAGGCTAGAAGTCCCTAGGCAAGACAAGTAGCTTCGGTTTCTTTTGAGAGTCCATTTCCTACATGATATATAGTGCTTCTTTGCCTGGGACTCAGGATCATAATTCTGCATCTGACCATGTTTGCAGTTTTGACTTTTCATATTATTCGTGTTTTGTTCAGGAATTCATTACTGTTCTTCCTGTATTTCCTTTCCTTTAAATCTCCCACCATTTAGTTATACAATACTACATGGTCAACCATGAAAACAGCTGAGGTGTGTGTGTGTGTGTGTGTGTGTGTGTATAGCATTATGTAGACTAAACAGGTTATATTTAAGACTATATATGTATATACATGTACATATATGCATGTAATTAATAAAAAAAAGGGCCGTAGGTTTTAAGGAAAGCAAGAGGGGTATATAGGAGGGCCTTGGGAGAAAAATGGGGAGGAGGATTGACATGATTGTATTGTGATCTCAAAAATAAAAGAAATAATTTTTAAAATTCTCTATAGTTCTAAAACTTATAGTCAACCATACGATAAAGACATCCTTGATTAATAATCAATATTATCATTTAGAAAATGAAAAAAAACCTCATAGTTGTAATTTGCTGTGGCTTTAAGGATTGGTAAGTAAATCATCAAGTAGAATAAGAGAGAACTTTTAGTGATTTTTAAAGCAAATCAAGCCAGATAGTCTGCTGTACTCAGGTATCAGTGTTCTCAAAACCGTGAGATGTACTAACACTGCACGGCTCACTCTATCACTCATTTATCCAGATGTATGATGTCAGGTTTCAGGTGGCAGCTGGGAAGGAGAGGTGTTAAATTACCGTAACGACTGAGACCTTGAAATGAACTTCAAATGCTTTAAATGAACAACTTCTCTCTCTAGCTAAATAAGTTGCCAGACATTACTAAATGAAATGTTATATATATATATATATATATATATATATATATATATATATATATGTGTGTGTGTGTGTGTGTATGTGTGTGTGTATATATATATATATATATCTGTAATCAAAGACTTTTCTAAGTTGCACAAGATCCCCAAATAATAAAAATTATCTCAAATATTGAATCAAACCAATGCCCAAGCTGGATATTATATAAGGCAAGAATTACTCAGGGCAAATATTGATTTGATTAATTATAATAGTCTTAAGCTAATTTATGTAGTACAAGTTCTGACTTTGAGATTTGAATTCAAATAGTTCACTTTCTTATAAATATTATGAACAACAAGAACTTTTATATTAGATAAGGGTAATTGACAAGGTATAGCCAGAAAGAGTTTAGAATTTTTTTTAAAGTTAAACCAAAATGATTTATGATCTTCAAGTTGCTTCTAGATAATGAGTGTTCTTCCTGTCGGTTTTGCCACAAAGCAAACCTTTGCCCAAAGCCCAATATTCCATGAAAAAGACAACAGTCAATAAACACTAGCTCTTGTTTCTATTATCAGTTACATACATATTTTTCCACGACCTTCTCTTTAGAAATAGTATTTATACTTAAAATTGTTGAGTAAAATAGAATTTTTAGAATCAACTAAAACATGAAATTCATACAAAAGCTGCCGGTGATGAAAACCGTTTTCGTCCTTGAGTCGTTCTTAATGCGGTGTATTTGCTGCCCTCTGGTGGCTATGGCCGACAGCAGCACCATCGCTAAGAGAAAAAAACGAATGTATCAATTGCTTCTCTCATAACCTTTGAAAACATTTATCAAGCAGGCTTAAGTGACAATCAGAGGAGCTGTTAGAAGTAAGTAATTACATCTGTAAATTTGATTATAAGAAACCGCATAGCTCTGCCAGATAAAACGACGAATAAATTTTTATGCACTTAAGATTATTCATCTGGGAAATTTTCAAATAAGAATCAAGAGATTTTTCATAAAACTATGTAACTTTTTTCTATTATTTAAGGCTTCCCTAGCTGAGTTTTGTAAAAGCACTAGAATTAGATCAGTGCCTTAACTGGTTGTTTCCTTATGCCTCTGGCTAAAGCTAGGGTCTGCTTTGGGGATTTCTATGACAACCTTAATTTATAGCATCATTATCATCTTTGTTATGGTGTACAATCCAACATGGTAGTAATCCTCAGTGCCCCTACAATACTTTGGACTTAATAGTATTTTCCATCAAACAGGGCATTTTCCAGTATGTCAAATCCATCACGTTCAGTTATTTTAAACAAAAATACAGGGAAAAGTACAGAACTCTTGAGCACAGACTTGTGAACTGATTTTAAATCCCTGAGAGTGGCTTTAGGCTAATATTAAAGCTGAATGATAGGACAAACCTAATTTATTACTGGAAATATTTTCTCACTTAAGACTTATCTCTCATGACATTTCTGATCTTATCTTTTTGGTATGCTGAATACTACGATTATTTCAACAGATAAAGTTGAACGCTATGTTTTAGTTGAGAAATTTTATTTTCTAAAGTGTTGTTAATTATTTCAGATTTTATAAATGTATCTTATTCATCCTCCCCATACTGGCCTCCCAGTCCTCCTATCCCTTCCTACATAATTCTAAGATTACATGTCTATTTTCTTTTTCTTCCATCAAGTCCAGTGTGTGTTGTTCACCTAGATTTCCGGTTGGGGCCTGCTCTAGGACAATCAATGATCAACATACAAAAGGCCACATGGTTTTAAAAATCTCTCCTCTGCCTCTCCCAGTTGCTAGCATATGCTAATAGATCCTCAGCCAATGGTTGGATTAATTTCTACCCATGTTCCTTCATCTAGGCAGGGTTTTATCTGGCTGGAGCCAATGCAGGTCTAGTGAATACAGCCACAATCACTGTAGGTGGGGATATTTAATTGTTATGGCTTACAGAAATAAGTGCCACGTTAGGGAATATTACTAAATTACCTATCTTAATGCACTTTTACGTTCTTCTTGATGTATATAGAGTGCATACGATCCTTTCTTAAGGACAGTTTTCTGTAGACTGCACTGAAGGTGGCAGAGTTCACCATCCATGGTCCAGATCTCTCCTATTCTAGACTGGCAACCTCCTTCTTACATCTCTGTTCTTGAAACTTAAGGTATTCTTACTATAACGTCCATTTAAATATATAATGATGAACTCCATAGGATTTGGGTACATTTATACACTTTTAAAATGTAAAACGATGAACAAAAATGAACACATAGCTGTTTTAAATTTATAAGATTAACTTCATCATGCCCACTATGTTAATCACTGTAACTCACATAAGCTATCATGCTGGGGCAGTTTTTGTTTGTTTGTCTTTAAACCATTAGTCTGCTGCACTGACCCTTATAAAGGTTCTAGTCTTCCGTTTTGTTTCCTCAACTGAAATTACTGAGAAAGTCAGTTTCATGGTGAAAATCTCAGCATCCTTCAAAAATGTGTTCATAGAGAGCATTTAAACTTTGTTTGTATCTTGTGTTTTCTTTTCAACTTTATGATTCATAAAAGCCATGTGCTTAAGCACCTGATCAATGGTGAATTGGATGTTTCCTGTGTATTTGTAATTCAATCTGTGTACTTCTTTCTGAATTAAAATACTGCAACTGTTAGCCTATTATGTGATATGACACACAAACATATACACCCACAATATATATATGTATACATATATATATATATATATATATATATGCATATACAGAAAACACATATAAACATATATATGGTGTACATGTGTAGTATGTATGTTTTTTTGAATCTGTATAATATTTTAGCCTATCATTCCTTTTCACTTCTGGCTCCCTTTGAATCTGGGCTGGCATCAGAGACTCATTAGTAACCAGGAAATGGCAGTAGAAACTACTGCGCAGCATCCTATGGTAAATTATACAACAAAGACAGACCCAGTCTTTACTTTGCTTGCAGGAGCATTCAAGCTGGCTCCATGATCCTCAAATGAAAAGGCCTACGTAAAACTGACATTCTGGGAAGACACCTAGTCAACTGGAGAAGGAGCATGAGGGGTATCCAGCTGAAAGTCTCCGTTACTAAACTTAACCCATTTTACATCCTGTTTATCCAGACTGCTTTTGAGGATAGGCTGGCTTAGCTATGGAAGGTGGTATCTTTATCTAGTATTCAGTGATGGAAAACATACAACTGTCCTGCTCAAGATTTACATCTATGTAATTACTAAGAGATCAACACACTTTCTCCATGGCTTACTGGTAAAATTGAGCTCACATAGGTCTCAAAAAATGGTCTGTCATAGAACACTGCCAGGAGCCTTTAAGGCAGAGTCCAAACAAAAAAACAATTTCAAGCTGACACTGCATATTGCACATTGTTTAATGGAAAACTTGTACCTAGAAAAAATTAGCAACTATAGGAACAAATTCTTTTTTGTGCTCTCGAGCATATATTATTAATTTGGTAATTTGCATTTCTTCATGTTTACTGGCTCACCAAATAAAGCATCTTTAGAGAACTTGGAAGCATTTTTTAAAGATGAATCAGAAGAGACTAAAACAACGTGTTCAAATTATCTCACCTTCTGAGACCAGTCTAATGCATGGTAGCTAAGGCTAGGGGCAGAGGCATAGGCTTCATTTTAGACTTAAGAGTAGAATAGGAGAATATGCAATGCTTTTCTCCAAATGAAAAACAGATGTGTGTGTGTGTGTGTGTGTGTGTGTGTGTGTGTGTGTTTATACACTTGTGGAGGTCAAAGAGGTCAAATAATAAACTATAAAAGGAATTACAAATTGTTGCTAGCCCATATAAAAGACACAATCTAGGTATTCCTTTCAAAATGTTATTCAAGTTTTTTTAAGTGATGTTAATTACAGCATTTGAAAGGGAGGAGCTAATTCCACACAAAATGGAAGACTCTATAAAGTACCCATTAAACTCCTGAAAAAAAAAAGAAGTGAGTCTATAAGTGGAGTTAGTTTAGATCCCTAATATTGTCAGGGTAGGACCACAATAACCTGCTCAGCTCAGAGGTGGAGAACCCAGAAGCTGCTTCATATTCTGGTGCAAGAATTAAGATGGAGGAGAAGGAGGAGGAACAGGAGGAGGAGGAGGAGGAGGAAGAGGAGGAGAAGTAAGAGGAAGAGAGGAGAAGGAGGGAGGGAGGGAGGGAGGGAGAGAGGGGAGGGAGGGAGAGAGGGGAGGGAAGGAGGAAAACCACACCTCAACACAAGGTTGAATTAAGTCCTGAATGAATGACTCCATCATGCCCACACTCTCCGCCCTAAAATGACACAAAAGAAATAGCTGACCACACCCTAAAGACTACTTTTGGTATAAAAGAGGTAACTCATGGGCTAGGATGGGAACATGGCATGATGGGAAGAGGACATGACAATCTATCTAAAATGTCCTTTTCATATAGGACATTTGTACTTGCCTCCTAGTAGATAGGTTTGGGGCACCAGGGATTGGGACACCAAGATTCGATGCTTGGAAATCAGTTTGATCTGGGGACTGGGTAGAGATTTACAAAGGGCCCACACATTCCCACCTCCCACTTGCAGCCTGGCATCTATTGGGGGGCTCCTCCTCAACCCATGCCTACCGCTAAAAAGGACCTTTTCTGGAATGGGGTTTCTGCTGTACCTGAAATAGTAAACACCTTAAAGCCGAGCCATCCTTAGTTTAGAGGTCTAACGTGGTACTGACCAATTTTCAAATCCCCAACATACAAACATTAAAAGCAACACTAAATGCTGAAGATAGCTATGCTGGTAAATAGTTTAAAATTAACAATTATACACTATTCATTTATGTTTGAAATTCCAGTCCTAAGCCAAGCTTGTGGCCGCCTGCATTGACATTCTTGTCATCCAGTAGGGCTGACAGCGTCAGTTTGATACCTGGTTTTAGTGTCTGAATGTATCCTAGGTCAGTCAGGCTGGAGTTTTCACTTTTGCCGAAAAGCAGGCGGCAGGGGCAACCTGAAAACCTGCTGCTATTTCTAAAGAGAGTGTCACTGTTGCCTGCAGTCCAGGTGAGATTGACAGCAGTCTCCAACTTCTGGTTCACCTTCTGGTAAACGGAGCCACCAAATTCTGCCCCGTCGTTCATCTTAGTATGAAGCTGGAATTCCTCCATCTTAGAAACTGTGACGTTGCTCTGGGTCACTCAGGACTTTGAGGTCTCAAAATTCATCCTGAAGCCGGCCAGCCAACCCTCATAACCAAGCACCAGAGCACCCCGGATTGAGAGCCCAGCAATGTCAAAGTCCACGTCACAGCCCAGGTTGATATGCTCCGTCTTATACCCTGTCTGAATTTTAGCATTTTTCCCCCAGTGTTAGGCAAGAAAGATAAACCAAAGGTCAGCTTCAGTCCATGTGCAAGCTGGTCTTCCACAGTGATCGGTGCCCAGCGTGTTGCCTGCGTTCCATTTCTCTGTAAATGTTAGCCTATACTCAGTCCATCTGTACTTGGTTTCCGGACTCCCATTCTCTTTGGTGGTCTCCTTGTTGGCAAAGCCTGAGCTGGTAAATTCCAATCCATTCTCGGATTTCGTTTTCTAATGAAGCTTTACTAAGCCAAAGCCATTGGTGAAGACGTCTCTGAAGGACATGCCAAGATCGGCGAATGTGGGGTGCACAGCCATTTTCTCAGAGATGGCGAGGGCTGGAGCAGCAGCAGTTATACCAGGGGGTCGCAGAAAGGAGGTTGAGAGCACAAGGAACAGCCAATCTAGGTATTTTATTTCCAAGCTATATGTCTAGTTAGGCAGGTTGTAGAGCTACTATAATTTATGCCCCAGCCATATTCCCCTTGTTAGTTGTTATTTCTCCTGGCTCTTGGTCAAGGTCCATATCCTTGCATGGTCCATAGCCTCTCATGGCTGCTTCCTTCTCCTTTGATCTCCTTTCCTCTCCACAATCTGTATTTGTCACCCCTCCACCCCCACCCTGGCAGAAAACTGAAAGCCCAAACCCGCTTACCTCTATCTACTGTCCAATCACAGGCTTTAGCCTTTTATTGACCAATTAACTTGGGTAGGAAGGTTACATAGCATCATTTGGTATATATGAGGATCTCCTGGTCCCTGAGGATATCCTCATTCAGGGCAACCAGATCTTGGGCGCCATTATTTACCATTTGACTATATCAGAGCAACAGACCAACCGGTCCACCAAATGTGTTTGGAGAGTAAACTCAGGTTGTCAGGTTTAGCAACAGATGTCCTTACCCATAAGCCACCTCACTGGCCCTCACCACCTTTCTTTAAAGAGAAAAAAAAAATTCACATTTGACAGTTGACTCAAGGTTTCCAAACACTGAAACTGGAGAAAATGGGTATTCTGTCTTTATTTTAGGAAAGTCCAAAATGTAAGAGCAAAATAAAATCGTTCTCCCTAAAAAGATTTGTAGATTCTGGTCAGTGATAATGAAAAATATCTTTATTCTGTCTAATTTTGTTTTATCACCCTACTGTCAATTTCATGTAAAAGTTGTTCCCTTGCTCTCATTGTTAGACTGAACAGTGGAAGGGCCTCAGCTCACCCTGAAAGATGAGGTAAATCTATTCCAGTTTTAAAAAACAAAATGTAGCAAACCTCCTGAAGAATGCCTTTGATGTAGTTGTTTACTTGAAAATGAACCACAGTTTAATCCCTATTTGTGGAAATTCAGCAGTTTTTAGATGCTATACCAGAAGAGACAATGGCACTAAGTAGCCTAGTGTTTGTCAGTTCTTAAAGCTGTAAGACAGCACATAGACCTGCAAAGACATGTAGATATACTATACACATGCTGCTTGCTTGTCTGCTACCTTGTGTGAAAGAAATTTAAACTTAAAATGAGTGTTGGTGAAACATGCGTGAAGAATGAGTGAGAAATATTAAACATGACTCTTTAAATAGGAATATAAACAGAAAATTTATTTTATAAAGCATTAGTAACTTTTCCATAGGTTTCAAAACAGATATTACAATGTTATCATCTATTTTTAAAACCTACTAATATATTTAAGGTACATATACATATTTATGTTCCAGAAATATCAACATATGATTTTTAACATGATAATAATTATCCTTTTTATTATATATTTTAAGATCAGTAGAAGAAAGGTTTTAATATTTTCTAGACAGATTATTGCTTATTTCCTGGTATAATTTTTACTAAGAATGATTCTGTCACATGATGAGCATTGTCTCAGAACCTCTTAAACAATTTCATTTCTATGAAAATAGCTAGAGTGCCAGCCACCCCTGTGGACCAACTTCACAGAGCTTCCACAAGCGCAGTAGCTGCAGTGTCAGAATGAACTAGAAGGCTGTCAAGAGACCAGTGGATCACAGACAGCAAAGCATCCATCTCAATATTCTACTTAAATTCTGTAAAATACTTCCAGGCCTACCCCTTCCATGTTTCTCTGTATTTAAGGTACTGCCATAAAATACACATGGTAACAGTGCTGTGTGTGTTCAACTTCACTTATGTACAGTATTTTTAAATCAAATGTTGATTCCAGAAATGCTTTGTGATGAACAGATTTAATGTTTCACTTGGGCATCAATGAAGTGACACTTTTTAATAAGTCAGTGGACAAATGTGAAAGGATTCAATGGCTATATAACATTGTTGAAAGTTTAAGATTATTATTCTATACTTTGGCACTGTGGAACAGTCACTGATACTATTAATAACAAACAGTTGTGTATACTTGTTTATTATATTATTACTGATGATTATATTTAACACAAATAACTGCCTCTGTGCTCAAGACACTGCTCTGATTGCTATATGTCCTTCAATTTATGAATTGAAATTATTACTAGATCTGTATTTAAATCCAACATAAAATCAATCACTCATTCAATAAATATTATCCACAATGATTTTGAGTTTGCACAATAGGGTGTGTGTGTGCGCGCCCACGCATGTATTGACACAGGAATTCTAAATGGTCTGGAGTTCTGGATCTCATCAAACAGGCTAAGTGATCTAGCTAAAGATCTTCAGTGATCTGGCTGTCTCTGGTTCCGCAATACTGACAGGAATGCTACCCACAAGAAGAATTTTTTCATATAGATCCTGGGAATCAAAATCAGGTCTTCATGTGTGAAAGCTAAGCCCTGCACTGACTAGGCAATCGTCACAGCCACTGGTTGTGCTTTTTATAGTTGTAGAAGTTAATATATTCTTATGTATACTGTTTTTTCAATTTATTTCTAGTTTCTTTCATTTGTGTTTCCTGAACACACACCCTTGCTTTCTGGTGTCTTCTTTTATAAAGTCTTCTTTTATAAAGTGAGTTCTCTAGACGTCTTGAATAACACATGCATAGTGTACCTATCTGAGGATGTGATGTGTTCTTCTGAAGCTCTGCATAGTCCCCACCAGAAGTGAAATCTTATTAAGGCACATAAAATTCAGTATCTGTAGAAACATACAACCTGCCTTTGGTGGGAATGACCTGAAGTACCACATGTTCCCAATATCCAAAAGCCGGAAAATAACTCTACCAAGTTCTCATCAGTTAGGTATCAATTACTCGCCTTGAAAGTTATGTGTTGAAAGTTTGTAGCCAGACTGGAGAACTACTGGGAAATGGTGGAACTTAGGAAGTGGAGTCAATGGAAGGAAACTGGGTTATTGGGGAAAATTCCTTAAAGAAACAGGGGATCTAAGCAACTACCCATCTCTCTGTTCCTGAATTCCTCCAACCCATAAGTACCATCAGCCATGATGTTCTCTCTGTTCACAGATATAAGGGGTAGGACTAAGGCGCTATAATCTGAAATAATGGTTCCTTCCCTTAAACAGATTTTCTTGGTTATTTTGGCACAGAGAACTTCTTTACATTAATGATTTTACCTAGTTCATTTCCCTCTGACTATAAGGTATTAAATGAAGCAGCTCATAAACTCTAAACAAATGAGTTTATGCATAGAAAATGTTCTCAGACATATTATAAAGATGATACATTTATCATCCACATTAAATAGTTTCCACAATAAATTTATTCATTATTAGTTTCTTTCTTGTTAATATAGGTACGTATTTTTCTGGAGGGCAGTGGCAATAGGCAATATCAAAATGAAAGCATTGACTTTTGAAGAAAAAATTTATATATTTCATAAAATAATTTACTTGTCTAATAGCTAACTCAAAAATGAGCACATTAAATGTTAGAAGGCAAAGAGAGACATTTAGCTATGTGTAAATAACCAGAGAGAGAGAGAGAGAGAGAGAGAGAGAGAGAGAGAGAGAGAGAGAAATTAGCCATTGTTAATCTGCTCAGTCTCTTAAACTTAAACATTGGAAAGGTTTTTCACAGCCAAGTGAGAGTGCCCAGGATGTGGCTACAGAAATTCCTCTTCTTCCTTCTGTATCATGACCTACCCTTTTTCAGACAGGTGCAAACTATATCTACACACATGGCCTCATCCCGTGTAGACACATGAATCTAGCATCATAAAATCAACAGAGTTGCTTGGTTTTGTCAGTGAACAAAGTTTAAGACGTCACAAGTCATATGCATCTCTTCTGCATACAGAAGAATAATTACAGCTTAAGTTTTATCAAAATTAATTCATTGAAATGGCTGTAAAACTAAAATTACAAGATACATGTTCTGACAAGAAAAACAAATGTAGAAAATTCTTAGAATTCCAGGACTGCAGTTTGAGAAAACAGTGAGGCTGCTATTTCACCAAGTGTTATACTCATTTTCTGGATCAAACCGGAATCAGCTCTGCAACAGTTGATCTGGATTATCTAGTTGACGGAAATCATCTAGGCAATAGATGATTTCATCTGTACATGCCTGTAACGGTGTTTCCAGAGAAAGTGAACAGAGAAAGGAACATCTGCCCTTAAAGTAGGCTAACCTACTCTACAGGCTGAGTGTATGGACTGGATTCACAGCACAGAGTGAGTGGATGTCAGCTTTCTTTTCTCTCTGCTGTAGGCACAATGTGACCTTAAACCTCTTGCTCCTTCCACCATGTCTCTCCACCATGCCTTCTCTGCCACCCTGGACTATCCCCTGAGACTCAGAGTAAAATAATCCCTTTCTTCCTTACATTGCTTTTGCTATATATATATATTTTACAGCTATAAGAAAAACAGCTAATACTCTCTCCAATTTTCACCTAGCCTGTAACTTTTATACTCCATGAAGACTACATGTCCTAGAGAGTACTGTGTCTTGAACTGAAAGTAGAAGATATTCTTTCAGACTCATATTGCTAAAACATTGGCCATTTTCCTCTTTTGCAATAGTATGTAATTTTTAAAATGACTTCCTTTATCATCGGCGGCGGCATCGTCATCATCATCATCGTCGTCATCATCATCATCATCCATCAGTGATTTCCATACCCAGCTCAGCAGCACTACCCTTTCTGGGATTGCAGCCCTGTATTTTCACCGACTACCTTCAACTGTACTCCACTCAGTCACCTCATGTTATTACCACTTTCCAGATGGATCTATACCTGCAATTTGTTGGCCTTTTGCCTATCTGACCACAATGTTCATGCTTACCACAGTTTTAAACAATTACAGGTGGTGGGGACATCCTCATGGAGATGGGGGTGGGGAGGTGGTATGGGATGTGGAACAGTCGGAAGATGGACCAGGGATGGGGGGAGGGAATAAAATCTGGAGTGTAGAATAAATAAATAAATAAACAAACAAACAAAGGCCAAACATCTTATTTTAGTTCTCTTAATTTTCCTACTTCTTCGTATTTGGCAACCCTACCTACTTTCACATCCTATCTGATACAGCAAAATCCACACCCCATCCTATGACGCTCCCTCAGGTTGCTTTTGTCAACTTCCTTACCTTCTCTTCTCGGCCACTTCACCACACAAAGGCCAACTCCCACATAACTGATCTGTCTACTTTTACATCGAAAAAGCGAATGAGAAATAAATTTTCTCTCACAAGAACTTGTGCCACCAGCCTCAACAAAGGAACAGTTTCCAGAAACTCTTCATACTTGAAATCTTCTCAAAGCCCTAAGCTTCATCCTGTCTCCTTCAGCACCATAGTTTGGTCTTAATTTATACTTCAAACTTGCGCAACCAACACAAGCATAGCATGAATTGTTACGATGTACAAACAAACTCCTTTTCTCTGTGTTGATCTCTCCCTACCTCTTCTTTTGTAAGAGAAGAAATTTGCCTTTGTGCCCAAAACTCACATCCTGCCCCTTCGATCTTCTCTCTCCCGGTTCACCAGACACAGTCGTTCTTCAGTGGCGTCACCCATCAATCACCCGCCCGTTCCATCTCAAATGACTACTGACTATGAAGATTTCAACCACTCAGCTATGACTCCAACTGAAAACCAATCCAAACTGATTTTCTCTGCCCTCCTTATCTCTATCCTGATTTTGTAAAAGCCTCTTAAGGGATATCTGCATATATGTTTGCAGAGATCTTTCGCTGACCCTGCCTACTGACTCTGCTTCTCCTTTGATGCGCCTCAGTGATATCATGGAGGCATGGAGCCAGTTTGCACAACTGAAGGCAGTAAGTCAGATGCACCTCTTTCCCAGTCTTGGTGTGATATGTCATTGGTACTGCAAAATAAGTAATCGTAGAAAGACTTAGTCTATGGTGGTTGACAAATGCTGCAAACCTACTAAGCAATTTTGTTTTATTTTTCTGCTGTCCATCTTCTTGGTCCCTCCCTCTAATGTCATTTCCTGTCATTTTCTATGTCACTGTCTAAAAAACAAAAAAACAAAAAATCATTTCATAGTCTCCAAAATTCAACCACTACCGAGTGTACTAAGAACTGCCACACTTGGGCCACAAATCCTGAAGCTCACCATATGAATCAAGATGTCCCTCTCCATCCAAATGTTTCAAGCACATGTCAACATTTGCATGTGTAAGACTGAACTCACATTTTATGTGTAACTAAACTGGTCCCTCTCAATACTGTTTCTCAATATCTTAAGACAAGACACCCGGCATCATCCGTGTCTCTCTCAGCTTTCTCCACCTACCAGCATATTCCAGTCCCTGAACACATCACGAAACTGAAATTTTCTGTTCACTCTCACTGTTCGGGGATCTAAAGCCATAAGCTACACTCTGAACACTCTGTCAGCCTTTTAATGTATTTCCTTCCATCCCAGTATCATTCCTGATCAATCCATTATCTACGCTTCAAGAAGAATAAACCTCATTAAGAACATAGTTTAAAAAATCACTCTCACAATTAATACTATGAAATGTCTCTGGAAAAAAATCAAAATCCTTTCACAGTCCATAAAATGCCTTTTAATAAGAGATCCTGATTACCTGCTCTGGGTCATCTGCCTACTTTCTAGTTCATTTTATGCTAACTGCTTTCATTTCACAACTCCAGATACTTTCACCTACTGGTTTTTTTTATTCCCTCTCACCTCTCAGAGCCTTGTACACTGTCAGTAATAAGATTGGCCTCTGAAATTTAATTCATCAACTATTTCATTTTTCACAAAGGAAAATTCCTTTAAGTTTTCTACTTTTTTACTTTTAACATTAAGCATGCCATTTCTACCACATTTCACATTTGACTTCTCTTGTCTGATACCAAGTTTACAGAGATGTCATGGCCCCAAATAGCACAACTTTGTTTTTTCCCAGTTCTGAAGGTCAAAAGTCTGGCACCATCCTCATTATAGAGAAATCCTCTGACTTCCTATGCAGTGCAATGCCTTTTATTCTTCAGAATTATTTGAGGTATCCTGAGTTTTGTGTGTTTTCATGTGAAATTTAGGATTGTTTTTTCAATATCTGTGAACAATTGTACTGAAATTTATCTCAATAGGGAATGCAATGCAAGAGCAGCATCGCCATGTGAAGTTTTCGGGGGACAACCCTTTTCTTTGGCTTTAGTGACAGTGTTCTTTCTCTCCTCAGTATTCACGTCAGCACCCAGGGTCTGTCCTACTTACATCTTACCACACAATATATTGTTTTTATCGCAAGATCTTCTTTCTGCCCTCCTTGTTCACAAGGAAGGGTCATATGATCGCCCGAGGATCACTTAAGTATTCCAAAACAACCTCCCATCTGAAGAACGTTGCTGTCTCAACATCTTTAAAGTATCATACTGACAAATTTGGAGACTAGCATGTGGACATGTTGGAGAACTGTTATTCAGCTCTTTCTGTATTTTTGTTTCTTTTGCCCTCTTACCCAAATAAACATCCAGCAGTGGCGTGTGTATTTTTGGCCTGGTTGTCAAAGATTAGGTGACCATAGGCGTATGGATTCATACCTAGGTCCTCAATTCCATTCTGTCGTTCAACGTGTCTGTTTTTATCCAAGTCCCATGCTCTTTGCATTACTATAGCTCTCTAGTATAACTTAAAACAATATGTTCTTCGATAGTTCTTTTATTGTTCAGGATTATTTGAGGTATTCTGGGTTTTGTGTGTTTCTGTGTGAAATTTAGATTTTTCTTTTTCAATTTCTGATAACAATTACATTGAATTTTCTATAGGGAATTATGTCAAATCTGTAAACTGCTTTTGCTAATATAGTCATTTTTATATTAACACTGCTAACCCATGAGTATGAAAGGTCCTTGTACTTTTTGGCATCTGCTTAAATTCCTTTTTTTTTGGTTTTTTAACAGTCTCATTAAACAGGTCTTTAATTTCCTTAGATATATTCCAAGAGTTTTTGTGGCTATTGCAAATGGAGGTGTTTCCTGTTAACTTTCTTAGTATGTTTATCATTTGAGTATAAGAAGGCTACTAATTTTTGCTTGTTAATTTTGATCAGCTGTAGAACTCACGGAGTCATTAGGGTGTTTATGTATAAAAATCACATCATATGGGGACATATGCTCCACTATGTTCATAGCAGCCTTATTTATAACAACCAGAAGCTGGAAAGAACTCACATGTCCTTCAACGAAGCAATGGATACAAAAAATGTGATATATTTACACAATGGAGTATTACTCAGCTATTAAAAACAAAGAATAAGAGAAATTCTTAGGTAAATGGATGGAACTAAAAAATATCATCCTGAGTGAGGTAACCCAATCAAAAAAGAACACACATGGTATTCACTCACTGATTATTGGATATTATCTCAGAAGCTTGAAATACCCAAGATTCAACTCACAGACCACATGAAGCTCATGAAGAAGGAGGAAGACAAGGGGGGGGGGTGTGCTTCAGTCCTTAGAAGGAGTAACAAAATACTCAAGGGAGCAAATATGGAGACAAAGTGTGGGACAGAAACTGAAGGAGGGGCCGTCTGGAGACCATTCCACCTGGGTATCCATCCCATGTGCAGTCACCAAAGGTAGATGCTGATGTGGATGTCAGGAAGTACATGCTGACAGGAGCCTAATATAGCTGTGTCCTTAGAGGTCTGCCAGAGTTTGACATATTCAGAGGCAGATGCTCACAGCTAACCATTGAACTGATAATGGGGTTCCCAATGGAGGAGAGTTAGATGAAGACTGTAGGAGCTGAAAGGGTTTGTGGTCCCATGAGGAGAGCAACAATACCAACCAGCCAGAGCTCCCAGGATCTAAACCACCAGCCTGGGAGCGCTTAGGGAGGCATCTATGGCTCCAGCTGTACATGTAAGGGAGGATGGCCCTGTCAGGCATAGGTGGAAGAAAAGATTCTTGGTCCTATGAAGGCTGGATGCTGGGGGGGGGGGGGGAATTTGCGAGTAGGGCGGTGGGAGTGGGGGTATAGGTAGGGGCACATCTGCAGAGAAGCAGGAGGACTGGCG
This sequence comes from Grammomys surdaster, assembly GCF_004785775.1. NCBI lineage: Eukaryota > Metazoa > Chordata > Mammalia > Rodentia > Muridae > Grammomys > Grammomys surdaster. The sequence continues at coordinate 13,120,165 of NW_021604630.1, read as the reverse complement.
ATGAGATAGGGGGATTCCTGGGTAGGGTGGGAGTGGGGTAAGGGGATAACATCTGAAATGTAAATAAAATATCCAATAAAAAAAGACAAAAAAAATTATGAAGTTGGATCCAAGTGATATTATCACAACTTTGTATATTTATTAAAACTTTTTATGATAAAAAAATCACATCATATGCAAATAAGAAGACTTTCTTCCATTGTTATTTTATCTCCTTGATACCCTTCACTTGTCATATTGATCTAAGGCTTCAAATACTGTTGTGAACAAGACTGTAGAGAATGTTATTGAACTGCTATTGTTTTCCTCACAGATCTTGATGGTTAAACCCTATCGCAGAAGACACCGCATACTTAGGTTGCTACATATGAAGAAATAAAGCTGGTCCTCACCTGGATGCTTTGTCTCTACTTACTAGCTTGCATACTGCTGAGAGGTGATATGTATGCTACCAAAAGAGAAAGGTAATCTTCAGTCTCAGCCAACTGTGAATCCTGTGAGCTGCAGGAGTGATTGGCCTGACAAGATATGCCCACTGGTGTAATAGCAACACAAATATGGAAATAACCAACTACTTTCTGATTGGGTTTCATAAGGCCCACACTATCAGATGGAACCCCATGGCTGGCATTGTTAATGGGAGAGAAAGCTTGTGACTAGATAAATCATCAGCCCTTCGGGAAATATAATACTATTCTTATGCTATGTGAAAATAGTATCAAAATGGTCCTGATAGCTTATTTCTATACCCACAGATCAATCAGAGAATCACTCAACCCTCTATAGGGAAGATTTTTCTAGTGGTAGATGGTGAAAAACACAGACCTCCCCTCCAAAACTGGTCAGCATGCAGAGAATTAGAATTCATGAATTCAACCCTAAATACGAATACAATTCAATCACACTCCTACCCCAAAACCTCGGGATCTTCATGAAAGAAAGACCAAAATGATTGAAACAGCATGCACAAGCGCTGCACAAATTCACACATACAGCATTTGAGCACAGAAGTGAGACCCTCGAACCAAATAGCCATCTGCAGTTTATAGTTGTTCTGATCAATTTACTTCAGTGACACTGAGTGTAACACACTCCCAAGTCAGGTCACATGCTTGGAAATAGTTGGCCAATACAAATTTGAATCCGTCCCCCACCACCCCTGTGTGTGTGTGTGTGTGTGTGTGTGTGTGTCTGTGTGTCTGTGTGTCTGTGTGTGTGTGTTCTTGTTTTTTTTCTCTTTTAAAGAAAAATAAAGCATATTGTATGTGTAAGGAGTGGAAATATTTGGCAGAGTTAAGGGAGGTATAATATTACCAAAGTATATTGTTTGAAATAATTCAAATAAGGAAAACAGTAGCAAAACAACCATATTAAAAATCATAAGAGCCAGAGATAGAGGATAATTTCAAAGAAACAATGTTTTCTGGATAGATTATGGCTGTTGAAAATATGAACTCACAGTGGTTATGACAGAAGACTTGTACAAGTTCAAACTAAATAAAATCTCAGTATGGCAGGGAAGTGGCCATGAACCATTAGCTGAGGATCTATTGGCCTATGAAAACTGCTTGGAGAAAGAGAACTGGTATTCTTTATTGGTGTGACTCCTAGTAGGTGAGCCATACTCCAAGACAGACCCAACTCCCAAGAGTAGTTGGGCTACCCACGTAGAGCTCAATGTGCCCTACAAATAGAAAAAGTCAATCTCAAAGTTAGATGGATAGGTAAAGTGGGGACAGGAGGGAATATTTGGGAGTAGTTGTCAGGGTTGTGAATATGTTCAAAATACACTGTAGGCAACTGTCAAAGAAAGAAAGAGCATATTATTTAAACAGAAAAACTTGACCCACACTAAACAAACAACTCCCAAATATTTTAAACTAGAAAACATTAAGTGTGCTTTTTCATTATAAGTATCAGATTTTCACAAGGTAAAGGATATGCACTTCAGCATTATTAAGTAAGTTTATCATTTCAAATGTTCTGTGCCAGGATGATTAACTATACTCTTGATTCAGAATTATGGGCTATGAAAATTAGGGCAAAATAAATCTCAATGGAAAAAATTAAATTGGTTATGTGTTGAAACACTTCCCAAGACACTACCAAGTCCTTTCTCTAACAAGCCATAGATGATACTAAAAGTAGACATCACTGTAGAACAAAATATTGTCTTGGATACCTATTATTTAGGACAATAATTACAGGGATGCCATAAGACAATAATGCAAACATTCTTCAGTATACAACATTAAACCATGAAAGCACTTAGCCAAGCCTGGCATATCTCAGGTACTTGAGAACAGAGATTCAGCTGACTGCATTCTAAACATATAAAGTTCTGAAATCACATGGAAGAATGGAAGTCTTGAAAATAAATGAACAATTTCTTTCTTCATGGTTGATAACTCATAATCTTAAGTCTTGCAAACAGTGGTAACACTGAACATTTGTGTAGACTATGTAAGCTTGAGCAGGTAGGCTGTAAAATAGGATGGCTGTAAGAAAAATATGACTGTTCCCAAATGGTTTATATTTGCATTGGGTAATCATAACTACAATTTCAAATCAAATAAAATAAAATTTTTATTTTAATAATTGAATAAGAGAAGAAACAATTCCTCTAGTATCCTCCTGTTCTTCTTTAGAAATTTTACTCTGACTGAAGGTACATGAGGATAGCATATTTTTAAGAGTGGAACAATTGAGAGTAAAACTGGAATGGAAGAAAAGATGGGCCATAAGGCTGACAAGTGCACATATCACAGTACTGACAGTATCACTGGGGGACAGGAAATTGAAAGTTCCATCATAATCTCTGAGATCACTTCATATCTGAGGCCTGTATATGAGCAAATGTTCACTGTGTGGTCCTTTTCTGTCTCTAAACATAGAGCTTCAAAGGCATAAATTATCTGCAAGTGAAACAAAACTATTATATCAACAGATACATGCATGTGTCTCCTTATCAGCTTTATTATATCAACAGACAAATGCATATCTATGCTTACCAAAATGAAGTCAGCTGGGATGTCCATCATCAAATACATGGGTAATAAAAATATGGTGTAGACATACAGAAATACTACCCCTCAATTTAAAAAAAAAAAGATATAGAATCCTGTTATTTGCTACACTACAGCATGGATGGAACTTTGGCCCATTTAATTAATAGAAATAATCATAACACATGTTTTATTCATTTGTTAAAATTTAAAATGTATCATCATATATAGTGAAGAGGCAGAAAACTCTAGCTAGGGGTTAGAAATTCAGAGAGGAAAAGAGATTGAAATCAGTTAAAAAGGAACTCAACATACTATTTTTTAAAAAAGAAATTGAGGGCTGGAGAGATGACTCAGCAATTAAGAGCACTGACTGCTTTACCAGAGGTCTTGAGTTCAATCCCCAGCAACCACATGGTGGCTCACCATCATCTGTAAATGAAATCCAGTGCCATTTTCTGGTGTGTCTGAAGACAGCTACAGTGTATTCATATAAATAAAAATAATAAATCTTTAAAAAAATGAAATAGGAATTGATTCTGGATTTCTACAATGCAGTACGGCAGCTTTGGGCTATGAGAACATAGGACATATTAAAATAATTAAAAACCAAAGGTCCAACACAGAGATGATAAATGCTTGAGGAAGTGTCAGTTGCCCTATACTGATCTTTACACACTACTGTATAGATGTGTCAAATGCTCATTCTGGGCTCCATGAAGATGCAGAAATATTACTCACCAAAAGAGTGGGAAGAAAAGATGAAAGAGAGAAAGGAGAGCAAATGAGGGAGGGAAGGAGGAAGATAGAGCAGGAGGTGAAGAGAAAGAATGAGAGAGAGGCATAAAAGGTATGACTTGGTTGTGTGTTTCAATAGAGAATCCTTTTATCAGCAGCTAATACAGGTTGAATGAGAACTTCAACAGAGACACAGCAGCAGGTCTACCAGATGGGGGTGTCTCAAATAATTCCAAATATGCTTACCCAGATCTACCAGGGAAGAAAGGAACATCCCTTCAATAACTATTTGACACACATAGATATAAACCTGATTTCTGTTCCACAAGGAAAGAGTCACTGGCTCTGTAAATCAGTTATTTAAATGACTTATTTTGCTAAGCAACTGTCATCATCATCATCATCATCATCATATTCCAAAAGCCAAATGATGATACATAAGATTCTGATAAATATATTCTTTATATTTGTTAAAAATATCTACACTTGCTTTAAAAATGCTATAAGGCTCTGTTTAATAGTTTTTTTAAAAAACTGCTTTGAAATATATATATATATGTATATATATACGTATATATATACATATACATATACGTATATATATGGTGTGGAAACAGCTGTTTGATATGGAAATGAATGTCAGTAACTATGAAGTATTTACCCTAGATGCACAAGTCTTTTCAAATTGCCTAGAGGCAGAAGTGGAGTAGGAAGTCATCCGGAGTCTGGTGAAGGAGGTGTTGTTCCTTTTGAGAAAGGTGACTAAATGTACTTCTGTGAAATATCCAGGTTCATTCAAATGACTCTCTCTCTCTGAATCCTGTAACAATGATACATTTGACCTCAAGGAGCTTGTGTTGTCTACCTAAGTTTCTTTCTGGGAATAAAACTTTATGCAGGATAAATTACTATCTACTTGCAGCCATCATAACCCACGTCAACCTCAGACAGTGGAATACAGTAATAGCTGCAATACGGATGCCTATGCTGATATATCTTGAGCAGATGTTAATTATTTTAGGAATGATCTCACTACATAGTGTTGAACTCATGGTCTTCCGTAATTCTACCTCCAAAGGTCTATGATTAGATACATGAGACACTATGCCTAGCTTTTATCTACTCTGGGATAATTTTACACATATATAGAGCATATCTTCATTATATTCACCCCAAGTTCATCCCTTGCATTGTCTCTGGACACCCCCAACACTTGCTTGTCCTACCTTAATGATATATGTATATATATATATATATATATATATATATATATATATATATATTCCAATTATATATATTCCAATTAGTTCTGCCCACTTGAGAGTGGGTAACCCGCCAACTGCCACACACACTTCAGATTATTCCTTCTCACCCCAGAGCATCAGTTGCACTGACTCCTTGGTAGCTTGGTAGGTGCTTACTCACTCATGCTAGATTATTAACTGGCTTAATCCTAATCATGTAAACGTACATCCTGTGAGGTCATGAAGGCAATGGCCTCATCATGTCCAGAAGAGCATTGCCTAGGCTCTTTTTTTCTTCTTCTTTCTTCACAATGTCCTTGTGACATGTGGGATGGTAGTACAAATGACGTCTTATCAGAAATGTCAGCTCTCCTAATTTATGACGAGATTTTTATCTTTCAAATTCTATTTTGGTCCTGAAAGGAGCAATGATTTTAGTAATCTCTTAAGTCATCTCAAAAAGATGGGATCATTTCTCCAGCTGAATTTGACAGTACTGAGCTTGTTTAGTGATAAGGCCAAATATTCTGCAGATCTGTCAAAAATATGCTTTAAAGAAGAGTAAATGGTAAAGTCAAAATTGACTAAAATCTAGGAAAAGAACTTGCAAAATCCAGGATGGTCAACATTTTAATTCTGTAAAATTAAAATGTTAAATTGAGGTAAATTTATTATTTTACTGGACATCCTTATAGAAACTTTTTAAAGCATTTTTGTCCCATTTGATGAGAATACCTTGGAGTCTTAAGTTATTTTTACTGAATTTTTCTCTTTCTATTTTGTGATTTTTATTCCTCAAATTACAAAACATCAATGATCTTTCCAAGTAGTATTGTACAAACTACAAACTAAAGTTCTGTCACATGTAAAAAGCCTAGTACCTACATTCTTTATTCCATGGAAGTTATCACCAGTAGTCACACTATAACAGATGAAAACAAGGTAAGAGTTAACAATATGATTCCAGCATGGAATTGATGCTCCCTGATAATGTTTTCACGAGAAGTATCATAAGTTTTCCAGTGGTTGTGTTCTTATTTCTAAATTGATCTCTGAAACCAATGGTCTATTAAAAAGAAGCACATACATACATTCACACCAATTTCGGAATAACCGTCACAATTTCAAAGCACCTGTATCACCCATGGCCCAGAAAGAAGCTGGTGGATATACTTAAAGCGTCATAGGCAGATGATGAGGTGTGAAGAATGGAACTGAGTTAGCTTAGATGTGTACTGAACACCTAGGCAAAGACAAAGTATTAAACTAGTACACAGCCATGTACTCAGAGGCAGAAAAAAAAGTGACCTTTGAAATTTACTGTAGAACAAATAAACTGGAACCCCTTAGCTTTGTGCATATGGAGTGTAAATGAAGCAACCACTATGCAAAACAGTCAGAACCTTAAAAATAGCTATTAGGTCATTGTGTCATCGTTTGATGGTATATAACTGCCAAAAGATTGAAAGCAGGATCTTTAGAACATGGTGAGAAACCCATATTCACATATTCACAATTTTCAGGACATAGAACCAGTGCAAGTTTTCATAGAAAGTGAATGACCAAGTATAACATGGCATATGTACACAGTGCCTTTTATTCTTCCTTGTAAAAGAAATAATGTATGCTAAAGCATGGGTGAACCATGAGGGGGAAAAAATTTAATGAAGTAAACCAGTCACAAAAAGGTAAAACTGTGTAATTCTACTTACATGAAGCAGCTAAAGGAGTCATAGCATAGAAGTACCACCATGAAAATGTCTAGGGAGTGGAGAGAGAAGAAATTGGTCAAATATCACATGGTGTCATAGAGTTTCTTCTTCTTCTTCTTCTTCTTCTTCTTCTTCTTCTTCTTCTTCTTCTTCTTCTT
>NW_021604630.1:13108257-13113298 GCF_004785775.1 Grammomys surdaster | reverse complement strand
TTCTTCTTCTTCTTCTTCTTCTTCTTCTTCTTCTTCTTCTTCTTCTTTTTTTGGTTTTTTGAGACAGGGTTTCTCTGCGTAGCCCTGGCTTTCCTGGAACTCACTCTGCAGACCAGGCTGGCCTCGAACTCAGAAATCCGCCTGCCTCTGCCCCCCAAGTGCTGGGATTAAAGGCGTGCGCCACCACCACCCAGCCAAAGCTTCATTTTTTTAGGATTCATAATTTAGGATTAAATATTCTATAGCTCTGGTACAAAATCTGATGTACTTACTATCAAACTATGCATGAAAAACTGCTTAAGCTAAGAAATATTATATGTTTTACCACAAATAAAAATATTTTCATAGAAATAATAGGTTTAAGATATAATTCCCAATAGTCCCCTGAATCCACCCTAAAGTGTCTCTCTAAAAGAAAATAAAGGGGGCACTTGCTTGTATGTATAAAGAAATATAGATTAGGGTCCACAGGAACATGACTTAATATATCCAAAACCTAATTGTATCTCCATGGAAATTTGTGACATATGAAGAATTCACAGAATGAAATCCAACACTGATGTGAAAATGAACGAAAGTGTGTGCTATTAAAGTTTTCCTTTATCTGCAGTAACAAGTCAAATACTAGGTAACAGAATGCTCTATCTAATACTAGCCAATCCAGATTTCTTCAGTTGCTCTTTCAATGATCTGTCTTCTCAACTAACTGGGCTTAAGACTACTCAACAATAAGAAAACTATTCCTGACAGTATAAACCTAGTCAACCACCGGAGGGCTAGTGAAGTCATGGTGTCATTTCTTAAGTTCAGTGCAAGTGTATACCACCCACTTTATTGGACTATTATTAGGGAAACATTAAGTTTCTATATACATGGAGCAATTCAATTAAATACATATTCCTTTATGCAACTCATTTTAAAATCTATTACAAGAAGAAGAAATAAGCTCTTCAGCATCATTTATTTCCTTGGTCTTTGAAAATACAAACAAAATTGTACAAGACTTGATGCTATCAGCCAACTATTGGACTGAGCACTGGGTCCCCAATGGAGGAGTTAAACAAAGGACTGAAAAGAGCTGAAGGGGTTTGCAACCCCATAGGAAGAACAACAATATCAACCAACCAGACCTCCCAGAGCTCTGAGAAAGTATAAAGCACCAACCAAATAATATACATAGAGGGACTCATGTTTCCGGCCACATATAAACCAGAGGATGGCCTTATCAGGCATCAATGAGAGAAAAGAAGGCTTGATTCCCCAGTGTAGGGGAATACCAGAACAGGAAGGCAGGAGTTGATGGATGGGTGGGAGAACACCCTCATAGAAGCAGAGGAGGGGGAATGGGATAAGGGGTTTCTGGGGGAAACCGGGAAAGGGTATAACATTTGAAACTTAAATAAAGAAAATATCCAATTTAAAAAAAAAAAGACTTGAACTATAAATTTGGTGACTTGGTTGTGGAAAATTCACATTTTTATCACAGAATAATAGAAGTTAATTAGAGATACAGAGCCAAAAAAAATAAACACATAAACATCACAACAGTACAAGACATTCATGCCTCCTAAACAAGATTTTTCGAAGTCTAAATTCATAAGTTGACAATGTTGCATAGTGAAAAGAAGTAGTGGATTCTGCTGGCTCAAAACAGCTCATAAATATTCCACACTAATTTCTCTGGCTAACTAAACGGTGAATTTATTTGATAATGAAATGAAAAAGAAATGGCCTCTCAATGCATCCTTCTGCCTTGTCTTTCTGTGATTTCCACAGCTGCCAAACATTGATTCACCATCTCTTATATTTTATTCAGTTTTTTTACAGAAATATAAAAAATAAGGTTATGTATAAAACAGCAAGTTTTATGGAAAAGTGAAAAGAGGCTGCAACTAAAATAAGCACCACTTTTCATTTTACAACGGTGATATCAAAAAAGACACATACCTGACCTGACATTTGAAAGAAACTTGCATTTAGTGTGATAAAACGTCCCTAGAGGATTTAGCAAACTTGTAGGTTCAGGCACTAGGGTCCAAAGGTAAGGTTGTTGAGACAAAATGGAGGGGGGGAAGTCCTGCCAAGAGATAATGACTCCTTCCCTCTGGCAAAATCATTGCAGTGTAGAAATAATACATAACACCCAGCATCTTTTGAGTGAGATCCTCTGATTTCTCTCTTGCTATAGCCCTGAGGCCATACCCAAAGCTATCCGACTCTTAATAACATATCAAGGTTACAATGAATATTAAAATCTACACAAGGAGCTAAAATATAAGTGGGAATATATCTGAGTTAAACAAAAGAAAAATGGTGAGGGCTTGTAAGATAAGCCTACAAAGAATATAAATTCAGCATACCAAAATCACATTAATTATTATTGGAAGCTTTGCCCTTATTTTCAACACTTAAATTCTACCTTCACACAATCAAACTTCCAAGTCCTTTGGAGAAAGAAATTAAGCTTGGGCAAATTAATACAGCCCCTGGCCTCCCTACATTTTTATAAAATAATGAGCTAAAACTAAATAAATTAAGACAGTTGAAAGGATAAAGAGAATGGCTAAGGAGAGAACGTGCATTTAAAAATAAAAATTAAAGCTAATGTTATCTTACTCTGTGGATGTGTCAAATTGCTGGGGTCAAAGAGCAGCTCAAGGAGATGTCTCCTAGATCGTTGTAGTGACTTACACAAACATTTGTACATGGGGAAAGTTTATATATTTGTGAAAAATTATAAAATTCACATGTAGTGGTTTTCACATGTTAATTACAGAACAATCTACAAAGGAAGAAAGGGGTGACTTTCAGTGTATCAAGAAAACTAGGGAAATAATGAATATTTATCTGTTTCTAAAGGATGAAACTGAAGAACACAGGGAAGAATCTGAAAAGGCTCCAACAGTCAAAATGGTGGGAAATCACAGCCACTAACATGGAGAAATCTAAGGGGATTATTCAGTTTAAATAAAGGGAAAGGTCCTCAATTGCATAGAGGGTTTTACAACAAGGATAAACCAAGTGATCTCTTTATCATCAGAGACAATATAATAGAATGCTTATTTAAGGGAGAATGAAAATACAATGTCTGATGGGCATTTAATGAAATATTTGCTTTCTCTACATTTCATGCTTAGAATATTATGGAAATTAGAATTTAACAACAAGCAATAGTGACTGGTTCACATGTGTACTGTGTCATTGAGTATCTTATACTAACTTGTATAGTCCAACTTACTGGTTTCTGAGGTATAGTAGTTCATACACAAGTAAAAGGAAAACTAAGAATCAGGCTGTGGCTAGAATCCCAGAGCAGACTCTGGTGGTAGGCATGCAATAATTCTGAGAGGTTAATCAAGGAACTGCAAAGCTCAACAGCACCTCGTTCTATGCCCGTGGATGTACAGCTCCTACTTTATTAGTTATCTCTTGAATGCACACTTTAAATCATGAAGAGTTTAGAACCTTTAAATGCTTACCTGGCCCAGCGTCTGTGCCAGCAAATATTAAGCCAGACCCAGGATAAGACACAGTTTATTGTTCATTTTGAAGACATAAAAAACAATGTTTGGCTATGAGGAAGTCTGTAAATATGTCCAACACTCCTAATTAGAAAATAGAGCTCAGTTTGAAAACAACGGGAGTACGTAGTTATGCACTGTTTGGCTGCACACCTTACTGGGAAGGTGATGGCCTCCCCTGACTGCCTCACCAGCATCATATTTCTAATTATTATTAATAATACCAAAAGCGTTCACTTCCTCTTTTCCGATATGATATTTCCAGTGACTTCATTGTAATCCCCATCATTGTGGTGAATAGCACCCACTTTTCATTAATTTTGAGAAAAACAGCTCACACGGTGAGTCCATCTGGAACAATGATGGGTTCTGAAGCTATTAAGTGACAGTGCCCTGTAATTTAAGTAGTCATCTCTGATGGGCCTGAGGAAAATGAACCGGGGGTGTAAAACACTATTTAGTTTGCTTGTGAATCTGTGTGGGTGCTTCAGTTTCTCTCTTCCAACAAAGCCCCAGATAAAATAACCACAGTGGCACATGGCAATACACTGGGTCTAATGCACTGTTTTACATTTTACAGAAATTTAAAGCGAAACAAGCCTGGGTCCTAGCCTGTATGGCGACTTACCAAAAGGTGCTCATCCCTGATGTCTTCTTTTCAATATCTTCAAGAGATCAACGATCATCAGCATCATGATGATCTTCAGATAGAAAGTTCCCACATGTTCAGGAATATTCTTTATTGTGGCTACATTACCTCTGATTGACTGGTATTCGCGCCACTTAGCATTTTGTGTGAGTCCTATGATCTCTATATGATGGGGTTTTCTGGGGGATTAAGCAGGGTGTCTTTAAAATTCAAATAATGTCGTCCTATGCCTTGCTGCAAATATATAACATACATACCAAGTTATCTACATACTGCCAAACATAAACTGAATATTCCTTTATTTAAAACAATACTAATAGTATACAACCACAATCCTCAGAGGCTCTAGAAACAATGACTGTTTCTAGCTTACATGTGGGGTCAAACATTAATATAAGTGGTTACTAATAAGAGAGACGACATTTAATATCTTCTTGGTAATTAGGTAAGGTGGATTATTTTGTGTTCTAATTATCAGTGATTTTATCTAATTACTTTACATGCTTATCTTAGCATCTCGGTTAGTTACCCCCGCTTTTTTTTGCTACTATGATAAAATACTATGACCCAGGGCAATTTCAGGAATGAAGAATTTATCCTAGCCCAGTATTCCAAGAGGATATAATCCTTCGATGTCAGAAAAGTTATACCATGGTGGAAGGGTAGGATGCTGACCAATCACATTTTTTATCCATACACAAGAAGCAGAGATAGAGAGGGGAAGGGAGGGGGAGGAGGAGGGAAAGGGAGAGGGAGAAGGGGAAGGGAAGAGGGAGAAGGAGAGGGAGAGGTGGAGGGGAAGAGGGAAAAGGAGAGGGAGAGGAGGAGGGGGAGGGGAAGAGGCAGAGGGAAAGGGGGAGGGGGAGGGGAA
>NW_021604630.1:13095609-13107857 GCF_004785775.1 Grammomys surdaster | reverse complement strand
GAGGGAGAGGGAGAGGGAGAGGGAGAGTTAGACTGAAACAGAGACAGGGAACAGGAGATGAGGCAGTTATAAACTCTCAATGCTTACTTCCCGTGACGTGCTTCCTTCAGCAATGCTGTACTTTCAGAAAGCTCCATAACAACCTCAAACAGCACTACCTACTGGGAACTAAGTATTCAAACACCTGAGCCTATGGAGGACAGTTTTCATTCAAATCATCATATAAATATAGCTTTTAAGTGCCACTGATAGAGAACTAACTCATTTATATGCAATTATGTCTACTTTTCTGAATGTTTTACATAGTATATATTAATATATTTTTGAAGAAACGAAGTTCTTTATCTGGCTCAAAGTTTAAATAAACAGCTCATTGTGATGGGGAAGCCTTCACAGAAGGAGCTTTAAGGTACCTGGTGCTGTTACAACCCAGTGAGGAAGCAGAGGAGGTAAGAGCACGGTTCTCAGCCTGCCTACTCCTTTCTGTTCACTCCAGGTACCCAGGCAGAGGGGCAATGCTGCCCTTAGCTATGGCAGGTATTCCTACATCTAGTAACTTAATTTAAACAGATGCCCTTAACAGATATACCCAGAGGTTTGCTTTCATTCTAAACCCTGTTGAGTTGGCAATCAAGATTTTCCACCATACATATTTTATGTTGTGTACCACTCTGCTTCTGTATAACGCAAGGATCAGCTAGCACAAAACTGAAAGCACAATTCATACACTTCCCTGTGAATCGACATTTATTCATATATGTTAACATTCTGTGTTACCTAAAGATTAGACTTTTTTAAAGAAAGATTTATTTTTTATTTTATTTATTCAGATCATAACATAATTACATCATTTCCCTCTTCCTTTTCCTCTTTTGCAACTTTTCCATATGTCAGTTAAGTTATTGTATATGAGTTTTTTTCTATGAATTTGAATATGTTTTAAATACTCTAAATAGAGAACTGGAAGTTGTGATTTGGCTTTTTAAAACGTAACTGTAGTGACAATAAACATTTAACAATCTTAACACTCTGGGAGCTGATGGAGATACTATCAATTCCAGGCCAGTCAGGAGTGCACATGGATACTGTCTCAAAACACATAGCACGCAAAATACCAAAGTTTTCCTGTGACAGCAACCAACAGGTATTTCACTCATAGAGTTCGACTGCCACCTACAGGAGATTTTCTTTATTTCCTTTTTTTAATTTAATTTTATTTTTTTACTTATTCACTTTATATCCTGCTCACTGCCAGAATCCCAGTAAACACCTCCCACAATCTTTCCTTCTCCCCTTCTCCTCTGAGTGTGTGGGCCCCCCCTTGGTATCCCTCGACCCTGGCACTTCAAATCTTTGTGACACTACGTGTTTCCTCTCCCACTGAGGACAGACAAGGGAGTCCAGCCAGAACATATCCCACAGACAGGCAACAGCTTTTAGAATAGCCCCCTTTCCAGTTGTCCAGAACTCATATGAAGCTATACATCTGTTACATATGTGTGAAAAATCCTAGTTCTGGTCTGTGTATGTTCTTTGGTTGGTGGTTCAGACTCTGAGAGCCCCAAGGGTCCGGGTTAGTTGACTCTGTTGGTCTTCCTGTGGAGTTCCTATCCCCTTCAGGGACTGCAGTCTGAGACAATTTCCTGAACAGAACCACAATGGTTCAGGCTCTAAGACCAAAAATCAATAAATAGGATCTCATGAAACTGTAAAGCTTCTATAAAGCAAAGGACACTGTCTATAGGGCAAATCACTAGCCTACAGGTTGGGAAAGGATCTTCACCAACCCTACAACTGACAGTATCCAATATCCAAAATTTACAAAGACCTAAAGAAGTCAATAACAACCGAAATAACCCAATTTAAGAATGGGGGTATAGAACTAAACAGAGAATTCTGAACAGAGGAATCTAAATTGTCCAAAAAGCACTTAAATAAGTGTTCAAAGCTGTTAGTTATCAGGGAAATACAAATCAAAATATCTTACATCTAGAAGAATGGCTAAGATCAAAAACTTAAAAGATAGCACATGCTGGCAAGAATCTGGAGCAAGGGGGATACTTCTTGATTGCTGGTGAGAATGCAAACTTGTACAACGACTTTGGAAATCAATTTGGCATTGTCTCAGAAAACTGAGAATAGTTCTTCCTCACGACCCAGCTATAGCACTTCTGGGCATATATCCAAAAATGTTACACCACTCCACAAAGACAATTGTTCAACTATGTTCACAGAAGCATTGTTCACAATAGCCAAAAACAGGAAACAACCTAGATGTTCCCTCAGCTAAAGAATGGATAAAGAATAATGGATAAATGTGCTACATCTACACAGTGGAATACTATTCAGCTATTAAAAACAAAGGGATGAATTTTACAGACAAATGAATGGAACTCGAGAATACCACCCTGAGTAAGGTCTCAAAAGAACATGCATCATATGTATTCACTTATAAGCAGATATTAACCATAAAATATAGGTACCATGTTACAGTCCACAGACCAAAAGAAGCTAAACAAAAGGAAGGCCCAACCAAGGAAGCTTGAATCTCACTTAGAAGAGGGAATAAAATAGTCATAAGAGGTAGATGGAGGGAGGGAAGTGGGAGGGTGGAGGGATGGGGAGGGGAATGAGGGCTTCAGGATCAGGTATGGGGAAAGACGGGAGAGATGATCATGAAAATCAATGGAAATCTACAACTGATGGGGTTGAGAAGGTAGAGGAAATCTCAAGAATGAGACAGAGACCTGGACTAAGGAGGGTGCCCAAGAATCAATGGGGGTGACCTTAGCTGTGACTCACAACACTGGGGATATAGAACCTGAAGAGTCCACCTCCTGGAGTCATGCAGTAACCCTTATGGAATGATAGGGATATCGACTGACCTACAAAACTTTCAACCCCAAATTTATCCTGTCGACAAGAAATGCAGGCACTGGGGATGGTGCAGAGACTTGGGGAATGGCTAACGAATAACCAGCCAAACTTGAGACCCATACCATGGGCAAACACCAATCCCTGACACTATTAATGATACTCTGTTATGTTTGCAGACAGGAGTAAGTTGTTCTCTGAGAGGCTCCACCCAGCAGCTGACTCAGCAACAGATACAGACACCCATGGACAGTGGATGGAGTTGGGGAAGTACAGAGGATTTTCAAATCTTATCTTTCCTTCCATTTCAAACTCTGCCCAATCTTATTTAGATGTTTAGTTAGATATACTTTTCATGAAAAGTGGAATTGTGAACCATTTGTTCCACTTAAAGATCGCTTTTGAGAAAAACTTAAATTTTCTAAACTTACAATAATCACTGCTGGAGTTCTATGTGTGTGTCATTGTGTCTTGATACAGCTTAAAGAGCTACATACTAATCCTTCTCCCATACATGTTAAGTTGCAGGAGCTCCTTTTAGTACTTCATCATAAGACACAGATATGAATAAATGATAGTTTGGTGAGATTTATATAAATAAATATCCACAAATTGTGGTAGTGTTGGTGGTGGTGATGGTGATGATGAGATGATGATGATGATGATGATGAGCCTGAATACTTTAACCAATGTGGTTGCTAGGCAGCAAATGAAATAGTTATGTGCAGTACAAAATGAATGACAAGGAGTTGGAGGTGACTGTTTAGAAAATACCTCCTTAGAGATGTAATAATCCTTCTACAATGTGAACTTGAAAGTGCACTTATAATTATGTCCAGCCTGTTGACATCTGTCTAGGCACAAATTAAAGTAACTGTGCAAATCACAAGAATACCAAATCTTCTCCTCCTCCTCCTTCTCCCCCTCCTCCTCCTCCTCCTCCTCCTCTTCCTCCTCTTCCTCCCCTTTTTGCTTCTGAGTAATAACTGTTTCTAAATCACTGTAGCTGTAAGCCTTTAGACCTCTCTCCTTCTGAATAAGGTGTATTGAGCTGGTTATATCAGTATGCCTGTTTACTGGAGCCAAGAGAAAATGTATAGACTATTTTCTTCCGCCTACTCACTATACATGCAAAGAAAAGACTACTTTTTGTTGTGTATGTATTTGTATATTTCAAATATTTTTATTCTTTAAAACCCCTTTACTTAAAAAGGTATTTTTCTTGAGTATCTCTCTCTAGTCTAACGACATTGGGTCATTGCTATCAATGGGAATACTTTGCAGGTATATTCTGCAATGTTTCCAATTAAACTTGTAAATTGGTCATTAAAAGTTTGGTTTATATATGCTCAAGAGAAAGTCATAAGAACTTTACAAAATCTCCTCATTAAAAGTAGGTACTTAGGTATTCTCTTCTTTCTCCATTAGTTGCAATATGGATTTTAACTTAATGTTCTATATTCGCCGTGACATACACATCATTAAATAAATCCAAGGGCACATAACCGAGACAACCATTCAGCATAAAGGAAACCACAGCACTTAACTTAATAACCTAGAAAATCATACTTGGAAGTTACCAGCTCTTCCTGCTGTACAATGTCACGAAAAAATAAAATATAACCCCTAATAAAAGCCAGTTACAAGCTGGGATATCCAGTACAATATACTGTCAGATTCTACAGAATTCAAGGAAATGATGGGTTCCCAGCAAATCTATGCATGGGCTGGACTCCCCGACAGCTTCCAGGAGACAACTCGCTAACCTTTTGATCTTAGATTTCTGTATCTAGAATGTGTGAATATGTTTGCTTTTGAAGACAGTTTGTGGTTAGCTGTTGCAGTAGGGGCTGTACTCCAAATCTGTTCCATTAGAGCTCAGTAGATCACTAACTGTGCAAAGGGTAAGTAGGAAGCAAGAAGAAAGGACAGCAGACCCTGCCCTTTACAAATGTTGAGACTGCAGAATAATCCAGAAGGTCTGCAGAACTGTACCATTATGTTTTGGGTTTGCTATCGTTTGACATGGAACAACTCCCTGAAGCAGTGGTTCTCAATCTGTGCTCATAACCCTTTCACAGGGATAACCTAATACCATCAGACAACACAGATACCTACATTTCTGACCCATAACAGGATCAAACTTAGAATTATGAAGTAGCAATAAAAATAATTTTATGGTTGTGGGGGTGGAGGATTTCCGCAACATCAAGAGTGTATTAATGGGTTGCAGCATAGAAAAGCTGAGAACCACTGCCCCAAGACCTTTCTAAAGAAAAGTGGACATGTCTCTCTATTGAAATACAAACCGAGAAGGTCAAAATGCTAAAGTATATCTTAAATAAATGAGAACCACTGAGTAAAATTCATTGATTCACCACAACTCTGTTTCAGTATAAGGGGCACAGAGTGAATGTGTTGGTTTAAGAAAGAAAGTTTATCCATTAAATAAATCCAACATACACTACACTGCATTTGGACTCAAGCATTTGACGCTTTTCTGTCCTCCATCTCTATAACCTAACTTGCAATTCATCTAAGTCAGGAAACCTGAAGCAATCAGAGAACACTGCAAAGTCTTATTATCACACCTAGTGCCTTCTAACTCTAAGCACCTCCGCACTTTTGAGTTACTCTGGATAAATACCTGCCCTAACTCAGCCCCTCAAATTTGTGCGGTACTTCTCTACTGCCTCTGTGAATTTCCTCAAAATTTCTTCTTCATCTAGAACTATATTTTTAAATATTTCTACATGAATACAAAGGAAATCCTTCTAGGCAATGGCTCCAGTCTACTGGTTATCAGACAATGATGCAGAACCCAGTGTCTTGGGGCAGCTTTGGAAAATACAATTATCAGGTTTTACACCTACCTATGAACTAATAGGTCCACAGTAGAGCCAGCACTTAATTGTCAAAGTCCTATAATTAGGCCTATTTCTCTAGTAACAATTGCTCTCTGTTTTCCATTTTCCATTTTTAATTCTTCCCTATTAATCTTCATATCAATTCATATAAATTATTGCATCTCTGAAGCATATGTGATCTGCATTCTTCAGACCTATCTTTGTCTGGATGATTTCTTTTAAAATTATTCCTCATATTTTTTGGATAAAATTTTCTTATTTTGCTTCCATTGAGTTCACTTGAGCCAGAATTCTACCAATTTTCTTTGAATAAAATGGCATCAATAAAGATCTCCAGTGATCACTATATGACTACATTCAGTGTACAATCCAGGCAGCATCTTATCTGGATGAAAATGGGATTCTAGCTGAACATTTCCTTATCATTGAAACTCTGGTTTTCAGGTCATGGCTCCTTGTGGCCTCTGTGTACCTGTTGTGCACAGTTCTGCATAAAATGCTTTCTCTTGTGGACCCCTCGGCTCATCTAACACCAGGGAACCAATTTTCCAAGATTCAGTTCTGAGGTCTCTTGTAAAATATGTTCTTTGTTCCCAATGATCCTATAATTTGGAATGCTCACTTTTGAATGATACTAGTGAACTAGATTCATATCCGGTAAGAATATAAATTCTGTTTAGAGAAAAAGTTAAATCACTTCAAAGATAATAGGAGTGTGTTCTAATATATATATAAATATGCACATATACATATATATGCATGCATACATATATACCAGTTCTTTTCCACTCATATTCTGATTAGGGAAAGGCAAGTGGATTAAAGGTATATCTTTAAATTCACAAAAAAAATGGGGAATGTTTATTTATATCATAAAAGAAAAATCATCATCTGCAAGTGCAATCTATATGTAGCACTTTATATTCCGTCACACAGCTGTGGTGAGAATTTTGGTTTCTTTAAAAACCCATTCATGTTATGTGAATACATTTTTGTTTTAATCCCAGGTGAGGGATATGTAGTAGCATCAGCTTGTCCACAGCAGCTGACTATGATTTGTCTCATGCTCTTGCAGGGGCATGATTCTGCCAGCTGAAGATTGTTCACATTTGGAATTCTGAGGACTCTTGAGGGGGTATAAAAATGGCAGAGCTCTGAGAGGCTGCAGCAGCTGTTGGTCTCTTGCTGCTGGTGGTTGCTATTGTTGCATTTTATCAAGTGGTCATGAGCAAAGAAATGAGAAGAAATTGGATATCCTGATGACAAAGACTGAACTTTCCCCAAGGAACTCAAGTGTCCCTAATCAGCAAGAAGTAGTCTAAAGAGATTCCCCTCTAACCTTTTCTGGCATACCTAGTGTTGGGAGTTGGAAGGAATTGGGATGAAGAAGTGTGGTAGATATAAGAACCAAATAAAATAGCCAAAGAGTACAACCTAAATCACTATTTAATATTCTTTATCAAAAATTCAAGTCACTTCAAAAGACTTACATAGAGCAGGAATACTATTGGCATATTATAATAAAAATAAAAGAATCTGTCCTTTACACTTTTTCCAGTAATCCCACATTATTTACTCATTTGAGAAAAAAATGAAGTATGATTTCTAAATCTCTGGAACAGGATGGTCAAGACTGTTTATAAAACATTTTACCCATATCCACTCACAGTCAGTAGTTCTGATTTTACAAATGGCATAGGATTAGGCTATGCATGTAGCACTGTCACTGGGTTTATAGTTGTTGCTAAGTATATTATTTAAATATTATGCAAAATTTAAGCAAGCTTTTTATTAACATAAATCTAATAACCATATGGAGGGGATTAAAGACTATATTCAGAAATAGTTGGTCAACAAACAAGAAACTTACACCTTAATAAAACCAAAGGGTGTCCACATCAATGCAGTAATCCCACCAGGGAGTTTAAGGCTGGGAGATCCCAAGTTTATGATCAGTATGGAGTACATAATAAATACACACAAACACACTTTGTGTATTTATGTAAATACATACATAACACACACAAACACACACACACACACACACACACAGAGAGAGAGAGAGAGAGAGAGAGAGAGAGAGAGAGAGAGAGAGAGATCAGAGACAGAGAATGAGGCTTGGTGTCTCTTAGAAATCTACTAGAAACGTTAGCAAAGAAAATTTCTGGAAATTTTCTGGATTGACTGTCAGGGACAAAACTGATTTACTTCTAGTAATCGTATCCCTTATTTAAAGAAAAACCATGCATCTGTCAAAACTAACATGCTCCTGATTTCTTGAAGTTGCAAAAGCTCTGTAGTTGACATACAGTATCAAAAGATTCCTTACAATGAAAATGTTGAAATCTTAGATGGTGTCGGTGAAAATGAGTCCTGTCTTCTACCACGTTTTAGGTAAATTGTGAAGGATTCCTAGCACATAAATAGATAATGCAGGCACCCCTGTAGTGAGAGCAATGCGGCTCCTGTTGAAAGAAGGAACTCACCTTTCTCTATTTCATGGTGACGGGCTCCTTTCCTTTGTTCTCACAAGCTCTTCCTCAGAGAACCCATTTTTGACAGTAATTGGGAGAAGGGAAGAGAATGATTCATTAAAAGATATTGTTATCACTACCTTGTTATGATTTCCACAGTCTCTACTGTGAATCTCAGTATGGACCAAAAGATCTCACTCTGTCATCCCCTGACTCTACATGAGAAAGAGAAAAAGGCCCGCTGTGAAATCATAGAGATGACAGTAATACCTCACATCAGACTTTATTTAAAAATAGAATGCTGAATTTTCATACATTCTAGTATGATGAGCTGGGGAAGCTCGATGGGAAGAACACGAGAAAGCAGGGAGACTTCCAGGACACCTGGAACCCAGGAGCACCCCAAGAGATAAACCTGAAGACCTATACTGCACATGAGATTGAGAATCCACACCCAGCATTTGGCAAAATGTCATTAAGAAGCTAGATTTCTAGAGAGGAGATCTAAGGGTGGATTTTATGGTATGTGTGCTGAAGTCTGATGGGTAGAAATCCATCTGGAGATTTGAAAGAAGAAAGACAAAAACAATGCATCGTAATGACCAATGAATGGGCAACTGCTGATACAGAAGTCAATACTATAAGTAAAAATCTCTTGTCAGCCTGAAATATGCACAAATTGTGTGTGTGTGTGTGTGTGTGTGTGTGTGTGTGTGAGGAGGGGGTACACATACAGTGTGTTCATGCAGATGCCAAGGAACAACCTTGATTATCAACCCTTGGGCACCATTTATCCTGTGATACTGTTGCATTTACTTAGGGTATTTATTAAGGTTGTACTATTTTTCTGACTTCTTAAGCTTCTCCCTAGTCTGGAACTTGCTATCAAGGCTGGGCTAGATCAATGTCAGGCCTCAGGGCTCTGCCTGTCTCTGCTGTTCCAGCACTGGCTATGGTTGTCATGGACTTTGAGGATCCACATTACCCGTGGAACCATCTCTCCTTGCCATGCTTGGAGTGGGTACCATATTTTCCTCTGGAGCTATACTGATGTACATACAGCACTCACCAGAACTTTAGACAAATATTTCCAGCTTTCACATTTTGATGGCACATTGCCTAGCCCATAATTCTATACCTAGAATTCCTTAGAATGTCTTTGGAAATTAGGAACGGTAGTGTGCACCATAATTGCAGCACCTAGAAAGCTGACATAGGATGATTGTAACTTTAAAGCCAACTGAGCTAGGCAGCCAAGCTCTATCTTAAAAATACATTATGGAGTTCCTATAATGATATGTGTGTTATAGGTTTTAACGCCATAAATATTTCAAACATTCAAATAATGGGCAACATTTCTATCTAAGTATGAAATATGCTTTCTGGTTTGGAAGAATAATACCATTAAATGTGGCATAAAAATCAGTGTCAAAGTTATTCAGTGTAGTTACTGATTCTGTCTTCTATTTTCCCATTCTCTCTCCCTCCCTCTTGTTCTCTTCCTCTCTCCCTCCCCCTTGCTCCCTTCCTTTCTCCTTCCCTCCCTTCTTCCCTCTCTCCCATGCTTCATTTCAACAACCAGAATTTTGCCCTTAGTTTTGCATAACAACTGTAGTTGAAGAATACGATGCCACATTTGGAAAATTTAACAGAGGATTCCATTGAGAAAGCCAACAGAGCACAGACTCTAACATCAAGCATTGCTGAGGAAAAGGATGTCCTTATCCCATTTTACCAAGAGTGGGGGTAAATTCTGAAACCCCACAAGTCAGATTACATAAGTAGATATTGAAAGAATTTATTCTGAGCATGACCTTATGTAAATGGTATATGAAACAAAATCCCTTCAGGAGCATAAAATAATAGATTAAAATGAGTGGATGATGGCACAGAAGTTATGACATCAAATGTGCATTTGGAAGTGTTCATGGGGGACAATGAAGACAGATGAGAAGTGTGTGGCAATCAATAAGTCACAGTGACCTTTAGAAGACAAGAGGATGAAAGGTCTGAGAAGGAAGAGAAATGAAGAGAAGGCCTATTTGAGGAAATGTATTCTGCCTGTTTTAAGACACATTACAATTTGAGTGGACTTGTTAAGCTGGCAAGGAAAGGGACAGCCCTGGGAAAATTGATTTTAATATCATAATCCTGGAATAATATAATACATTATTTATAATAAAATACAATACTATATGTTTTTAAATAAATGTTTTAAAATGCTTGATTTTTCCAATATACTTTTTTTTCAAAGATTTTATTTATTTTACGTATGTGAGTACACCATCACTGTCCTCAGACACAACATTGGATTCCATTACTGGTGGTTGAGAGCCACCAGGTGATTGCTGGGAATTGAACTTAGGATTCCTAGCAGAGCAGTAAGTGCTCTTAACCACTGAGCCATCTTTCCATCTGGCCTCCTTTCCAGTTTACTTTTAATCAGACAAAATAATCTGTTGACATGTTATTACGGGATGCAACTTTTATTTAAAAGTCTACATCTGGGGTAATTTTATTCTTAATCTTCTGTTACTCAAATTCCCACTATCATTATTCAAATTACCTACAATTTAATCATTTCTCACACAGGTTAGCTATATTCTGTTGTAATTAATTCTCAGAAAAATCAGTATACATGTACAACATAATTATTAACTCACAAATGCAACTTTGCTACAAAGCAGGAATATAGAATTTAGTCTTTACCAAGTAATTGAATAATTTAATATTAATTCAATTGAAATAATTTTTATAAAGTCTATGATTTTTTTACCAAGGTAAGAAGCAGTGACTTCAATGATTTTCTTAAAGGAATCATATTTTTTTAGTTAGAGGATTTCTGTTTATAAAAGATTCCAATCAGCTGCCTGGTGGTGTTGCACACCTTTAATCTCAGCACTCTGGGAGGCACAGACAGACAAATCTCTGAGGCCAGCCTGGTTGACTAAGTGAGTTCCAGAACAGCCAGGGCTACACAGAGAAACCCTATTCTGAAAAAAACAAAAGCAAAACCAAAACAAACAAATCAAAACAACCCAAAACTTCCAAGGAAACTGATAAAGTGGTAATTTTTAATAATTTACTTAGCACAACAAATTGGTCTTAGTAATGAGAAAGTGATACATCAGAAAACACTGAGGGCAATTCATGAGAAAAAAAAACTAAACAATCTATATTTAGGAATAAACATATTTCAGTAGCTGATACAGTCATAACTGGTACTGATATTGCTAATCCAAGCACACACATATGATATTGTCTGAGTTAAGTTCCCTCCAGAGGAAATTCACACTGCGTCTCGGTCCTTTTCTCCACATCTGTTATTTTTATAAAACAAAACTTTTGCTTAAGTCTGCCCAGTCATATACTGAGGGCAAACTATAACACTGTTGTAACCTGTGTATCTGTATAGAAAAGGGGAAAAGTGAACATCAAGCAATATTTTTTTAAAATTTTCTATTGAGCTGAAGTTATAAGGAAGAATTTACAAACAATACAAGTTCCAGAAGATAATGTAGAAATATTCTTTACTGCCCAATCTTGAAGAAAAGATTTTTTTTAAATAATATATGAAAATCATTAACCTTGAAGTAAAACATCAACTGCATATAGAATACATAACAATTAAAATGTTTCATAAAAAACATGCTACACAAAAATCACAAAACAAAACATATAGTCAAGCAAATCCTCATAGCTGGAATAGTTAAAAGTATGTATCATTGCCCTTCGGCCCCTGCCTGGTCCCTGGGACTGGAGCAGACACAGAGTCCGTCTGCTCCTGTCCTGTGGAGAAACTGAATCCTGAGTCATCCAGGAGCCACTGCACTCAGAGCAGCTGGTAAGAACTCCATCTCACTCCCTAAGCCCCAGAAAAACATCTGGGAGCCAGGGACATCCAGGGCACAGCAGCTACCCAAACCCCGCCCCTCCGGAATTACACTTCCCTTCGGCCCCTGCCTGGTCCCTTGGACTGGAGCAAACACAGAGTCGGTCTGCTCCTGTCCTGTGGAGAAACTGAATCCTGAGT
>NW_021604630.1:13068386-13085609 GCF_004785775.1 Grammomys surdaster | reverse complement strand
AGAATTGACAAATGGGACTTCATAAAATTGCAAAGTTTCTGTAAGGCAAAGGACACTGTCAATAGGACAAAACGACAACCAACAAATTGGGAAAAGATCTTTACCAATCCTTCATCTAATAGAGGGCTAATATCCAATATATACAAAGAACTCAAGAAATTAGACTCCAGGCAACCAAATTACCCTATTAAAAAATGGGGTATAGAGCTTAACAAAGAATTTTCAACAGAAGAAACTCGAATGGCCGAGAAGCACCTAAAGAAATGCTCGGCATCCTTAGTCGTCAGGGAAATGCAAATCAAAACAACCCTGAGATTCCATCTCACACCAGTCAGAATGGCTAAGATTAAAAACTCAGGTGATAGTAGATGCTGGCGAGGGTGTGGAGAAAGAGGAACACTCCTCCATTGTTGGTGGGACTGCAAGATGGTGCAACCACTTTGGAAATCAGTGTGGCGGTTCCTCAGAAAATTGGACATAGCATTACCCGAGGATCCAGCTATACCACTCCTAGGCATATACCCAGAAGGTGCTCGAACATATAATAAGGACATATGCTCAACTATGTTCATAGCAGCCTTATTTATAATAGCCAGGAGCTGGAAAGAACCCAGATGTCCTTCAACTGAGGAATGGATTCAAAAAATGTGGTATATTTACACAATGGAGTATTACTCAGCTATTAAAAACAATGAATTTGAGAGGTTCCTAGGTAAATGGATGGAACTAGAAATTATCATACTGAGTGAGGTAAGCCAATCACAAAAGAACACACATGGTATTCACTCACTGATTATTGGATATTAGCCCAGAACCTTAAAATGCCCAAGATGCAACTCACAGGCCACATGAAGTCCATAAAGAAGGAAGACCAAGTGGGGGTGATTCGGTCCTTCTTAGAAGGAGCAACAAAATACTCAAGGGAGCAAATATGGAGACAAAGCGAGGGACAAAAACTGAAGGAGGGGCCGTCTGAAGACCTTTCCACCTGAGTATCCATCCCATGTGCAGTCACCAAAGGTAGATGCTGATGTGGAAGTCAGGAAGTGCATGCTGATAAGAGCCTGATATGGATGTATCCTCAGAGGTCTTCAAGAGTCTGACATATTCAGAGGCAGATGCTCACAACTAGCCATTGAAGTGATTATGGGGTTCTCAATGGAGGAGTTAGAGTGAAGACTGAAGGAGCTGAAAGGATTTGTGGCCCCATGAGGAGAGCAACAATACCAACCAACCACAGCTCCCAGGGTCTAAACCACCAGCCTGGGAGCACTTATGGAGGGATCCAGGGCCTTAGCTGAATATATAAGAGTGGAGGGCCCTGCTGGGCACAGGTGGAAGATGAGATCCTTGACCTCATGAAGGCTGGACGCCCCAGGGGGTGGGAGTTTTGAGGGTGGGGAGGTGGGAGTGGGGGGGTAGATAGAGGTTACATCCACAAAGAAGAAGGAGGAGGTGTGAGGGGATTGGGGGTTCCTGGGTGGGTGGGGGATGGGGTAAGGGGACAACATATGAAATGTAAATAAAACATCCAATAAAAAAATTAAAAAAAAAAAAAGTATGTATCATTAAGAAAATTCATACCCAAGAGATTAGTCAGAAAGAGTTAAAAGATTATTAATTGAAAGTATTCTCAAATTTCATTTGATATCAAGAAAAACCAAACTAAATCTTTAGTGACCTATCACTATACATGCATCATCATAGCTTAAGACGAAAATACAGTACCTACTCCAAGCATGCCAAGGGCAATATGACACCCAGGCATGTCAGCAATATGTCAGCCAAGCGTGCCAAGGAGATAGAGCAATGGGAACTTACAGTGCTTCCAGGACAGTGATGGGTGCACTTTATTGTAAAAAGCATTTGATTACCTACTAGTTTGTAAAGACATATACATAAGACTGCTCAGGTATATCATCAACATATACATAGCTTCATGTCCACCCCCATTCATGAGCATATATTGGCTCTGATTAAGCATGTTCACTAGATAAAAAAAAATGTTATTATTCAAGGTGGCACCAAGGGGAACTCATGTTTTAGTAATCTCATAAATGTAACTTCTCTGTGCTATCAATCTTCTGTTTGATGTGTGTGTGTGTGTGTGTGTGTGTGTGTGTGTGTGTTTGATATGTGTGTGTATTTGTGCATGTAAGTTAGATAGATAGATAGATAGATAGATAGATAGATAGATAGATAGATATGTATGAAATTGTGTTTTGCTATGCTTCAGGTTAAAAGAATACCCTGGGGCAAAATTATTGCCAAATTAATCTTTTCATTTATTTTTAATGACTGACTTTTTAATTGACACATTTCTAACTATTTCTAAATGAAGAGCAAAAGTTTACAAAGATATAAAGCTGTCAATGATTTGTGTGGAGCTCAGAAGCCTACACTATTCACACAACAGAGTCCTAACAACTGTTATTTCATTGGTTAAAAGAAACAAGAGTATTAGTTTTTTTTAAAAAAAAATCACCTTCCTATAATCCTATATGGAGGCCATCTGGATGGATGGATA
The DNA here is from genome assembly GCF_004785775.1 of Grammomys surdaster. Lineage (NCBI taxonomy): Eukaryota > Metazoa > Chordata > Mammalia > Rodentia > Muridae > Grammomys > Grammomys surdaster. Next base: position 13,083,082 of record NW_021604630.1, on the reverse strand, counting down.
GATAGATAGATAGATAGATAGATAGATAGATAGATAGATAGATAGATGATAGATAATTGTCTTCATAGGAATGTATTTAATTCTGGGAACTTTGTGATTCAAGAAACTTGGTATGTAACTCAGTAGGGAACCTACCTAAGCAGAGTTATATCCCAAAGGGGAGAGAAGAGGAGATGAAATAGAAAGAAAAAAATGAAAGAGGAGACAGAGGAGGAGGAGAGGGGAAGGAAGAGGATGAACAGTGGGGATGGGACAGAGACAAGGGAGAAGGGATGGAGGGTTAGAGAATAGATAAGTAGAAAGACAGAGAGAGGGAGGGACCAGAAGTAGAAAGAGGAACAAGACAGGAAGAGAGGAAGAGAAAGGAAGGAAGGGAGGAAGAGAGAATAAAGAAGAGAAAACTGAATAAAACGAGAATTGAAATCAGTGTTGCACTGATTTGGAAATTTTTCCTTGAAGTTATTACTTCACCTTGCATCGTGTGATAGATACTCTCCTCTAAAGAAGCCAAGGCCGTTCACGGCATAGAGTTCCCCTGAGAACTACAGGTGAATATTTATAGAAAACAAATTCTATTGCTGTCAGAGCATGTCGCTGCTAAGCAGCATATAGGGCCGCCTGAAAGTTTGTAGTAAACAAATTAACATGAGTCTCTCTGAGGGTCATACACCTCTGACGCTGCTCAGAAGGGATGCTGAGAGTTGTTCGGCCTTCAGGAAGGCAGTTGGGGTGCATGGGGACCTGCTCTTGCCTCTGAAGTAGGAGCAAAGACTGAATTCTGCTCTAAGCAAAGAAAATCAATGTGAAAGCATCCTCTTTCTTTTTTATATCCCGCGGGTAATGATAAAATGCAGATGGGGCGGAGGGAGGAACAATGAAAACCTCTTTGGGTTATTAAACAGCATGTATTGCCCTTGAAGCATGGGGTCTTAAGTCACTTGTTTCGGTAGAACACAAAGTCAAAGTCTGGACTTTGAATTGGGGGTTTAATGGAGCTTTAAGAAATGACAAAGTAAGTGGAGTGCCTGCCAGGCCGTGAGCATGCGCCAACACAGCGAATTGAAGAAAGTTCAGGTCCGTGGGAGGCATTCAAACCAAAATGACCATCTGGGATGTCCACGCACTGCAAGGAAACACAAACTGTGCATTCCAGTGTAGCTCCCAACTTCAAAGAATAATCTCATGATCTTTTTTTTTCTTTTTTAGGGGGATGGGGGTGCGGAGGGTCTCATAAAATACCTGTGTTCTCTAGTTCATAATTGCTCCAAGCACAACTGGGAATCTATTTAATTTTTTTAAAGTCCTGAAATGGAGCCAGGGAGCCTTCATTCTCTGTGTCAGTCTTCTCTTAGTTTTCCCCACATTGTCCCTCCACCAAGAGGCCCGTGTCCACTTGGAAGTTTCTTGATTTTGTGGGGGAGTGCTCCTCTAGAGATTCTGTAATCAGAAAAAGAACCCCCCTCCTGTAACCCCTCCCAGCCAAGAAAAGGCCAGTCCCTGGTTTCAGAGCCTCAGGATGCTTCTGTTGGTATAGCCTGGGTCAGGCTTCACTTTGCAGCACCGAGCTGGAAGTCTGCAAATCATCAGGTACTTCAGAATAAGCACCCTGCCTGTGGCTTCTCGGCTCACCCTCTGCAGTTGCCCTCATCCTCCATGAGAGCTTTAAATCTCTACTGTGGGAAAACAAGCCAGGCTACCGTTTGTAAACCTTTCAACAGACACCACACAGTAAACGGAATTTTACTCAATACACTGTAAAGCTCAGCTCCCAAATCCAAGGTTTTAAATCTCTTCTTTAAGTCCACAAATTAGACAAGCCATTATCAATTTATATTGTTAATATTTACTTAGTCTTGCCTACACTTGTATCACTTTCCAGCTGGTTATGCTTGGCTCTCCTCCCTTGTGGATCATTTTTCTTCTCTTGGATCACACTCATTTAAAATTCCTCAGGTGTATTCTGTCTTGATAAACATTCCCTGCTTTTATTTGTCTGAAACAGTCTTTATTTCGCCTTTATCCTTGAAACATTTTCCCCAAGTCTACCATTCTCAACTGATAGTTATTTTCTTTCTCTCTCTCTCTCTTAAATCTATTATTCCACAACATTCTGCTTCCTCTACTGCCATTAAAAAGAAAAGCATCAATCTAACTGCTGTTCATTTATGTGTAACCTATTTCTCACACTGGCAGCTTTAAAGTCTTTTAGTTTTCTTTGATTCTTTTCTGCAGTGGCTGTTATATAAAGGTTGAATTGATTTTCATATATATTGTGGTAGTTCTGTCTCTGTGCCTTACTGTCCTTTACCAGTTGTAAGTGCTTCACAATGTTCACCTGGTTTTGTTTTATATATTATTATACTTAGTTATTTTCATCTTTTTGCTTGTTTATGGGTTTAGATTATAAATCTTATCAGACTGTCTCAATGCTCTGGTTACCTAAGAAAGCTGGGTATAGCTCAGTGATGGAGCATTTGTCTAGACTGAACGAGCGGCTGAACTTCATCATCTCCAGCACTGGAGAGAGAGAGAGAGAGGATGAGAGAGAGAGAGAGAGAGAGAGAGAGAGAGAGAGAGAGAGAGAGACAGAGAGATAGACAGAGAGAGAGAGACAGAGAGAAAGAATGGATGGAAGGAAGATGAAGTAGGAAAAGAAAGAAAAAGAAAGCTTGTGGAGAAGAAGCCACAAGACAGAAAGAAAGAGATCCAGCATCAGTGTCTTTTGATCCTAAAGAGCAGGGTGTGTAGGGTTGTGCAGCTTATATGCAACAAAGCACTGATATTAGGAATAGCAGTGACCAGATGAGAAAAGCCCTCACCCCTGTCTATCTGTGCAATAGACAGAGACCATCACAGAAAACCAAAAACAATCAAAATGCAGAACATTATGGAGCCCAATCCCAATGGATCTATTTATAAAAACAACTTCCATGCCTAAGGCTGAGGTATCCTTGATGAAGAAGACGGGGTGCAAAGATCCAACAAGCCAGAGGAGCAGAGAGTTTGCTATGAGAGTGTATCTCCCAGTAATGTCAGAAGCTATACCCATGAAGTCTCCCCAACATAACTAATTAAACATGCGGTGAGCAAAAACAACAATAGACGAGCTAAATGTGGATGGAGAAAAGATAACCCAGCCTTGACCATTCAAAGAAAACTAAGGAATAATGAGAGTGGGAGAAATAGTCTTTCCCAGGGACCAGCACACTAATAGGTCATTTAAGGCCAACTGGTCAACCCTAAAACACACAAATAACATTATAAAGGCTGAAATGATCATGTTTAGAAATATGTATGTACAGTGTGTGTGTGTGTGTGTGTGCGTGTGCGTGTGCATGTGTGTGTGTGCATTTTACAAATAATTTTTTTTTAAAAAAAAAAAGAGGCCTTAGAGTAGAAAGAGAACAAGGAGGGATATATACAGGTGGGTTTGGAGGGAGGAGATGAAAGGGCAAACTAATATAATTATATTATAACCTTGAAATTGAAAGAACTATGTTTTTAAGAAGGGCGATAACATTCTGTGGTAGTGTGATGTGAGATTATGGCACTTTGCAGAGGTCAGCTGAGATTTAACTATCATTACCTCATTTCTTCTTCCCCTAATTCTGTGCCAGGCATGCCCCTGGCAATTCAACAAGAAGCTATCCATGCAGGAATATATTTCAAGAGAAGAAAATCAAATACCCTTCATGTTATTTTACCTTATATTTTCCTTTTTATTCTGAGTTTCACAGTATTTCTTCACTTTTTCTCCTACTTCATCAATTGACTATTGAACTGCAGTTTTTCAATATATCCATTAAGATTTTGTTATGAATTTTTATACTTTTAATTATAATTCTGCAATTATTTTCCAGGAAGCTTTTGTATCAATTTTGGGTTTAACTACATAAAATATGAGTGGAGTACCTATTTTGTTCATTCTGACACATAAAATATAGTTGAATGAGATTCTGGTTTTTGTAAGTTCTCCTGGCTGTCTTGCAATTGTGCCAGTTCTCCGGGAGAGGGGAAGGAAGTTCCTTGAAACATCACCTGTGGGGATTACTCAAACCTGTTCTGAAATAGTTTCCTTCAAAACACGTGCAGTCACTTATTCTAAATGAGTGTTAATCATTTTAACTGTAGTACATAAAATGGATGTGAAATTATCCAAAATATGCATATGATAGAGAATTCTTAGAGTATATAGTCATGTTTACCCTCTCTGCTCAGAGTATAGGCTGAAATACCCAACTTCTCATACCCTCTGTCTCTGCAGGGCAAATTTCCTCCTGCCTAAGCACATGATAATTGTTTTCTCTGAAGGACTGCTGCTTCATCTTCACGTCCCTGCTCATGTATTGAAGAGATAAGAGATATACTTTGTGACCAGAGACTCACTCTTTTTTCTGTGAATATCTCTACTAAGTGTGATGTTACATTTTGATTATCTCCTAAATTTGATAAATATAGAGGCTTTCTGTTCTGTTTTGTCAAGACATGGCTTCTCTGTGTATCCCTGGCTATCCTGAAACTCACTCTGTAGACCAGTCTAGGCTCTAACTCAAAAAGATCTACCTGCTTTCTGCTTCCTGAGTGCTGGCATTAACAGTCTGTGCCAGCACCACCAACAATGTTATGTCATTATTGAGTGCATTCAGGTGACATTTTTCTAAGTACTTCCAAACAGTTTTAACTGAAAGAAGAGTAGTCTGAAATATGCACAGCACCATCCCATAGGCTGAGATCCAGCATTGAATAAAAGAGGAAAAGCAGGAAGCCCACAAAACACTGGAATCACCTTCTCTCTGTTTCCTGATCACTACAAGAATAAGAAGGCTCCCAGCACAACTTTCTCTCAGAGGTTCTGTGCATTCCTCTGAACTGGGAGCCAGAACACCCCCTCCTACTCTGTTACTTTCTAACACCTATCTATTTGTCCACAATATCAAGGAAGCTGAAGAATGAATACTCTAAGCAAATACATGCTGTGTTTTTCTTCTGTCAGCCATATAGACCTACTATTCTGTCCATGGCTTTTATAAACACTTAATGATGTTTTCTATCAAGGGCTTCACTGCTTTGTGGTGAATGGATGCTGCTTTCACTCCCCGTGACTCTTTTCGAACGCAAACTCTGCTATTATCTTTGTCTCCAAAATTGCATTTCCAAAAACTCCGAACAAGGCAATTTTGGTTTTAAAATTTCTGAGCTTGAACTTAACAACACTATGGAGGAGATGACCAATTTAGGGTCAGATTCTTCAGGACTGTAGTTAGTCATCATCAACTTTGTAGAATTGGTAACTTCTCATGGAACTCCTTATGTTTTTTTCTTTGCATCTACATCTTTATTCAGATTGGCTTACAATACTCAAAATTTTTAGTGAACAATAGTGTGAGAATTTGGAGTGTAGGCGGGACATCCAGTCTTCATTACTGCTAGAAATAGAAAGTCCTAGACTCCTCTCAAAAATATGTAAATAGATTTAGTAACTATGATTCATTGAAAAAGTGAAAAGAAAATGACTACATGCTCATTTGCATGATATAAAATGCATACTTTATTATACAAAAATAATGGTCAAAAGCAATTGGCATGTGACTGTGGTGGGAAACCAGAAACAAATTATTTTATAAAAACAGAACAGCTATTTAGTTAATAGTTTTCAACTGCATGGAGCTGATATCAGTTGAGTTCTGACAAAGGCTCTCCCAACTGCAGTAATACGATGGCAGAGACACATGTCATGTTGGTGAGTTGGACTTGCAGAATCCACTTATAAGCCGTAACTCCAATGATTAAACCCCTCCTTCCCCCCCAACACACAATGGAATACTTCCAAAGTGATTGATCATCATGTCTCAGTAGTACAAAGGTTTTTTTTTTAATACAATAGACACTCAGGAAAGATTTAAACTCAACAATTAAATGATACCTAAGCTGTAACGATATTAATCAATATCTAGTTTACACTGATGAGCAGTTATAAATGACCCTAGATTTCCCTTTAGTGAAAGAATGTGGTTTCCTTTTACTATGCACATATCTGTGGATGTGACTTTTCTGATAGTTTCACTCTGGTAACTCTCCATCTTTCTTTGTGATGGTGACTGTAATGACTAGTTTTATGTTAATTTGATTTAAGCTAGAGTTGTCAGAGATGAGGGAGCCTCAGCTGAGAAGATACCTCCATGAGATCTAGTGGAAGACTTTTTTTTTTTTTTTAAATTAGTGATCAATGAGGAAGGGCCCAGCTCATGATGGGTAGTACCATCTCTGGTCTGGTTGTCCTGGGTTTTATAGAAAAACAGGTTGAGCAAGCTATGGGGAGCAAGTCAGAAAGCAGCACCCCTCCATTGCCTCTACATCAGCTTATGCCTCAAGATTCCAGGCTCATTGAGTTCCTGCCCTCATTGCATTTGAGGATGAACTGTTATATGAAACTGTGAGTGAAACAAACCTTTTCATACTGTCTTAGTTGGGGTTTCTATTGCTGCAAGGAAGCACCATGACCAACAAAGCAAGTTAGGCATGAACTGCTTAGCAGGCACTAACCTGTCAAATTCTCTTTAGTTAGATGCTTTGATTCTCCTTTCTACTAGGTCCCATTGGAAAGAGTTTAAATACCATTCAATGGAAGCAAACATGACTTCTGACTAGGTTACTTCTACGAGGCCTGCAACTTACCTTCTTCTAAAATGACTAAATATCTCCATAAAGGCAGATATAAATGCATGGCTTTACCCCTACCACACATATGTTGTTATTATTCACATTCTTAAATATAAAGATAAAAATACCATGTATTTTAAATGGTTCCCTAGCTGTGATTTTTAAAGATGTGAAACTCAGGTTAAATAGAATAGAACAGGAATTTCCATAAAGCAAGCAGTATCTGACTAAATGCTACTGAGAATATGTGAGAAGCGATCAAGCATAGCAGAATCAAGCGGGTTAGTGATCTTTCTCATTGCTGTCAACAAAAATACCTAACAAAACATCGACATTAAATGGGAACCAAGTGTTCAGTCACATTAGCCTATAGGGGACATATAGGTTTACATTCAAATCACAACAAGGAAGCTAATACATCTGAAAGACTAGGAAAGTTCCTAACAGGAGAAAAGAGACTTTGTTGGTTTACACAATGAGGTAACACTTGACTAGACTCTGGAGAGTGGTATAGACTAGCCAGACCACTGTCAACCTCAAAGTATGATAGGTATTTTAGAGCAGTTGACTCTCACTGTGATGATTAATCTTCATCGTCAACTTGACTAGATTTAGAATTACCTGGGTGTTTGCAAGGAAGCTGAACAGAGGAAGGAAGACCAACCTTCATTGTGAATGGCATCATTCCATAGGCTGAGGTCCTAGACTGAATAAAAAGGAAAAAAGTAGCCGAGAGATACTATTAATCTCTGTGCGCTGCCTACCTGTGGACACACAATGTGACTAGCTGCCTCAGGTTCCCAAAGCCATGCCTTCATTGCATGCTACACTGTATCCTTCTTAAACCATGCACACAAGTAAACCCTTCCCACGAGCTGCTTTTGTAGGATATTCTGCACAGTGTTGAGAAAATTAACTAAAACACATAGCTAATCCCAACCCCTCTTGGCCTGACCATTGTCACAGACAGGAAGAAGAGTGTCTTCTCCTGCATCACTGCCAGCTGCAATAGGAGGAATCAGTTCTTTGGAAATGAGATATAAGGCAAAATCTCTGGGACGTTTCAGGCAACCTTTTTGCTTGCCTATGAAAAAGCAGCAGAGACCCCAGACTTCGTCCAATATACACTTACATAAGGTTCCATCTATCACGGCCTAACTTATTATTTCAACAAGGTAGAAAAAAAGTCATTTAAAAAAAAAGCTTGAAATTAGGGCTGGTATGCTAATGAGGTACAGTTAGTAAACATTTTAGATCTCCTGAATCAATGCCCACCATGGTCCGTGAACTTGGTGCCCTGTCAGAAAGTGCACCTTATTATTCAAACTATCACTAAATCTCTCCAGCTGTCCATAGGCTTAATGTATGCTTTGTATATTTCGCTACTTTCCTCATCACTGTGACCAAGTCTTTGACAAGAAACAATTACGATAAGAAGGTTTCATTTTGCTTCAAAGTTTAAGAAGGAATAGGATCTGTCATGGTAGGGAAGCACAATGGTAAGAGCATTGCATCCACAGTCAGAAAGCAGAGGTCAAGGCAGAGCTTGTTGTCTCCTTTCTCTTCTTACTCCATCTGGGAATCCAGCCAGTGGGATGGATTCAGAGTGTCTGTCCCCACACTTATATCTCTCTGGAAACACTCTTAAATACACTCCCAGAGGTACATCTTCTAGGTGATTCTAAGTATAGTCAAGTTGAAATTGACAATTAATCATCTCACATCATTACTTTTAGACCACATTAGTGAGAGAGCAATGCCACCTCCATCTTATTTTACCACATGGAATTACACCAGCTACTGGATTCATGGCTGTGACAAAAGATCTGACAAATGCAATTTCCAAAAGAACTGTTTATTTTGACTTCTGGTTCCAAAAGAAATATCCCATCTTGGCCCAGAAGGTAGGCAACAGGAGCAGATGGCCTCTGGTCACATCATATCCACTGTCAAGAAGCAGAGAGGGATGAAGGCTTTTGCTCAGGTCTCCTTCTCAATCCAAGATCCAAGCCCAGGGAATGGTGTCACCCACAATGTGAGATGTGAGACTTCCCACCTCAGTTAGCCTGCTTTAGATAAACTCTCACAGACCAGCCCAGAGATTTATCATTACAGAGATGCTAGGTCCTGGTGAATTGACAATTAAGATTAACAATCACAGGAGCACTGCCTGCTTCAATGTGTCGATATCTAACTTGAAAAGACTCCATTTCAACTGTGGTTTAACCATGCCAATTTGAACACTTAGAAGTATGAAAAATGGCATAAATAATCACAAAAACCAAAGAGGATGAAGGCAGGCGGTCACTATCATCCATATACATCCCATCAGAGATGTTGTTTTGAGTGGCTCAGCATGAGATCACCTAACTGGACTGAGATTTATAAAAATCCATATTTGTCAGCTTTTATGTCACTGATAGAAAGTGTTGAAATAATTAAAAAGTGGAAAAGTTTCTATGGGCTCACGGTTCTGAGGTTTGGGGTCAGTGTGTGGCTGACCTTGTTATCTGGGGGCCATGAGAAAGAAGCTCATTCTGGTGGGGCACATGAAGACAGGCAGACTGTTCCCATAGCTAGGACTGGAAACAGAGAAACGGGAAGACACTGGAATCTTACAGTATCCTTCAGGGGCACATCTTCAATGCCTTAAAATGTTATCTTAAGCCTTAGCACTCCCAATAGCATCAAGCTAGGACCAAATCTTTAGCAGGAACCTTTAGGGACATTCTAGACTCAAAGCACAGGAAACATGAGTGAGATCTAAATATTTCTAGGTTCAACTATTTCAAATCCTTAGTCTGACAACCCCACTTCCAATCCTCCCTGAACTGTAGTGAGTCTCCTAAAATCCCTAAGTTTTAAAATTTTGGATATTAATAATATTTAGCTTGCCAAATACTTTTATTGACTCTTTAATATAAAAATCTTCAAAGGCAAAGGGCAAAGGAATCTGTCATTACCTTTTAAAAATGAGTTAATGTGTCATTAGGAAGAAAATGTCAGAGAGTAAAAGAAAATAAAAGCATACCTGATTAATTTTAAAAGTTACCAAACATCATTAGGTGGTAGGAATAAACAAAATAAACAAAAGCAATAGCATTTTTAGGATGGTTAATCCCACAGTATTAATGACATGATACAAGAAGCTGACTATTGTTTATTGCTAAGGGCCAGTCAGGCCTAGGACATTCCAGGAGGCCCTGATGTATATTAAAAGTACTTAGTTCCTTGCGTAAAACAGGTACATGCTTGGCTGGCTATCAGTTACAAAGCCATTGAACATTCAGCCTGGAACACCCTTGAGATAGCCTGGGTTCTCTTTGTACAACATTGTTTGAATAGCTTACTGCTGCCCTTGTCAACATTTGTGTGATAGTTTTCTGCTGACTCTCTCATTTTCCCTTTGAAGGCTGTGTATACAATATTGTACTTCTTAACAAACTTGTTTGGAATAAGAAATAGCTTGTGCAATAGTTTTTGGACCCCATTTTTCTATCTTCTTTATCTTCTGATCCTCTGTTCCTTCCTTCTTAGGACCCTGTACTTTAAGAACTACGAGCTGGTCTGGGTCATGAGTTGTAATAAGTAAGTGAAAGAGAGAAAGAAAGAAAGAAAGAAAGAAAGAAAGAAAGAAAGAAAGAAAGAAAGGAAGGAAGGAAGGAAGGAAGGAAGGAAGGAAGGAAGGAAGAAGGGAGGGAGGGAGGGAGGGAGGGAGGAAGAGAGAGAGAGAGAGGAAGAAAGAAAGGAAGGAAGAAAGAAGTAAGTTACTAAGTTTATAAGTGAATAACTGAAATTATTTTGTAAACATGTTTCTATTGAAGACAGAAAATTGGTAACTACATGCAAATGAATATCAAGTAATATCATAGTTGAGTTTGTGGTGGTTTGAATATGCTTGTCCCACAGGAAGTGGAATTGTTAAGAGGTGTAGCCACTGGAGGATGTGTAGCCTTGTTAGAAGTGTGTCACAATAAAGCACAGATTACCCTTTATTCTGACCCTTAGCAATAAACAATAGGCAGCTTTTTGTATCATGCCATTAATACTGTGGGATTAACCATCCTAAAGATACAGTCCACAGAACTCAAACAGGTCAACAAGCTGAAGTTCCCAAGTGAGGATGCCTCAGTCCCACTTGGGAGGGAGAAGAAAGCAATCACAAGGTGGGAGGAAGGGAGGGATCTGGGAGGGAAAGTGGATGGGGGAGGGGAAAGAGGGGAACCTGATCTGGAATTGGGTGAGGGGAAAGGACTAAAACCCTGAGGGCCAGCAGAAAGAATGGAAAGAGGCAACCTCAGGAGGTGGGAGGTTGGGGAAACCATCCAGAATGCACCAGAGACCTGGGGTGAGAGACTTTCTGGACTCAAAGGGAGAGACCTTAGATGAAATGCCATACAGTAAAGAGGGGGAACTTATAGAGCCCACCTCCAGGAGGAAGACATGGCATCGAATGAGGAAGGGAGTTGCCAACCAAGAGTCAAAACTCTGACCCATAATTGCTCGTACCTAAAAGAACTACAGGGATAAAAATGGAGAGGAGCTCACAAAAAGAGATCTATCATGACTGCCCTCCAAAAGACCCAACAAGCAGCTGAAAGAGTCAGATGCAGATGTTTACGCCCAACCAATGGACAGAAGCTGCTGATCCCTGTGGTTGAATTGGGTAAAGATTGGAGGATGCTGAGTGACCTTGTAGGAGTACCAGCAGTCTCAATTAACCTGGACCCCTGGGATCTCTCAAGCACTGGGCCAGACAGCATACAGCAGCTGATATGAGGTCCCCAACACATATGCAGCAAAGGACTTGTATGATCTGGATTCAGTCAGGGAAGATGCACCTAACTCTCAAGGACTAGAAGCCCCAGGGAGTTTAGAGGTCTGGTGGGGTGGAGGGTAGGGGTTAGGGGGTGGGCTTATCCTTGTGGAGACAGGGGTGGGGAGGAGGTATGGAATGTGTAACTGTTGGAGGGTGGACCAGGAGGGGAATAAAATTTGGAGTGTAAATAAATAAATAAATAAATAAATAAATAAATAAATTTGATGAAAGAAAGAAAGAAAGAAAGAAAGAAAGAAAGAAAGAAAGAAAGAAAGAAAGAAAGAAAGAAGTGTGTCACTACTGGGGTAGGTTTCAAGGTCTCTTCCTGTTCTCAAACTCCACTCACTGTGAATGAAAGCCTCTTCTTGGCTGCCTTTGGATCAAGACAGTATCCTTGACTCCTCCAGCACCACGTCTGCATGGACACTGCCATGCTTCCAGCCATGATGATAATGGACTAAACCTCTGAAATTGTAAGCCAGCTCCACTGAAATGTTTTCTTTTATAAGAGTTGCCTTGGACATGGTGTCTCTCCACAGCAATAAAAACCTAGGAACACATTCTAAAATACCATAATAAAACCTAGAAACTACCCAAGTTCACACATAGGCGAATGTGTAAGAGAAAAATGGATACATCTACACAATTTTCTGAATGATTCTCAATGATAATAAGGAATAAAGCTTTGGTATATAAACTGTTGTGGATAGCTTTCAAAGCAAATATGTCAAATAAAACAAAGCAAGACACATAGTGTCTATTGTGATACACACACACACACATACACACACACACATACATACTGAATGCAAGCTGAGCTGCATCCAGTGACAATGTTTGCAAGTTGGTTCATGAAGGACTGGGAAGTGGCAGAGGAAGGGAAAATTGCCTGCGGACCATGGAGACTGAATAGTGGTAGGTATGTTCATCGTCTTTATCATAACGAGGATTTCTGAGCAAATATTTTTATCCAAATAGATCAAATATATCTCCAAAACACACAACACATTGTATGTCATAAATTGTACGTAAATACAATCTCTTTTAAAGGTCTGTTTATTACAGTGGTTTGAACACTGTCAAAACTTTTCTATGTTTTCTAACTTCTTACTCCATTTCTGGTAAAAGCCTACATACACACTTCAAATATGGTTTTTGAAAGAAGACTTTCCTTCATTTTCCATTCTGTTTCTTGATGCACAGATTAGCATTGTCCCATTTCCTGCTTTAGTTTCTCATGACCTCTTTTATGCCCCCTTCATTCCAAGTTAATTTGATTTCTTAAAGGCTCAGCAAAAACGAAAAGGGAAGTTTTATGCCATTTCCTATAGTACAGGCCATTGTGGTCTTGTAAGTTGGCATTAAAGAATAAAATACAGTGATTAAATTAATACTTGATCAAGATTATAACTTCACACAATATAAATGGGAGAGAATTTAAGGGACATTAAGCCCTTAACGTTAAGTCTTCTGTCCCTAGACTATCACTGTGAAGTTAAGATGTCAGCATCCATGTATTGCTTTTCATCTCTGTGTAAAATATCTGACAATACATAAGAAGAAAGGTTTATTTGGCTCCTGGCTCCAGTCCACATTCACGTGGCCCTACCCACTTGGACAGAACATCATGTTGGCAGGAACGTGGGGCAGAGAATATTCTTCCTTACTTAACAGCTGTGACGCTTAGAAAGACAGGAAGGGGCCAAGGATAAGACATCCTCAAGGGTATACCCCTAATTGAGTATACCCCCCACAATCTCACTGATACCTGTAGCCCAGGGTTTGAGTGCATGAAGCTTTCGAGGGGATACTTCACATGTAAATTATTACCAAGAAAACTATAGTCTAGTAACATATACAAGCATAAACACATTTGGTTCATGCTCTCCTTATATAATATAATAATCCACTAATACTGCCTGACATGTACTTCTTAGATAGTATAATACACTTGAAAAGGGTTCTTTAGCTCAGGGTCACCTCCTTGGTTTTATTCTATGAGTATATCAGAATATTCAAGGGAAGTGAGTTTCAGCTTCAAACTGTTTGTAGCAATTTGTAGCTCACAAGATTGTAGTCACTTTTCTTTCTTTTTTTAAAATTCTGCTCTGATGCTTTTGTCTTTAGTGACAATCTCTGTAACTTCCACCAGATGGCAGAACAACGACATGCCAGCTGATGGAAAGTAGAAAGAGGGATGTAGAACTGTTAAGTCAGCAGAATGTTCTCTTTCCTGTGGTGAAGACAAGCAAATAAGCAAACAAATAAACGAAAAGCCGAATTGCAGAAATGCCATGCGTTACAACTTTAGGAATTATTTCTGACAAAATAACCTCTGTGTATTGCCTTGATGGGGGTAGGATGCCATGGCTCCTGCCAGAGACATGTCCAGCAGTCAGTGGCTGCTGTGGGTATAACGATTGGTTGTATAATAATGTACATATTTTTACCTTCCTCCTCCAAGGAATGTCGTCCTTGATAACATTACTGACTCCATGATAATCAGAGACAGCATGAGGCAGAGAGAGGAAGATGTGGCTAAAGTCTCAGCAAAACGGTAAATGCTGGGACCTTCAGGACAGTCCTTAAGGTTATGGAAAAGAATACAAAAAACATGAGTTCAAAAATACATAATTTCTCAACTATGCAAAGTATAAGGCTGCAAAATGAATTCTATCAGGGAATTCACGAATCCAAAGGAACAAAAGCAGTCATGCTGTGAGCTAACTTGTCAGAAAGATGCTAAGGAGGGAGATAAGGAGGTTTAGGGAGTGGTAGTAGCAGGAAGGTCCATCCAGCTAAGCTTTTATTTATGCTTTCAAGGGCAGGCAGATTCCTGAGTTTAGAGTCAGGCTGGGATAGAGCAATACGAGGCCCAGGTGTAGTAGAAATGGTAATTTCAGAGTGGTACCCCACCCAGCCAGCTAATTTATCATTTGAATTTAATAAAAGTAGGCAAATCTTTGCATTCTTTTGCAAAGTTAAAAAAACAAATGTGGTTGCCGTCTTTTAAGAATGGAGAGTCTGGGGTTAAGGGAAGCTGATTCATAGGATAATCAAAAGGGAACCAGATTAAACAACTGGATTGATATGTAAAATAAGATTGCTTATGATCTGCAAGAGATGAGTTATCCAGAGAACTTAGGATAGCAAGAGAGAACTGCTTGAAGAACTCTCTTAAGCAGAGAGAGAGAGAGAGAGAGAGAGGGGGGGGGGG
>NW_021604630.1:13066909-13067986 GCF_004785775.1 Grammomys surdaster | reverse complement strand
AGAGAGAGAGAGAGAGAGAGAGAGAGAGAGAGAGAGAGAGAGAGAGAGAGAGAGAGAGAGAGAGATCGCGCGAGAGAGAACTGGAGAACTGTCTGGACACCTCCAGAGAAAGCAGAACAGAGAAAAAGCAATCTGAAAAGTTGTGTCCAGCAGAACATGACCTCAAGCTTGGGCCCACAATTTGACTTAAGAGTCATTTGTTTTCACTGCTCCCAGACACCCCTTCTCTCAGAACCCTTCTCCAACCCAAGGGTGCTCCTAGACAGTATGTGTGTGAGTGTGTATGTGTTTCTGTAGTGTTTGTGTGTGCACACATGTGTATCACACATGCATAAGCTTCCATTATTGAAGGGTTATAAATAAGCTGTCCACAAAGGAAGAACACCAGAAAACAGGCCAGTGAATGAGAGAGAGCCACAGCATTTGGTCAGGACTAACAAGCTGGGAATCTTTCCATACAAGTTCTCCCAGCTCAGTCCTACTAGGAACGGAAAAGATGAAGCAATTAAAATGATCCTTAGTAGGCAGAGGAGAAAGCCAAACTACTACTACATTAATAAACCTGAATCTAAAACCAGGCTCTGGTGGTTCATGCCCACTCAGAGAAATTTGTAGAGAATGGTCTTTAACTCCCAGTAAAAATCAAAAATTTTATATCAATCTAGGACCAAATAAAAACAAACTAAGTACCACATTTTCGTGAACAGGGTCTTGTTATACGGCTTTCATCAGAACTGGAAATATCAAGGTACAAAGAAAGTGGCCCATCCTTATCAGACAGTATGAAGCCAGAGTTGGATGAGTATTGTCTATAAGCCTCCAAAAGAACTCTGCTGGGAAATGATACTTAGGACTTCAGGACCACCAAAGGCTTTTGTAGTTATGTCTGTATTTAGTTTCAGTGAAGATCCGAGTTTTGTGCAGAAAGTTAAGACACTGCTTTAAGTTCAAAATATCTTTTCATCCCTTAAACCAGAAGTCAAAAAAGCCATGTTAGAGCAGTTCGTTCTCTCTCTCTCTCTCTCTCTCTCTCTCTCTCTCTCTCTCTCTCTCCCCCCTCCCTCTCCCTCTCCCTCT
>NW_021604630.1:13048613-13066809 GCF_004785775.1 Grammomys surdaster | reverse complement strand
CTCTCTCTCTCTCTCTCTCTCTCTCTCCCCCCCCCCTCTCTCTCTCCCTCCCCTTCCCCCTCCACCTCCCCTCCCCCTCCCCCTCCCCCTCTCCCCCTCTCTCTATTCTGCTCATGCAGTAATATGAGGCACGAAAGAGGCAAAATTATTCCTTGGTATCTACATAATCAGAATAATTTTCAGAGAAGCTTAAAATCAAGACTAATCAGTCAAGAATCATGATTAAATAATTACAAATTATCCATAAGAAGGGAAAAGGCACTCTGGGTAACTGCCAGTCTGTTTTTCTGTCAGAGCCTGGGAACAACTTTAAGCCGCTTTAATAAACAGGAAAATCATTTTGTCATTGGTGTCTCAGTTCCATTCCATATGAAGGGCATGTCACATTCCCTACACAGTTCTTTCTATCTCAGTTGACATTCTCTTTCTCACTCAACCCCCACCCCCATGACACAACTCGGATTCCAACATTTTCACAAAGCAGCATCAGAGTAAAAGTGACCTGGCTCAACACCCCTCTACCCTGCTGAACATTTAATACACACTGATACACAATGGTAGAAGTCTCTCGGCCAGGAGATCCTTAAAACTCAGCTTGTGGCTGTCTATTTATTTACCACTATGTTACCGTGGCCTTTATGTCTACAATTTTCAAAGATTTGCAAGGGTTAAAGGCATTTAGATGATGACCAGGTAATATAAAGTTGACCACAAGATGGCGATATTTCATAGGATAAACCTCTGAGAAGGCTCTAGTATCTTCTGAAATATGTTAAACTGGCTACTGAAATTTTATTTCATGTCAATAACAATTGCATTAGTTGGTGTACTGATAGGCTACTTGTTCATTTTCACATAAATTTTAATGGAGTCCTAGTGCTGAGTTCTCTGGAGACATTTCTGAGATCCTCACTGTATATGAAGATGTGCTCCACTTAAGGAAGAACCAGAGCAGAGACTTGGAATGGAATCTGATGTCACCTGTGAGCATCCCAGTTCTTTAGGTTTATTCCCGAAGTGAAGTAAGATTAAATAACTTACCTAGAAAATAATCCTACATTCTGTGTGTGGTTGCTATGATTATGAAATTCTGTAACAAATGTAAACACTGACCCCAAAAGCTTTTAAACAAATGGATATATATATATACTCATATATATATATATATATATATACTCATTCTCATAAATACACATCCTTACATGCCAATGTGTTGGAAATTCATTTCAACTTCACAATGTCTTGTATTTATTCTATTAAAATATGTTTGCATAACAATTTATATAATGCTTTTTAAACAAAAATGTTTTCTTCAGATCATCAAATTGAGGGAATTTCATATAATATTTAGGGTATTATCAAGAACCAGTAGCATATTTACTTAAACATTTGCTAAGTATTTGCCATATTCTAAGTGCTTAAGAAATGGCAGTGAACAGAATAGAGGGCAATGTCTACCCTGAGGAAAATCAGACAATGATCATCTATTCTGATATACAGAGAGGGAATGCAGGTAGACCAGAAGGCTACTTACACTGGGGATGTGGTATGGTGGTAGATCACTTGTCTAAAATGTTTGGGTCTCAGGGTTCCTCTCTAGTATCCCCCAAAAGTAAACAAACAAAAGGATTCTTACCAAAGATATTTGCATTAAACTTGTATTGAGAGAAAGGCAACCTTGTCCTAATCCAAGGAAATAAAATGTGCAAGAACAAAACAAAGTCTTTGGAGTGTAAATATGAATTGCTGAAAGAATGGAGGGAGAAAAGGTGGAAACGGACAAAAGGCAGAACCATGTAAGGCATTATGGCTCTCGGATAAAGCAGCTCGGTTTGAAGCTGAAGCATGACGTCATTGTATTCTTCTGCATTTGTTTCACACACATAAACATGAAATAAACAATAAACGATGAGCTGAATTGCTCATTTATATTGCTTAATAATTCCCAAACTAGAGCATGTTTATAAAGCACAGTCATTATACTCTCTGAAGGTTTAAGAATAAACATTCAAAATCCTGTGGTTTCATCAAAATTTTAAGAGTTGCTTATAAGGGAATAATCTTCAGACCACACTGAAAACACTGGAATTACTTCCCAACGGCATTGAGATCCATGTCTCTGGAGCACATTTTCTCGGGTTGTAAATAAAAGAACTGTTCTCTAAGTGTGTGCATTTCCGCCCAGAAGGTGGAGCTGTTGTTTCGAGGCTTTGGTTCAGCCATATTGAATGGGGACATAGTCATGTGACAGTCACTAATGATGTGCAGGAGGAACATTTTTTACTTCCGGGTCCTAAGAAAGCTTATGAACTTGCTTCTCTTCCTTTCCTTCACTGAAAACCACATGATAGAAAACCCTTGGGATGACAGGTTTCTCTTCCTAAACAACCAGGTAAAAGGAAATGCCCAACCCTCTAAGACATCCCGGAGAGCTGTTCCCTCATTCCCCCTGCCCCTGCACAAAGCTCGCTCTACTGGCAACCATGTGCCAGGCACCCTGGTTGAGGCATTGCTTCAGGCCTTCCCACCTGTGTTGTGTCTTCATCCCATAGAGCCCCTTTGTATCCAGTTCCACTTTTGAGGTGAAGGATGAGAACTAAGAGAAGAAAGAGAACTTCTATTTTAGTGACAATTTTCCTTGCGTGTGTATCTTTCCCACTCAGTATTCATTCACCTTAAATGGCTTTCATGCAGATTAGAGACCAAAGGTCCTTTGTCCCGAGGGCCCTTATCCTTGCCACAGAGCAAGTGGTAAATCTTCACTGGTTAACAACGGTGAGTGGGCATGGTGGAGGTGGGGTAGAAGTCTGGTTTGTGTCCTCCAAACTTGCCAAGATCCTCAAACAGAAACTGTAGAGTTGTTGGTAATTGGGCATTCTCTTACTGGTCAAAAGTACAGTTAGGATCAAACAAACCAGGGCCACGATCGATATTTGTAAGAGTGTGGGAAAAGCTGTAGAAATGTGAAGTTCTGAAGATCCCAAGCATATGACAACACCCCGAGGTTGCTTTAGAGAATTTCTCTGGATGCTTACACTGAGGATTAGACTAGCATTACTGTTTACTTTTAAAGTCTGTGCTAGTTTCCCTCCTAATTCTGCAGAAAGATGCCCTTCCTAATTTCAAGAAGGCCAGTCCTACTTAATGGAGCAGCACTTCCCATTGTTGGCCTACTATGTTCATAGAAGGGATTAACTGGAGAGAAACAATCAAGGAAGACAGGAGAAAGTCATTAAGATGGGTACATATTCAACTCGTATTACTAACGAGATAGCAAGACCTTTGAGAAGACTCTGCTGTTAGAGACTCCATCAATACTGCATTGACTCTGTCTAGTACATCATAGGAGCCAAATAGATGAATAGCCTATTGATGAATGGGTGGATAGAAGGATGGACCTTTATAGAGTAAATTAATAAATCCAAGTTAAATCTCTGTTTCCGTACTTGACAGGGAGGTGGAGATAAAGTACTCTAATTCATCTGATGATCTTTGTGCAAAGACTTGGACAAGCACACATTTTTCTCCCAGTATCTTATTCTTTTTAACAATGGATCTTCAAGAATATCTTTGCTATGTTGGGGACTAAGAGCTGAGCATTGAGAACTTAAGGAAGAAGGCAGATGGTGTAAGTAGGCCACTGGGAACTAGAGTCCTGAGAACTAAACCAGAAAATGAGGAAAGAAATCTAAATTATCCTAAAGACTCCTCAAATCTAAGTTATCCTGAAAGAGATGGGGGGATGGAGGAAAAGTTTTGAAGAAAATAGGAAAAAAATCATTAGATAGTGTGTTACTTTTCTTTCTATTACAGTTAATAAAATCCTGACCAAAACCAACTTTGGGAGAAAATGTTTTATTTCCACTTACAATTCTCAGATCCCACCCTATCATGGAAGGAAGCCAGAAGAATTCACAACTGGAACCTGAAGGCAGGAGACCATGAAGGCATGGCCTGTTTCCCAGGATGTCATTTCAGCTACATTTCTTATATCTCTAGGACCACTTGCCCTGGGATGGTGCTGTCCACAGTGGGCTGGGCCCTCCCACACTAATCATTAATAAAGAAAATGCCTTGTAGTCTCTCCTACTTCACAACTTGATGAAAGCAGTTTCTCAATCAAGGGTCCAGCTGCCCAAGTGACTCTAGTTTACATTGACATTAAATAACAATGGAAATATCCAGCACAAATGGATATTATATGAACACCTCAATGCCGTCCTACACTCCCCTTCTCGAAGCTAGCTTGTGTGTGCTATGCATACATCCTGTCTTCCTCATCCCATCCTTGATATAGTAACATAATAGAATGATAAACAAGTTCCCCAGGATAGATACAGCTTTCCACTGTGAATAGCATCTTTCGGAAGAAAGGAATGCCTGCACAACTACTTAAAATCAAATTAAAGTAGACAAAACCCACCATCATTGAATAATTAAAAAATGGTCTTTAAACAATAGTGGTGGCTTTTAAAACTCAAAACTGGTTAGCTTCACTAGGTGTTGTTATTCGTTTTAGTGAATTTTAAAAAGAAAGACAACTTTCAAATTTAGTGTATAGGTGATCAGAACAGTTCAGAGATATTTTGATCTGATGGCCAATAGTGAACTTGTAGAGTTATTGGCAAAACTGAAAGGCTGTTTTGGATGTATGCCAAAATCAATAGTGTTGTTATAGTGTATTTATTTAATGTACTTTTTCTCTAATATGAGTTAAAAGAGTTTTCTATGAATTCAGATGTTGCAATTGCCACTCTTAGATCCACTCAGCAAACTCTGTAGCTGAATATATCTTCAATCTATATTTGTCCAGAGAGTCATTGGATTGGCAGTATCAGATATATTGCCTCTGTCCATTTAAGGTCTCTAAGCATATTAAGAAAAAGCAGATTGACCTAACCAATAAGGTCAATATGGAATGCTTGTTTCCTTCCATCTACATTACATAGATTGTTACTTTGAAATTTGTTCGGGTTCTTGCAGCTCTGAGCTCAACTTGCTTTCTATTCTTTTCATTGTGTATGCTTACACAGGTGTAATAGCCAACCTGAGCACTCAGAAATATTCCTGTTGCAAGCTGGCCAAGCAGCACTGTTGCTTAGCTGTGTATCTTACCCCAGTGGGCTTTGAACCTCACGTGTTAAGAAACTGCCTGTGTGCAGAGGAATCTTATGTTGGAACCTATTCTGGGATACATAGTGAGACTTTGTCTCCTAACAGAAATCTGTGTATACATTCTTATTGCCATGCCCCCCCCCAAAAAAAGGTGCTAAGTTTTCTGGCAGTCTAAAAATTGCACTACTGGATGTAATAACCATACTAACAACAAGATTCAAAAAATATGGATATTTTATTGGCTATAACCTAGTTACTTAACCTCTCTGAGTTTGGTCTCCTTGTTACTGGATATGTGGGTAATATCTTACAGTCAACTGTTGTGAATGTTAATGAGATGACTGACACATGAAGCCATTATAGTATATGATACATCTGAAGCCTGGTGGTGGCTATTTTGTTCTTGCTGCTGTTGTCATTGGTGTTATCATGGTTTTCTGATTTTTGTGTAGACCCTCCCCAGAGCCACATGTAGCCAAATAGCAATGCCTGTCCCTCCTTTCCAACATCAATTTTCCTGTTACATTGCCACCTCTGTTTACTCTTCATGGATCACCTATAGTTTTGCTGTCCAAAGAGCTTCACACATCCCAGTCTGAGTTGTTCATTCCTTACCCCACCCAAACCCTGTTGATATTCCTATTGCAAGCCGGTCAAGCAGCACTGTCACTTAGCTGTGTACCTTACCCCAGTGGGTTCTGAACCTCACATGTTAAGAAACTGCTTTTTTTGTTCCTAGGCCAAGACAGGGCACATAGAGGGTTCTTAATAAAGGCTTCTGCAAACGAATGGCTGATCTAACCTTCACCACATTCGTAATCTCACAATTCCCATAGTAGTTTCTGAGAAGATTGTAAAATCAACCCACTCTGTCTTTTCCCAGGATGGTGGGAGGGACTGCTTATCCAGTCCCTTTGATTTAGGGCCAGACGGAATCACTATTAGCAAGATTGCGCCACCACACATAGGAGAGCTTCCGCTGAATTTGTTTTCTTTATTTCCTCTTTCAATCTCCCTTTGTCCTGTTGTTCAGACTGGGACTAAGGCTGGGTTCTGTCACCCACCAAATGAATACCTTAGATGCAGATAAAAACTAGAGACACAAAACTGGAAATGGTTTTGCTCTACTATGTAATTCAACTTTTTCTTATGTTACTTGAATTTCCCAATTAAAGAATGGAAAAGATCTGCCTACGGTTGAAAGGTCTCACTACACTATTAAAAAGTTATTTCTCTCATTTACCAAAACACAATCTGACCAATGTTTTAGAAACTTTTAGAAAAAAATAATTAAAGGCTTAAAAGGTCCAGAGCAGTTTGGGAACACACAGATCATCTGTCTCTTTGGGTTTTTGTTGTTGTTGTTGTTGTTGTTTTGTTTTGTTTTGTTTTTTATTCTGCTTCTGCTTCCTGTCAACAGGGAGTTTTGTGATTCCTTTTTCCTGGCAAATTCAATCATTCAGCTAAATGAACAAACACATCCTATGCTTTCCTTAGCCACCTATTTTAAGACTGACTTAAATGTTATTTCTTGAGCTTATTACATGAATTTAAAGCTATCTAAATCTTTTTTTTTCCTGATAGAATAGGCCTCACTATGATACAGGTTGTCTAAAATCTAGCAGTGGTTTCGAGATCTTGGACAAGTTTTGTAATGATCTTAGTTAGCTAAACTTTCTTTTTAATTATTAAAAAAAATAATTCGCTTGAAGAAATTTCTAATATCAGGGTTAATTATAAAATGGAAAACAGATTTTAAGAGCAGAGTAACAGAAAAATAGCCCATGTTCAGTCCCTAAAATATTCATTATATACAGGCACTCTTGACTATCTTTGTGTCTGAGGTTAGGGGCACCTGATCCAGACCACCACAGCGGGGCCAAAAGCCTAGAGAGAATTCCTTCTAGAAGAAGCTGCAAGTTTATAAATGATCTCATATCGTGAGGCAAATAGACAGACATTCCATACTGGACAATGGCTTAAATTTTCGTAGATTGGTTTGCAAATTGAAAAGTGTATTTTCAAGTGTATTTAAGACCCTCTCACTCCTAACCTGCATATGTTCAGTACATTGTAAATGCCAATATTCAATCATATGTGTTGGGCAGGGAGGGCACATGAGGAGTTGACCGTGTTATTACAGGGCTGGAGAAACTAAATGTGCTCTTTGATAACTTCTCTGGCGGTATTTAATTATTAGGCAAAGTTATCATTACCATTGTCTTCTTTCACCTTTTAAAAGTCAAATTATCAATATTCTCTTATGTATGCATCTCATGGTTTCAGATTAATCATGTGGCAATAAAGAAATAGTATTTTATCTTAACTGGTATAATTTCACATTGTATTTCCCCATAACACACAAAAATTGAAAGTTTGATACTATAACAGGAGGAGACACAAAATGCAGTTAATACATATTAGTACAGGCTAGCATCCTAAGATATGCCTTTTGTTTTCTTCATTACATAACCATCGGGCATTTGTGTGACTCTTGAACATTTTAAGCTCATATACAATTATATTCTGTGTAATAAACTAGTTCTATTATATATGCTGAAGCATATTAAAGGAATAAATTAATCAGAAACCATCCTTGAATAAACACTGGTTGGTCTCCAACTTGTTATCCATTAAAGAAAGTATTTGAGGTTTACCAATACATTTTCTATACAAGGATCAAAAATGGAAGCTGATGGGTCAAGAAGAAAGAGGTCAAAGTGGAAGAAATGCATTTGGGGACTGGGGATGCTACAATGGTTTTCCAAGGCAAGCAGAGCAAAATGGATTTCACATAGCAAATATTGATACAAGGGCATATGTCACATGCCTAGATACTTATTCAAAGTTCAGGTTAAAGAAAAAGACATACTGTTTTATTAAAAAGTAAATATCTTTACTCAGAATCTGCATGTTTCCTCACTTGGTCCCTCAGAGATGTAGATGTTCTTGGGTTTCTGTCAAGTCCGTGTTTCCACAGTTGCAAGCCATGAGTGTTATTATTAGCCAAGACACAAGAATGTGCCAATCCCGCTTGTGCAATATCAGTGCTCTAGAATATAAAGTGTGCCAATAATATTAACCACTTGGTACAAATGGCAGAAAGAATCTTGAATAATAAGGATCATAGCCTCTTAGATTTTATACAGGGTATTTCAACCAACAATTATTCAGAAGTATAAGTATTAGTTTATATTGATGTGATTTATCACTCACTGTTACATACCCTTAGTGTATGGTCAATGGAAATCCTAAAACACGGAATAATTATTTGCTGCTAACTAAGAACAGATTATATTCAAATCTTGTGCAGTTTATTACCCATGTGATATTTATTAGCTCTTGGCTGGTCGCTTCCAGGATTCTTCCAAATTTTCTTAACTAAAATTGTTCTGAATTGAGCTTGGTGAGCGAAATGAGTTCTCATTTTATTATCAAAGTTTCCAGAACATAATAATAAAACCGGTGATGCAATTATATAAATGTCTCTATTGCCTAGCAATACAAAAACAACAAACAAATAAGATAAATATCCCCCGAGGCACACGTCAGCCAGCTAGCATAATGTTCTCTTTTATCAGTTATAAGCCTGTGAGTTTGGGGTCATCAAAGGTAACATCACCTTCTCCATCCATTTTTCCGATGTGATGCTTTTTTATCATGTCCGTATTTTTCTAACATTACCAAGAAATCATTGAATTGATATATTTTTAAAATACGTATTAGCAAAAAGCAATTTATAATAAATGATTACTAAAATCTAATAGTTAAGAAAATATACAGCTAATTCACAACGAAAGAACTACTTTAAAATAAACATGCTTATTCCAAAAATATTTGAAAGACTCATTTCCAACAATCAAGTACTTCTTAAGAATTTAGGATAGAAACAGTTCTTCCACCTCTGCTTTTCTCCATTTTGCTCTCAGAGGTAGAAACCACTTGATATTCTCAGTTTCTCTCAATGCCATCTGCTTTGAGGAAATTATGTCATTCAATGCATTAACTATAGAAACCATTTATTGACTTTACGATGTGATAAAGAAATTAGTTAAGACAAATGTCTACTCTACCTTTTTTTTAAAAAAAAATCATATTGCCTGCAGATGCTGTCCTAATTACGATTACGAACTTAAATTACGAACTTCCCACCATCTCCCCGTGACCCATTAGGGGTCGCCTAACTCTTGCTTCCTTGTAGAATAGATTTCCCAACTGCATTCATACCTTCCACACCTAATGCATCAACTATGGATTTACTTTGATATCATTGACCTTCATAATATCCTTAGTCTGTTTGGTTTGGTTCATCTCTACATTGAATCAATTGGTGAAAACTTTAAAAGCCTTTCATTATCTTACCATTGATAATACTGGTTTGTTCCATATCCATACTTCAAAGATAATGACATTTTCATCTAAAAGCCAAGTGTTGAACCTTCTGTGTCCCGCAGTATCAGACATAACATGCTACCCCAAAACTCCACTTCCTAAATTCTCAATTGAAAGATTTCTTCGAGATAACCCTATCATTTCAATCTTAATCTAGTACACCTGTACTGCTGCCTTGAAGCAGTAATTTGGGCTACACGGCTTTGTGCTCCCGGTGAGTCCCGAGCTTCCAGCCACTCTCCCAGGAATACTTTGGATCCACGAATGAAAGACACACACACATTAGCTTATTTTTGACATGCTTTGGCTAGCTCAAAGACTGGGCAGTTCTGACCTTCCGCCTGGTCCCTCCGGTACTCCTGACTCAACACCCTCTAAATCTATGATCTATCTTTGCTGCCCTGTTCCTTCTGGGCGGCTCCCAAGTCTTTGCTGTCCAAGATGTTTCTGGGCTGCCCTTCCGGGGGCCGCATTCCTTCTCACCTACATTTCGGATGATTTTCCTTCTGCAGCTCTAAATCTGATCCTTCTTCCTCTGAAACCTGGTGATTCTCCCTTCCTCTCTTCCAGTTCCAAGCCTGCACAATCTAAAAATTCCGCCTCTCTCTCTCTGCCCAGTCATTGGCCATTGGCTTTTTATTGATCAGTCAAAAACCAGTTGAGGACAAGGATCTTTAGCATTTGGACACGCAGATTCTCGATTAATTCAAAGCATTAGAACCAATCCTCAACAATGCCTGACTGAGCATCTAAAACGTTCTCTTATCTCATTGAGTTTGACCTACTATGTACAGAACATACATTTATCTGATTAATTTTGCTAAAAGTGTTCTCCAAAACTTCAAAGACAGGTGTAGAATGCAAATTTTCTGAGAATATACATAATTGAAAATAGGTTTCTGTTATACTCATTCTTATTTATAGCTTGGCTGGATATAGAATTTTAGCAGGAAATGAGTTTCCCCTCTGAATTTTAATGTTCTATAATACTGTCTCTTTATGACCAGTATGCCAAAGGAGAAACTTATGCTGGTCAGCTTGTGCTCCTTTCAAGTTTCCATCTTCCCTTGTGAAGAATTATGGAGCATAGACATATCACTCTTCCCATCTATAAAATGTTCATACAAGTAGCTATTTCTTTTGTGGTGGTGCTGGGAATTTTACCCATCCCCTTGCAAATCCTAGGCAAGTGCTCTACCATGTAGCTGTAATCCCAGCCCAGCCATGTATTTATCAGAAATGTCTAGGTCCAGAAGTATTTTGAGTATTGAAAGCAATTAAATGCTTAGCATATCTTCCTTTGCATAATGACATAGTTCAAATGTGAAAACACATTTTAAACACAAATTCTATTTATATTCCATGCCCACCCTCTCTACAAAGTCTGTTGGGAGCCAACTCTTAGCAGAAATCAGCTATCATCTTTGCAGCCATCTCAAGCCATATACCCTAACAAGAGACTTGTTTTCAACAGCCCATAACAACTGAGCACACTCTGATAAACATCTTGTTTTTCTCACATATCTTGTTTTGCTGCTTAGTGCCCCCAGCTGCAAGGCATATGACATAGTGCCTTCAGTTGTGCTTGTCCATGAGGGCAAGGCATGTGGTAAAGGGTATAAATGCTCAGGATTTCCTTTCAATAAAGGAGAGACTTGATCAGACTTTGTCTTGTCTCCATTCTTCGTGTCTCTTGCCCCTCCATTCCCACTCTCTCTCTTGCTAGACCCTGATCCGCAGAGCAGCAGAATGGGCCGTTACACTAGTCTGCAGGGAATTCAACAGCCCTCACATTAGCTCAAATGTACAAATTTCCCTTGGTAGCATCATGTCAATGCTGAAAAAGTTTAAGATTTTATTTCAAGTTTGTGATATTCAAATTAGAGCTAGTAAGTTTATATTTTGAACTTGAAATGACCCACTGGGTCTATGTTATGACTGGAATGTTTACATCCTAGCAAATATTATATGCCACATTACTAATACCACATTGATTGTCAGATATTTGGGAGGTAATAAAAACATTAATACAGTCACAGGAACATACAAAGAAAGCTTGGAAAGATGGCTCAGTGATTAAGAGTACTTGTTGCTCTTACAAAGGACCAGCACACACATGGCAGCTCATAACCATTTGTCCATAAAGTTCCAGGAGAACTGGTGCCCTTTTTTGACCTCTGAAGTTACCAGGCACATATGCAGACAGGCAGGTAAAACCTCCTACATATAAAATGAAATAAATGAGCTTTAAGAAAAGATAATAGAGAGGGGTTGCCAAACTGTGTGAAATAAATGCTGTGTGTGTGATTGGGCCTTGGTCTTCTGTGACAATACACTGTACCAAGATATTGTCCTACCTTTTCTGTCCATCCTTCTAATCTCTTCATTTCTCCATTCTGTAATCTCAATGTTTGCCTTCACATATTAGTCTTATTTTTACAAATTGTTTTGATTATCCAAAAGATCTTTCTTATTTACTGGTGATACAGACCCCCAAAGTGTAGAAAAACATTATATGTGTGTCAAAAGGCACTGGATTGAAAATATATGTTTTACCATATATAATGATGTTTTATATGAAGCCTATGCTTATTGCGCCACCTGCACTGTTAACATTTCTAATATCACAACCATTTTTTTCTCCCACTCAATAATAGACAATCTTTAGTATATGTCTCCTAGTTGGTTCTGGATCTTGTCAAGTTGAACATGTTAACCATCACATGTTATCTACAAGGGATTATCTCGATTAGGCTAATGGAGGTAGAACAGTGCTCAAAAATATCCCATGAACTTGGGTCCAGAACTAAATGCACAGAAGAAAGCTGAGTGCTCATATTCACCACCTGTTTCCTGATTGCCAATGAAATGTGAGTAGCCATGCCTTCACTGGCATAAGCACTGTGCCCTTGAACTATGAACCAAAATAAGCCCCTCTTCCTTTCAGTTGCTCCACTCAGGATATTTTGCATCAGGAGCAGTGAACAATACAGGTCATGTTTCACACATATGAACATCCTCCTGGACTTCAATCTTCACACCTGGTCTTTCTATTTTCTACCATTTTCTCTGAATTTATTCTCAGTATTAAGAAAATATCTTCCTCACTGCCTAAGTTTCAAGGGTTGAAGTTTTTCATGTTTTAAAAAGATCAATTTTCTATCTTCTGTGAAGCCTTTTACTATGTTTCTGAGACTTGGAACTCTTTCCAAAGGATTTCTGTATACTTCATTTGTTCTCAACACTCAAGCATCATCTTACCCCACCTCTTCTAGGAGTCTCCACCTAAGCATTCTGTGTAAAGATCTAATCTTAGGTTTTCCTTATAGATCATGAATCACTATGAGAAATAATCTCGATTTGTTTGCCTCCTAGATGGAGCAGAAGAAAGCTTCATGATTGATTGACGTTTGTCTTTTAATGACACCGATGTACAACATTGTATATCACATTCAGTATTTACACTCATAAGCTTCTGTCTCAGTACTATCTCCCTTTAAAAAGGGAGACTTACACAGAATATGCATAATTTTGGAACTGAAGATTCTTACAGGGATTTGGGGGTGCCACTTATTTTATGATCATTGGCAAATTAGCCTTTGGGTTTCATTGGTTAGCGGAATGAAGAATGTAGAAAAACTTTAAATGTGTGTCAAAAGGCACTGGATTGAAAATATACCAAAGACACTGCCTGAAGAGATGGCTATTCTTCTAAGTATAAAAGTAGTAGATACTGATACATTTTAGTCACATTTTCCATTGTCCCTATAAACATACTGACAGAATACATGCTATCTGCCATATTCCTAAGTATTCCTATTTACCATTCATGCCTAGCACAGGAAACTGGCAGGTTTCCCAGAAAGTCCCCCTGTCATGAATCAACACAGAGTAGGATGTTTTTAGTCTATGTTGACAGGACATCTGTCCCTATTGCCTTAACAAAGTCACCCATATGGAAAGCTTGTGTCAATGCCTTGTGGTTCCTATATCTCTTGTCCAGTCCAACAATCTCCATTCAGAGTTAGCACCCCCTATATGCCACAGCTGCTATTTTCTCAGTGAACTCTTTTTTTTTTTTTTTGTCGTTTTCAATGTTGTATTTAGTACACAGAACTTCAGTGTTCCTGCAGAATTTTCACATCAAGGCATCATGGAATAAGGCTGCCATCTCTTGAATTTATGTCATTTATCATGGCTCAAGTATACTGCTTCAAGAGGCATCAGAGAAAGACATGCTGAGGCTCTCCAATCTCACTGTGTGTGTTTTTTTTAAGTAATGTCAGCTTATAAATACAGCTTCATGATGACTGTTTAACCCCAATTCAAGAGTTTTGTGATTCTTAATACATGCCAGCAAACATATTTGATTGATACCCTCTCTGTCCACATTTCCAAGAATTTAAATGGGCAAAAATTTAAGTACTAGAAAACATCTTCAAATGCTGCCCTCTGCAATTTAAATCCAGATATTGTTCTGTGCTCACCATTGTGTGACACTTGCTGGCATTCATATTCACTCATTAGAAATGAAGCTTTGTAAATACTGGCATCTGGGCTTCATGCTTGTATGCTCGCACCATCTGGTGGATGATACTCGCTTGCAGAATATAAGAATGACATAGTATTCTAGGAAGGCAAGCTTGACACACACAGCAACAAGCACAGGATAGAATGAAAAGGAAAAAATTGCTCAGCTAATTCCAAATCTATATTTATTAACAAGCAGAGAATAAATATAAACATCTGGACTCTGTAACCACTGGAACGAGTTTAATCTGGATTCTAATTACATCTTGATTTTGCTTTTATTAAAACTGACATTTTGTCAGCATTGCTCTTCCATTTTGCCCATATTCTGCAGTATTTATGTTTCAGAGGAATGTGTCTGCCAGTAGAGGATTTTCATTTGACATCTTATGGAGCAATATATATGAATATGAATATATATTCTTGCTGTTGTTAACTAAACTGATTTCTTATGAATAATTAGCATTATTGAGTATCGAACCTGTCAGAATATGGTCCATGAATGAAGCTGTATGAGAGATTTCTGAGACCTTGTGAGAAAACTCCAAGTAGACAGATTGAGAGTCTTGAAACCTCTGTTCCTCCATAAAACAGGATTGTTCTTGCAATGTGTTTCTGTGCTCCTCCCAGGTGTTACAGATAGGAGTGAACTTACTTTGGGCATTGTTATGCATCTCCCTCTATGAGAAACATGTTCTTGCCACATGCAGCCTGTCCTTGTGATCATACACTTTACTCAAGTGACTCTTTTCAACCTTCAGAATATAAATTGTCTGATGCTCTGAATAAAGTTACTTTGCATGTTTGACTCTGGCTTTTCCCATCTGCTCATTATCCACTCCCAGTTTGCTACAGGACAAATGATTATCCTCTGCTCACCCTCGTCTGCCGCATTTCTCTACCAAATTCTTGAGCTAGGACTAAATTTATTTCAGGCATCTCCTGTATAACAGTGAGTGCAGGGTGCCTTCCATTTAACAGTCTGGTAGAAGAAGCGCCATTTGATTTCAGATGAAACAAGTGATTTTGTCACTACTTTTTCTGAAACATTGATTTCAGGAATATATATGTGCTGACTATATAATACATAAGCCAAGGGGTATTGAAGACTACTTTTAAATCTCTTGAAATTAATTAACCTAAATGTTTGTGTCGTTCTTTAATTCTTATGCTGAACTCTCAGTGATAGTATTTAGAGTTGGGGCCTTTTCTTTGAAATGAAATTGTGAGGGTGACTCTTGTGATGATATTGCCACACTCCATACTTTATAGGAATCCTTTGTCTTGCTCTCTGTCATTGAAGTACACAAGTAAGAGGGCTGCCATCAGTAAACCAAGGAAAGGCCTCAACCTTAACCTAGTCTTGCTGATTCCCTAATCTCAGAACTCTGAAAGAACCCATAGTCTTTGTTATAGTGGCCATTCAGTGGATGGTATCCTGGTATAGCCTCAACCAAGATACTACACAAATTTGAGTTAATGAGTAAAAATCAAAATATGTAAACAAAGTAGTATGGGTACAGAAGGAGACGTGGTTATGAGGGAGATAGGAGCTGGTGGTGAATACATTCAAAATATGTTGTATGTACTTTACAAAAAATTTAGAAATAAAAGGGATTTATATAAAAGCCCAGTGTATGAAGTTAGAAGTACTGTTTTGCTTTGCTCTGTCTCAACATTTAGTTTTTGTTTCTTCACTTATGTGAAAAAAAAATACTCTTGTTTTGAGGGAGGAGGTGATTTACATATTTTTAAAATTGGGATTATGCCCATTGCAATAAAATACTTTGTAATTTCTCAACCAGCCCTCACCTTTTCTTCCCAAGATCTAGTCTTACACTGAACAAACTTTACAAAAACACACTAGATTACTAGAATGATTATAGTTTCCATCCTTCTCAAAAAATACAGTTAGAATTCATCAAGATAAGCATGAGAAGGTTCAAATTAGAAAAAGCTCTTGTCCATGTGCAAAACAGACAAGACAGACACCCATAAGTGAATTTTCAAGTAGGGTCAGCAAACTATTTAACCCATGATGCTAATCCAGCAGATAGCCAATTCCTGTAAATCACTGGATCCTGTTCTCTTGTTTGTTTACTTTATTACTTCTTTTGTTTTTGAAAGGCAACTTCAACTTATCTATATTATTTCTCTTTCTACTACCATGGGGTTGAGTAGTTCAGATTGTGTGATGTTATGACTAATCACGTCTTTAGAATTTTTCTCTTTGGTACTTTAAACCCAAAAATAAAGGAGCAGATATTTTCAGCTAGTATGTAATCAACTAAAACAAACAAACAAAATCACATAATAGAACAAGCTTTATAATTGGATTTAAGACCCACCCCACAGGAGGGAACCCATGTTTGGTACTGAAAACCTGGCCAACGACCTTAGGTTGGTGGGTTCATATGTACTAGAGAAGAACAATCCATTATTGATTTGATAAATCACCATAGTATCAAACTGCCTTCTAAATACCTATTTTTATACCTGCAAGCTAGTGTAGCTCCCATTCCTCAACAAAGAAGCTTCATTTGGTAGTGGATGACTCTTAATACAGAGAACCAAGGCTAGCCAAAGTATTGAGATTAAGTGGCTGAAATGTACTCACACATAAATGGCACATCTGTATGAAATCTGCCCCCTCGAGAGGCTCCCAGAAGGGGATGAGATCATTGGAAGAGGCAACGGTCTTCTTAACATGTCTGAGGAATTGTGCTCATAAACTTACAGCAGCTATGGCTGCCTATGAAAGCCCTGCACAAGACAGGAGAGATGGGCTCATGAAGCCTCCCCCCTAATTACTGAGGATCTCTAAGAGTTCATGGCTATTGAATAAGAGTCCACTTGCTTCTGGAGTGTGGCTCATAATAGCTTGTCCATCCTCCATTGGATGGCCATATATCCATGTACATGTGGGCATGAGAGAGGCACAGGAGAGGCCTAGAACATTTCAGGAAGAAACAAGAAGTAAATATAATCAAAGTACACTGTATGTATAAATAAAATTAGTAAAGACTAATTTTTTAAAGTATTTAACTATGGGAATTTCTAAACATTCAAGTAATCCTTGTCTAAAATGAAAAGCTAAAAGACCAAAATTGGATTAAAAATATGTGCTTTTATGGCATGCAATCCTGTTGTTAAAAGAATTTAGTACCAGGTACTGAAGGCAGGTATTGGGCAAAGTAGCACTTCTCCTGTCTGATTCTATTTCCTGGAAATAGATCATTTTTTAAAATGTACTTCTATATTTCACTTATTTTTTGCATATATGAATATTTTTTCCTACATGTACGACTATGAAACACATGCATGTCTGCTGGTCAGAGAGGCCATCATATTTTCTGGAGCTGAAGTTCCAAACAGTTGTGAGCCATCATGTGTGCACTGAGAACTTAAGTCCTCTATGTAAGAAGCAGATGTTTGGGATTTTATGCATGAAATAAACAAGGTCTCAGGATCTTTTTCTTTCTTTTCTTTTTCTTTTCTTTTCTTTTTTTAAAATTTTTTTATTGGATGTT
The DNA here is from genome assembly GCF_004785775.1 of Grammomys surdaster. Taxonomy (NCBI): domain Eukaryota; kingdom Metazoa; phylum Chordata; class Mammalia; order Rodentia; family Muridae; genus Grammomys; species Grammomys surdaster. Next base: position 13,049,242 of record NW_021604630.1, on the reverse strand, counting down.
TTATTTACATTTCATATGTTGTCCCCTTACCCCATCCCCCACCCACCCAGGATCCCCCAATCCCCTCACCCCTCCTCCTTCTTCTCTGTGGATGTAACCTCCATCTACCCCCCAACTCCAACCACCCCACCCTCAAAATTCCCACCCCCTCGGGCATCCAGCCTTCATGAGGTCAAGGTTCTCTTCTTCCACCTATGCCCAACAGGGCCCTCCACTCTTACATATTCAGCTAAAGCCCTGGATCCCTCCCTAAGTGCTCCCAGGCTGGTGGTTTAGACCCTGGGAGCTGTGGTTGGTTGGTATTGTTGCTCTCCTCATGGTGCCGCAAATCCTTTCAGCTCCTTCAGTCTTCACTCTAACTCCTCCATTGAGAACCCCATGATCAGTTCAATGGCTAGTTGTGAGCATCTGCCTCTGAATATGACAGACTCTTGAAGACCTCTGAGGAGACATCCATATCAGGCTCTTATCAGCATGCACTTCCTGACTTCCACATCAGCCTCTACCTTTGGTGACTGTACATGGGATAGATACTCAGGTGGAGTGGTCTTCAGACGGCCCCTCCTTCAGTTTCTGTCCCTCACTTTGTCTCCATATTTGCTCCCTTGAGTATTTTGTTGCTCCTTCTA
>NW_021604630.1:13047139-13048213 GCF_004785775.1 Grammomys surdaster | reverse complement strand
CTCTCTCTCTCTCTCTCTCTCTCTCTCTCTCTCTCTCTCTCTCTCTCTGTGTGTGTGTGTGTGTGTGTGTGTGTGTGGTGTGTGTGTGTTGTAAATGCATGCAAGCAGTTAATACTGTGTATGCACATGCAAAGACATAGAGAAGCCAGAGGAAGACAGTGGATCTCCTGTTCTCTTGCTGCTACCTTATTCTCTTGAGACAGGTTCTCTTATTAAACCTGGACATAGGCAGCAACAAGCAAGCTCTGGAAATCCTCCTATCTCAGCCTCTCATAGTGGTGAGGTTCGAGCCGCATGTGGAGCCATCCCATGTCTTTTACATGAATCTCAAGGATTCAAACTCAGATTCTCATGATTACACAGCAAACACTCTCACTCACTAAGCCATCTCCCCGACTCCTCTTCTAATCACTTCTAAAAACATTATTGTTATGCCACCTGTAGAAGAATGTAAGTCTCTGAAACATAAATAGATAAATATAGATGGATGATAGATAGATAGATAGATAGATAGATAGATAGATAGATAGATAGATGATAGATAGATGATAGAGCTATACATAGGTGACAGATATAAATAAATGATAGATTGATGGATAGATAAGTAAAAGGAAAATAAATAAGATAGACAGAGAGACGGGCAAATAGGTGATAGGTAGATACATATATAGATAAAATAGGTAAACAAGTATTTGGCTATTTACTTTTTTTTTCAATTTTATTGAGACTGAGTCTCTAATATCCTTTGCTGGTCTCAAACTTGCTATAGCTGTGGGTGACCTTGAAGTCTTGAGACCTGCTCAGTTAGATTTTATCTATAAATTTGTTTTATTTACTTTATTTTCATAAACATTGAACTGGCATATATTAATTACATAAGTAACAGTTTCCATTGCTATATTTTCATACATGTATGTAAATGTGTCTTTCTATTTTTGTCATATTTAGCTCTCTATACCCTTACTTATCCCCATCTTCCTGCTACTGCTCCCCTTCTTCTTTTCAGTTAGTTCCCTTGGCAAGTTCATCTCTCTCTCTCTCTCTCTCTCTCTCTCTCTCTCTCTCTCTCTCTCT
>NW_021604630.1:13045075-13047129 GCF_004785775.1 Grammomys surdaster | reverse complement strand
TCTCTCTCTCTCTCTCTCTCTCTCTCTCTCTCTCTCTCTCTCTCTCTGTGTGTGTGTGTGTGTGTGTGTGTGTGTGTGTGTGTGTGTGCGCACACATGTCTCAAAAAGCTTAATAAGAGTTAACCACATTAGAAAATGGTCCACACTCATCTAGCCACTGTTAACTGTTTATGGACCTGTTGGCCCTCCCTTCTCCAGGCTAGAATGTTGCTGAACCTAATCATGTGTAGATCTTGTGGAGCTAACTACAGCCCTGTTGGTTCTAACGTGTAATTGCCACGTCATGCCTGGAAAATTAAACTCCTTAACACTACTCCACATCTAGTCTTTCGAGTTTTTCACCTACTCTTCCAAAGTGTTCTACTCTGTGTCTTTCAGGGGATGGTATACATACCTCATTTAACAATAGCCACTTATTCTCAGCACATTGACCAGGTATGCATCTGTCATCCACAGCAAAACCAACCTTCTCTGACTAAGGCTTAGAGCAACGCTAATCTATAACCATAAAGTGACTTGACAGACATTGGATAGTCACTTCAAAAACAAAAGCATTATCTTCCCCAGCAGGGCCTATGATCTTCCAATCTACTAGATATTGATCAGATTTAGAGTATTAGATGTGATTTCTTCTTATGAAGTGGATTTTAAATCCATTCAGAAAGCATTTGCTAACCACCATTAATAGTCATGTCACTATTGCACCGGTGAGCACATCTTACCTGGCAGGTTGGAAGTACGGCACACGGGGTCCACACCTGGATAGAGACTATTGATAATAAGTCTCCCCCAGTAGCCTGCATAGACCCTTCTCACACTATAAAAGCAAGCCAGAAGAAAAGAAGCTTCTAGCTCAGTGCCAGCTTGATTTCTCAGTGTTCAGAATGTTACTGTCATCAGCAGTAAGATCTTAACATCTAATTATATTGAGCAAGCAAGAGCAGTAGCAATAGCCTGTACTGTCTTTGTGGCCTCTGGGGCCTTCTGAACAAAAGACTCATAGGAAAGTATCCCACATCTAGCATTGGGATTTTTCTTTAGTAATAACCTAAAGCCTCTGAGAGCAGCTTCATCCACCCACAAATGATACCATCATTCAGACTCTTAATTTTAGTTATCTCATTCACCCCCCATTTAATACATATCTTGACACTTTTGTTTATGTTCTGAAAAATATTAGACATTACAAAGATTATGGATCTTATGGAAAGTTAGATCAACACATAGAAAAGTATCAGATTTCGGTGTTCAAGAATATTATGGCTACACTATTATATGAAAAATTTCTCTGTGTCTAGTGTTTCCTTTAAGTACTAAGCAAGTTTGTGGTCTTTCTTTGATTGCTATTATTGTACAAATAATTTTTAAACTAAGAATGGGAAATAAAAGCAAAAATTTTAACTGTCATTTTTTCCCATTTACTTCTAATGAGTATGTCCAGTCAGGCTTGAAAATCACATTTCTACTCTCTAACATTTCTCATATCTGCAGTTAGAAACATATTTCATTTCAGATATGTTGGCCTCTAGCAAACGTGGGTGTGTAGCTTAAACATAATAATAGACATGTATATTCTGGACAGAATAATTCTATCTTAATTTTGTTTCCATTTTAATGGACCATAATGTGACTATACATTTGCTTAAACATTATTTTGCATGTATCTATGGAGGTATGACTGGATGAATATTAACATCTGAATGACTTCATTGAATAAAGCAATTATCCTCCTCAATCTGTGTGGTTATTATTCAAACCATAGATTTATTGGACGGAGAAAGGCCAAGTAAAGGAAGTTTGTGTTTCTTTCTGATACTTTCAATCTGGTGTACTGGTCATTTACTCTTATTAGACTAAGCTGTGGTGCAAAAATGTAGACCACTGAACCTCCTGTATCTACAGCATGGAGACCCCAGACATAGGAACTTTGCAGTTTCTATAATTGTATGAGCCTTATCCCTCTTGCTTTTCCTTCTTCCTCCTCTTCATCCCCCCCTCTCTCCCTCCCTCTCTCTCTCTCTCTCTCTCTCTCTCTCTCTCTCTCTCTCTCTCTC
>NW_021604630.1:13008330-13045065 GCF_004785775.1 Grammomys surdaster | reverse complement strand
CTCTCTCTCTCTCTCTCTCTCTCTCTCTCTCTCTCTCTCTCTCTCTCACACACACACACACACACACACACACGTGGAAGTACTCTATAACTATATATTTCCTGTATTCCTTAAAGACCATAAATCTAAAGGTAGAGACCAATCTCTTTATAATCTCCCCCTGCATCTCTGAATAAACCTAACTGAAACAATAGCTCAATGGTCACTTATTATTCATAGAACCCCCAAACAGAGATAAATACATTCTACATTGAAGCCTCACTATGGTTATAAAACAGTCTTTTCCATATTCCTCATATATGAAAAGAAGAACTAAAAGTAATCCTTGAACAATGTTAGAGAATTAAAAACTGACACCTCCATGTCTTCATCTTTCTAGAATGGGAGCTTTCACCAGCCAATGTATCTACAGCACAAAATACATCAAGATTCAGAGCACCTAACATGCAGAGTATAAAGCAGACAAAGATGTGTTCGTGGATAGACACTGAGTCATTTCCTGTGACCCCCTAAGCTTTTCTTTGCTCTGGTACAAAGGGTAACTTAAGAGATTCTCCCCAAATATGAATCACTGAAGAACTTATCTTGGGAAGGCTTTTGCTGCTACCACCTGGAAGAGAAGAACCATGAAACTTCATATTGTAATGTTTACACTAATTGAATACTATATACTAGATATACCATTTTTCAGATATCTATCCCTGAATATTCTGATTTATTCAGTTCGACCAAGGTGGAAATCTGCACTCTAACAAGTATACTAAAATGATTTGATCATGAAGGCTGGACGCCCCAGGGGGTGGGAGTTTTGAGGGTGGGGAGGTGAGAGTGGGGGGGTAGATAGAGGTTACATCCACAAAGAAGAAGGAGGAGGTGTGAGGGGACTGGGGGTTCCTGGGTGGGTGGGGGATGGGGTAAGGGGACAACATATGAAATGTAAATAAAACATCCAATAAAAAAAAAATGATTTGAGTATGAGGAATGTATACGCTGAGAAACTAAACACACAAACTTTCCTACTTTCAATATAATAAATTTTCCTTTCTGGTTGTGCCAGTTAGTTTTGCTTTATAACAAAAGAACAAAAACTCTCAGTCTTATATAAAAGTAAGCTTCTGATTTTAATGAACAAGGGATCTGCTAAGCTGTTATGGATATACGGTTCAGGCTTATTTGTTGATCTTCTCATGTGAGTAGTCTTGAATATGGTACTTCTCAAACTCCAAGAAATTTGTTACCATAGTGATGATGGAGATGCTGAAAAGCCAATAGAAACACAAAAGTCACTAGAGGTCTAGGCTCAAAATAGCCCTGCTGCACATTCCACCAAATCATATTGAACAAATTAAACCACATAGCTAGGTTTAGGGTTTAAGACTAAAAACACCTCCCAATCCTTCAGTGAGAAGGACTGCAAAGTAATCTACTAAAGTAGTATAGATAGAGATTAATAATTGAGAGCATTGATGTAATCAACCCATCATGACTACTGAAAAGGCAACCCTCTGGAGAGAAAGCGAAGTACGTCAAGAATTTGACTTGCAGAATACAAGCTTCTGACTGTGCTGAATCTAGGAACTCTTATCTGCATTCAGGGGCAGCATAGTCTATCCCTGTATAGATGCCTATAGAAAGCCTATGTGGGCTTCTGCTCCTGTACAACACAGGGAGCTATGTATAAATGTCTGTATAAGGTACCATGGAGAATAGGCACAAACTTGGGGCATATTCATTTTATATGGTGCTACATATGACATACATTCAAATTAATAAAATTAATAAACCAAATATTTGAGCAAATAAATAAATAAATAAATATAGTTTATTTAGTTTTAATGGGCCCAATGATAATTATCAATATTTTACAATATCCTATACTGGAAAACTGACCACATTATATGTGACAAATTTAAAGGTTATACATTTTAAAATTCATAGTACTTTGAAATAATAAATTCCCTGTTTTGAAACTATGAGAGCTAGAATGAACTACATTTCTGCTTGTGAGAGACATTTGACACATTCTCAGTTCATTAATTTTAATTTTCCTTGAATAATTTTCATATTCCTTATCACTAGTAACTCTAGCTCATTATTATTCATTAAAATACGTTATGTAAAGAGTTTGTTCTGTAGCAATCGTACTACTTTATATCTGTGGCTTCCTTTAATTTTTTGAAATGACTACACTCAGACTTGCATTGTTTTGAATAATAGGACTTTATATTATTCAAATAAACACATTCATTTCAATATCTTACTCTGAAATTTTAAGCATCTATGTATAGAACAAATATTTAATAGATGTCACTTTGGGCACCTATATAAATTAGTTGAGGAATTACTGCTCTCAATGAAAATAAAGACTGAAGAGATAAGAGATCAGTCTTATGTCTGCCCTTGGCAGGGGAGAACATGAAGAGATTTGCTGTAATAAATAAACAACTCTCTTTCATAAACTCACATGGTCCCAGACATTTATAAAAATAGAAATTACTGTTGATAAATACTCTTGACTCAGGAATGTCACAGACATCAGGCTTCGGATTTCTTTCTCTAAACCCATTACTAAATTCCAGTATTCAACAGTGTTCTTGAGGAAGAACTTGAGACGTTCTGATGGGATTAGGGTGCTGGAAACAAGGATACTGGAGTTAAAAACATGTTCTTTGCTGACAAAAATAACTTGAACCCACTGTTGTTTTGTGATTCTATGGCTAAGATTTCTTTAACCTAGCCAGAGTTTCTGCTGTCATTAAAAAAATACTGAAGACATAGCAGAGATCAATACAAATATTAGGGGTATATTATATCCTCTGTCACTTTGAAGCAGAGTCAACATTATGAGAGCTTTTGTTCATAATTAAAGGTGAAATGACTGAAGTTATTTCTAAAAATAATAACTAAATTATCTAAAATATCTAAGTAATCTAAAATAAAAAAAAATCTTAAAACAGCAATCACAAACTACCCGTCAAATCATCATCTTATTTGACTTCTGATAATTTTGAAAAGCATAAGCATATAGGCCTTTTTAATATAATGGAGTTGGAATTACGTATACCTTAAATCTTTTTATAGAATAATAATATTATTATCATGGTTTAGGACAGGCTCCAGGCTGGACAGAAGGAGCCTTCAAACAGGTGCCGTGTATCTTCAGTGCCCCATGCAAAGGCCCACATGTGAAAGACATAGGCAGCAGCTTGGTACTCCTGAGAGGTGATAGAAATCAGGATATAGTGGGAGGTGATCTGATCACTGTGGGTATGTCCTTGAGGGCAGGTGGGCAGCTGAGTTTCAAGATCATTCTTTCTCCTCTTTCCTAGCAAAGAAAAATTTGACTAACTGACATGGTTATAACCTGATATGCTATCTCAGATACAGAGCAACCAATTGGACATAGATTGGAACTTCGCAAAATGGCAGCTCTTTATAAGCTAATTCATCCCAGATATTTTTGTACTGTAAAAGAAAGCAAACAAGTGCAAGTACTAATACGGGGATATGAGAACAGCAGAGGTAAACCTGGAGGTGATGTTGAGAATTTTTGCTCCACGATTATATTAGGCTGTGAACAGCTTCAAGAATACTGGAACTTTTCTTGCTTGCTTTTACAGAAAAAAATTCCCAATTCTCCTAAGTATATAGTTTCTGAATGATAAGACAACTGAATGCAGAAATTTTAAATGTTAGTTGTTTTATTCTAATTCCCTGTGTAATTGTTGGTTCTAAGAGGCAATGTTCTCACATAGATGTGCTATGAGTATATTATCATTTGCTGGAAGTAAAAATCTAAACCTTTCCCTCCACTGTAGGATCTTTCAGCAATTGGACTTGAATTTAATCAGGACAGCCAAGATATTCTGTGTCTTCTTTAGGGTTAGTATTACTGTGACTTAAGAAACATGTAGAGGAAGAATTTATTTGACTTGCACTTCCATATCATTGTTTATCATCAAAGGAAGTTAGGACAGAAACTCAAACAGGGCAGGAACCTAGAGGCAGGAGCTTATACAGAGGCCATGGAGGGGTGCTGTTTTCTGGCTTGCTCTCAATGGCTTGCTCAGCCTGCTTTCCTATAGAACCCAAGACTACCAGCTCAAGTATAGAACCACTCGCAACAGCCCGGGCACTCCCCCATCAATCACTACTTAAGAAAATGCTCCACAACTGGATCTAATGGAGACATTTTCTCAGTTGAGGTTCATTCCTTTCAGATAACTATAGCTTCTGTCATATTGGCATAAAACAAGCCAGCACATAGCTGTTCCTTCTTCACCCCTATCCCATTGAAAAATTATAACAAATAATTGGACATCAAGTTAGAATGATCTTAGAATTAACAGTTAGGAAGCAAATGAAAATCTTCTGACCTATTGAACTACAATTCTTTCTGACGGGTCTCCAGATACTCTACTCACACACCCATGTGAGCGTGAAGTTTGTTAAGTATAAACCTATCCCATACTTTATTCTTCTTTCAAGCAAAGATACACACATAACACAGTCTAAGGCTGTCTAGACAAAGTTCTTATGAGAAAGGAGATTATGATGGAACTCGGTGTCCCTAAAACCCCCCTTGTATTTCTAAGGGATGCCTCAGAGAGAAAAGAGGAGCTTCAGGAAATAACTTCAGTGGTCACATCAAAATAAAAGCCCTATGAAGAGCCCTCTATACATCAGTTTAGGGGTGAGAAACTCCAGTTCTCTTTTCCAGTCCTTCTCAAGAGTTCTCACTTTTCCACAATGTGAAGCCTGGTTTGGACCACTGAAGCTTTGGTAGCCACGTGTGGGGTTCTCTGGACCCTACTTTCATCTTCCCCATCTAATACAGCCTAGGCTTTCCTACGTCCTTTTCCTTCTCACAGTAAACTAAGACCAGAAAGGAGAAACTCCTTTGAAGGGGGTATGAGATGGATTGTGTCAACAGAACATATATATTTATATGAAAAAAATTAAACAATAAATAATAAAGAACAGAAGGGAGAGAGGAAGAAACAAAAACTCATTTGAGTTTTTACTTTCTCTGTTCCCCACTTGCCACAAATAGTTCAAGCTGAATTCATCTGTTACCAAGGGAATAACAAGTAAGTCACTTTAATTATAATTTTTAAACTTAAATCCAAACTAATTTTGTTTTTGAAATCCATTCTTTTATATAACTTTGGCATGGTTTTAAATGGAGGAGGATTGGGATTGCTTTCAAATACACCAATGTTGACCTATTTTTTTCGAGTTTTTTCCCCCTTTTTCTTCAAGGAGAAAAAAATGTACTAATTTAGACAGGGAATTTGATCTGTGGAGGAAATAAATACATTAGGATGCTGAGGGAGAAATGAGCCAGGGCTTTGGATTAGCAAAATCTAGAAAATCTGTAGTGTGGGAAAACTAACAAGCAAAGAAAACACATGCTCCAAATAGTTTGTAAGTTTAAGAGCCAATTGTTGACTGTGAAGGAACTCAGTCCTGGAGAATGTCCAAGCCTTCCTGCTTCCCATTTTTGAAGACAAAAAAAAGGGAAGGGGGTGTTGAATGTTGAAACTCCTTTTAAAGCATTATTTTTGCTTCATTTCAATACACACACCTATCCATATTCTCTACGGTACATTTGGCTGTATGTTCGTGTCCTTGAATCTGTGTAACACTGCAAGTTGAAGCACGGTTAAATTTACATTGTCATGGGACTTGTGGCTTTTCAGAGGTCTCATTCTTCATTTCAGAGGAGCCCTCGCAGACAGTTCTTCTTAGACACAGGAAATTTTGTTTGTGTCAGAGAGAGCGCGAGAGTACAATTTTACCCAGCATCTCCATTGGGTTAGACCTTCTGGAAACTGTGCTCCTGAAATCCATTCTGCAAGGAAGGATCCTTTCCTTCTAATAACCTTTTAGCTAGAGTAGAAAAACAAAAGAATCAAGTGAGCTAGAAAACTAATATCTGGTATCCTATTCAGCTATAAAGCTTTTGAATCACAACAGTGACCAACCTGTCAGTATATATGCAAAAGTCCAATTCTGACACATAACTCATTGGTAAACAACAACCATCTAGTCATACTTAACGGTCATAAATCTTCTGTTGGGGATAATCTTTGAAAAGTTGGTGTGCTTTTCCATGGTCCTTACATGCAGGAGTTGTATTATAGGTGAATATTTTAGGACTGGGCTACACAACTCAGGGTTTTGATGGGTTGTGGTTCCCTGTGATGGTCTCCATCTATTGCAAAGAGATGTTTCCTTGATCACACTTAAGAGTTACAGTTACTTACTGTATATGAACAATTAATTAAAATGTAGTTGGTGATTGTACTAGTCTTCTGCTATGTTCTATAAACCTTAGATATAGATTGTATTGTAGACACATCAATTGTAGCTGGGTGCCTCATAGCCAGCTGTTACTTGCACTTTGAATGGTTGTGGGTATTTGTAATGGTCTCTGCTTCAGAAAGGGCTTCTTAAATGATGATTAAGACTTACACTTACTGGTTAATATTAGAATAGACATGTAGAATATAGTTGGGAATAACTGGTTCGAGAATATGGCACTAGGAGATTATTCTCTAGGGCTGATGACTTTGCCTACCGTAAGTAGTTGGCTGAGTTTGAGTATCCTCCCATTGAGCAACCCTTAAGTCCAAGTAAGTGGCTGTTGTTTATCCCTGAGATATGTGTCACTGTGGCATTCTTATGTAGACACTACCAGGTTCGTCCTTGTTGTGATTCAAAAGCTTTACAGCTGATAGAAAATGTAATTTCTTTTCTCCCTTGGTAGACTGTACACCTTCACATGCTATGAGTGCTAGTACTCAGGAAGGATATTTCTAGTTCCATTTGAATCTCTCCAAGTCTTATATCTAAAATTATAGTGTATTCAGCAATAGGATTTACCTTCAAGTTCTGCTGATGCAACCAAAAGCAATGGCATTTAGCCTATATTGTTTGGGAGAATCTCCTGGACTCCCCTGATTAATAACTCAAAGAGAAGTTTCCCATGACTGGCAATAGGGTCTTGTTATATGGTCCTTATGGCTTTGGGGATATCACTGTCACCCCAAGTGACATCACTTCATTTAAAATATTTATAAACATCTACATATATGTTTACATGTATATTGTCTGTATTTTAATGGAACACACAACTTATTTTCTTGTGACTTTTAAATCATTCTGGTGTTCTTTATCCCTTTTCCTTCATCTTTCTCAGTCTTGCTTTCCCTCAACTTCCCCAGATTAACCCCCTCCATTTTTTCCACTTCTCCCTTCATAACACTGGTTTCAGAGGGAGTCACTTTAATGACACAATTCTTGGGCCTTCAAGTCCATTTCTTTACTACATGGCTCTCAGTATCTGTCAAGGATTGCCTCTGGAACTCCCTGACTATGGCCAAGTCCACAAATGTTGAAGTTCCCTATAGAGATAACAGTAACTTCAAATACTATCATTTACATATAACATCATGAGCACTCCAAATCACCTCTAAGTTACTTACAATTTTTCATAAAACAGGAGTGTTACTGGAATAATAGTTCTCTATCATTGCTTAAGGAATTCTGGCAGGGGTCTGTACATGTTCAGTACAGAAAGACATTTTACCTGAGATGTTTTTGGACTAAGGTGTGTTGAATACATTAACGGGAGTCTCCACTCCTTCCTATTTGCCCAGGATATACCTACTCTTTTATTCTTAACGCTTCATTCTTGGGTTTTAAATATGTTGTGAACATATAGATAGGTCTTTCACATTTAGCCTGTTACTCTTTACTTCCTAATTGATTAACTTGGTCCATCCGGTCCATTTATTGTGGAGGAAATTGTTGATACCTTTTGGACTTATTTCTGATGTCATGCCTGCTGTCTTACATTTTTCTTTCTCTGTTCTTCCTTCTCCATGGTGCCATGTGCACTGCTGACTCAGTTTCCCTACTTCAGCTTTGTCTATTTGATCATAGACCGGACATTACATTTCCATCCTTAACTCACCATTGCTACTGCCTAAGCAGCAATAGGAACTGAACAGCTTTCAGGAATATGTCTCAGAATTTTTTTTAAATAAATACATACAGATATTTAAATTTTAAAAATAATATCCTGTTCACCAACTTTGGTGGCTTTTCCCTATCAGAAGGGCTTCCCTCACCTTTCCAATCTACAATATTGGCAAAAATAAAAATTCCCCACCATGCTCCTTACCTTTTAACATTTATCTTCAAATTGGCCACTTACACAGGAGGGAAGATGGCTCCCAGTGAGAGGCAATGTCAATTTTAATGATTAGCAAGGCAAATGAGAAAACTCAGTTTCCTTCTAACTGCCTATGCTGGTAGTAAAAGTTGCAGTTTATAAGAGGTGACAAGTTCTCTCAAACACGATAGACTCAGGACATTGCTTTTACTGATAAAGGTAGACACAGTACTTCCTTCTAGATCTAGATTTTCCAAAGACCGTACCCTATGGCATGCATTGCTTTAGAGCTGTCAGTATCTTCATTCTATTGGCTTGAAGAAATAACGTGGAATGATTCTGGACTCTCTGAGAAATCATCCAGATGTTTCCTTTTGCTTTTTTCATTCTTGGGCTCCCATGGTTGATCACACTATCACATAGGGCTGCTCAAATGAGTCTGAAGTGCCCTCCCCCATGCTATGTAATTATTTCAGAGAGGCTTTTAGGGGATATGAATTAATTTCAAGACTCCCTCTGCTTTCTATATAAGTCAAATATTCTAACCATGAATAAATATTCTAACCATGAATAAATATTCTAAGGGATGAGCTAGCTAATTGATAGCTAGATGGCTTCTGTCCTGTTCTACAAATTGATGATATCAGGGTAACTTGAAAGTGTCAGGTAGCATCTTTACAAGATGGAACAGCCTAGGACTCTGAGTCATTCCTTGCTATATCTGCGCCTAATTTGGTCTTGAGCAAAAGGTATACATTTTTCCTACCCACTTGCTGAAATTTAGGAGTTGCTTATATTGTCACAAACAGTTGTCTAGCCTGATGTATGCAGTGCTAACCCCTTTCAATATGCACACAGTACCTAAAACTTTAAGTGCATGGCCTCTTGCCTTTCATTTACCAGCAATATCTCCATATAATATTTTAATGAAAACATACTCTCAGTTAAATATTTTCTGTCATTTTAGCTTTTGAAATTTTATATTATTGACAAAATCCCTTGAAGCTACCCACTTAACATATAGGTTGTCAAAAGAACTGTATTTGGAGGTAGGAATCTTTTGTAGTAATTGTGGAAAGCAAATTAGTTATTTTCATTAGCTTTGCCCCAGAGTCGTCAATAGAACGAATCAAATTATTGCTCAATGTGGTAATAAGTAGAGCAAATTTTATTATTTCAAGTGGTACTTAAAATGCTTTTTAGGTCTTCAATCATGTGTTATCTTAAGTCAATAGATGAGATATATTATGGTCCTTTTGTTCTATGATGTCATACAAAGACGTAGGGGTAAAAGCTCCATAGGAAATCAGCCTTAAAATATCCATGAGCTGCAACTGAACCTCTCGGTGTCTAAAGAAACATTAATTTAACTGTTAAATAAACAGGCCAGAATTCACCCTGTTATCCCAAGTGTTATGTGTAATTATATTTTTATCTGGTTTTTAAAACAAACCTCTTTAAAACGATAATTTAGTTCAGAATACAATTGATGGATTGTTCTTCTCTCTGGATACCTAATATTTCAAAGAGAAGAAAGTATGCTTTTCTTCACTCTTATATTTCTGTGGAAACCCTTTCCCTTATTACCAATGTCACCAATGCCTCCTGTCCTGCATGAACAGTTCTCTACTGTTCCAAGTATCCATGGCATTTGATTCCATGAACCCTTGGAAGTGAGCTCTCCAGGAAGCAGCAGGTGACAGTTGTGTAGAAATGGTATTTTTAATAGCTGAGCATATAACTTCAGTTAGCCTACTAATGTACCAGATTGTAAACCGTTTTGAAGTGGCAACTTGTGTAAATTAATAGCATATGTCAATGGAAATTCATACATTTCACACAAGGAAAAGGTTCATTTCTAAAAGAATGAAAGTACATAGGATTATATTATGATAGAGTGGATATATCAAAGCAAACGTGGCAGTATTTGCTTCCACTTATCTGGCTGCTGGTGTATACCAAGCATTATGACAAAAGCTTTCTATGAACAAGTTTAATGTTCACAGTTGAATTCCTAGCTTACCCAAGTAAATAGTGTCTCTAAGAAACACTAATTTCCCAGGGTTAGTTAAAGGGGAGCAGTGAAGTCTGTTTTGATTGATTGGGTGTTGGTGCTGCTGTTGGGGTTTCCTTCTACACCGCTCTCCTCTTTCTCACTCCACATCCCTCTGTCCCTCTTTCTCTTAGATAGGGTTTTATGATACACACACACACAGAGAGAGGAGGATGAAGCAGAGGATGACCTTGAACTTCTGATCTAGCCTTCACATCTGGAGTTAAGTGATTATAAGGCAGACACCATTATGACCATTTTATGTGGTGCTGGGATTGAATTTGAACTTCCTGCATGCCAGGGGTCTTCATTAGGATTTCCATCCTTGTGAAGAGACACCATGACCTCAGCAACTCTTATATACGAAAACAAATGGTGCTGGCTTACAGATTCAGAAGTTTAGGCCATTATTGTCACTGCAGGGAGCATGGTGGCATACAGGCAGACATGGCGCTCAAGGAGGAGCTGAGAGTTCTACATCGTTATCCACAGGCAGCAGAAGGAAACTGTGTTACACACTGAGCAGAGTTTGAGCAAACAAGACCTCAAAGTCTGCATCTATAGTTCCTCTAACAAGGCCACGCCCACTCTAACAAGGCCACACCTCCTAATAGTGCCACTCCCTATGGCCAAGCATTTAAAAACATGAGTTTGTGGGGACCATTCCTATTCAAACCACCACACTAGGCATGAACTCCACTAACTAAACTTCAGCCTTAGGACCAGAACTTAAGTGGAATTTATACTGCTTCCCAAACTCGTACATCTTCACAGAAACGCATCCATTGCTTTGCCAAGCCTTTGGTAGGATTTTATTATAAACTACACACAGGGTAGTTTTGTTTAGTTTGTTGTTTGTTTGTTTGTTTGTTGTGTTTTGCTTTTGTGGATATGTTGAGTCTATCTCAGACAAAAAGAAAAAGGAAACACCACCGTCATTCGCTGCTATTTCATGAGATGGCCACTACATATGTTTCCTGGAGATTATTGCTGTAAGCTACTGCTCATCAGAAGGAATCTCAGCACTAGACTTCTGTGGTGGAGAACATGCCAACTCAGACTGCCACTAACATCCGTGCGCTCCAGACCTTTCATGTTCACAGCATGTGGGACAGAGATGCTTAGGGATACACATGCTCACCATCCAACATCAGAAAGATGAGTCTGGGGGGTGTAAAACAATGCTACTAGCTTTTTCCACATCAGAAGCTGGAAAAGGCTCCTAGAACATGCTTTAGCTTTCCTGAAGCAGACGGAATTATTTGAGATGTTGCAATTATGAGTGTGAGGATCAGGAACAGCTATATGCTTCAAGGTGGGTAAGAAGATATGAGTGAGAACTTACTACTTACCTGGTAGACTGATTTAACGTTCTTAGTTTCAGTTAGCTAGTAAATCAGACACAAATGGTTAAAAATCAATTACCTTCCATGTGTAGACACTATGCATGTACATACAGATATTCTGAAGATAGAATTAGACTATATTATGTATGCATGAACGTATTTGGCACTGCATGCCTGTCATATGGTAAATTTTTGTCCTTTTAGTATTTCAAACAAAAGCAAATCTACAAAATCAGTCAAGATTTTTGCCTATGCTTATTTTAGAAGATGGGGATTAAAAGCAGAAGTTTGAAATCATTCTTGTTGTTTAGAATTTTTCTAAATATGTCCCCAGTATGTGTGGGGAGATAGAGGAGGGATCAATAAACAGAATTTGAACTTTTCTGACAAGTAGGTTCCATTTAGCCGAATGACATTCAAATCAATGTACCTTCCTTTCTATATCCAGCTTGCTACCCTCTGTCTGGGTGGTCAGACAACATTAAGGATGATATGGTAACTATGTAATGAACAAAAAAGAAAGCATTGATTAGTTTTTTTAATGAAACAGTGAATAAAATCTGGATAAAATCAAAAAGCATTGTAACAGAATGTTGAAGCTAATATTCCTTAGAGCATCTGTCCAGTGGCTTTTCCAGAAGGAATAGAGTGCATTATTGGAATAACAAGATTTTCTCTAGCCCTTTGACACAAGACCTTCTAATAGCCCAGTGCTGGGCTCCCAAGATGCAATAACAAGCTCATTTTATTTTAAACTCTTCAAAACAAGGATGGTGTGTGATGCAGTCAGCTCTCCTTCCAAACTTTCAGAGAAAGGCATTTGATGTCAGACCACCTCCAAAATGTTTATTTGCAAATATAAAATGAACTTCTTCTACTGGGAACATACAAGGTTGCAAGTGTGTCTTCTGTCACACCACAGGGAGCAAGCCTAAGAGAGAATGGCAGCTGGTACCCATGCAAAAAAGGTTTTCCACTTTCCAGTAAACAGGATTATTTTAATCCTTGTACAAAATGGAATCAAGTAATTTCATTACCATCTAAGTATTCCTTTGCCACTGGAGGTAATGGATGTATGGCTTCTTACCCAATATTTAACACAAGTAATGTTGCTGTCAGATTAAATCTCTCTAAAGGAGCAATAAGAAAATATATGTATCTAATCCACTTATCCAAGGAAAAATGACCTGGGGCAGTAATGTTATTTTCTATTAAGGCAATCTTGAACATAGATGGAAACCAGTTAGACAGTAATTTAATATCATGGCAACACAGAATTCAGAAATATATATGTATTCCCATACTGAAAAACAGCTAAATGGTACCTTAAGCTTATATTTGAGCTGAGAAAATGATTTCCAAGACACAGACTATAGTAATTTTATAAACGGTACTTCATGGGCTATTCCTAAGTACTTTCCAGACCAAGCATGAAGAACATGGTGCTTTAGCAATCAAAGTGTTTAGAAAGCCATTGTCTTCACTTTCCTAATTATGTTATAAACTTAAAGATAATGTAAACTTAAAAATAATATAGTTCTCTCACACTGATGCTGCATACTAAGTAACCTTTTCCATTCCAGGGTGAAATGTTTTCATGTAGGCTTTTTATATATTTAATTTTTTATATCATTACATATTTATATTTAGTCTTTATCACCTTAAAACCAAAAGTTTTCGCCTCACAAATTTCATGTTTTAAAGAACATGACCTATGTCCATTTTCAAATCTTTTAAATTATTATTAAGATTGAATCCATGTATGGAATGTGCTTTAACTGTGTCCCCTCCCTTATTCTCTCGCCTCCAAAATCTCCCTTCTTTGCCCTGCTACTTACCACTCTCCCCCGTCCCAATTTCATGCATTCTCTTTTTTTGTTAAACCTAGAGTCGACTTTTGTTGTTGTTAATTTTAGAGATCCTCCTAGATCATTTTGTGTAGCTCTGAAGTCTAGCTAGACCAAAGCTGTTCTTGTCTAAAGTGGCCGTTCCCTAAATTCCAGCCTCATCTCCCAATTCTCAGATCACTGAAGAAGGACCCGGAAACAGCAATAGCAGCAAGGACTTGGGGGTAAAATGAACAAGAGGCTTGTTAAATTCTGACTCAAAGAGCATCATGCAGTGTTCTGCAGATGTTCAGATTGGCATGGTTATTGTCCTGAGCAACTTAATCTTCTAAGAGTATATGTAGGCTATTCTTATCCAAAGTTCACAAAATTCTAACATGCATTTAAACCAAATTTTATACAACAGAACAGAAGAAAATAAGTATGATAACAATAGAGTTTTTGCTCTTCTTAATTGCATGGCACCTGTCTTAGTCAGAAAAATTCTTCTTTAATTTACTCATTTATTCACTTTATACACATTTACATCCAGGTTACAGCCCCTCTCAGACACCATCTCACATGGCTCCTCCCCCACCCCTCCCCTTTCTTCCTTCTCAGAGGAAGAAGGGGGAGATTGCTCCCTGGGTATCAACCCACCATGGCACACCAAGTCACTGCAGGACTAGGCGCTTCTCCTACTGAGGCCAGACAAGGCAGCTCCAATGGTGCAACAGGATCCACAGGCAGGCACTGAGTCAACCACAGCCCCTCCTCTAGTTGTTGGGGGACATATATGAAGACCAAGCTGTACATCTGCTACATATGTGTAGCAAGGGGTGGTCAAGCCCTTGGATGCTCTTTAGTTGGTGGGTCAGTCTCTGGGAGCTCCCAAGTGTCCAGGTTAGCTGACTCTGTTGGTCTTCTTGTGGAGTCCCTATCCCCTCCAGGTTCTTCAATTCTTTCCCGCATCCTCCACAAGACTTCCTCAGCTAGGTCTAATGTTCGGTTGTGGGTCTCTGCATCTGTTTCATTCAGCTGCAGAGTGGAGCCTCTCAGAAGACAGTTATGCTAGGCTCCTGTCTGTGAATCCAGGCTGACACTTTCAAGCATAGCCTGAGGCTCCAAGGTAGTTAAAGGAAGAAGACAGGTCTGCAATGGGTCCCTATTGATCCTCTGAGAATAGCTCAGCACATCACCTCCCCCAAATTGGAGGGAGTTGCTGTTGAATTCTTTTATATTCATCTCACATAGGACACTTGTGTATCCAGGCCCCCGTAGTGATAAATATAACTCTTTAACAGTGTCTTCATGTGTTGTATCATTGTGACAAGGCTTTGAGCAAAGGCTTTCATTTTAGAAGTATGCTACTGTTGAAAGGCCGTGGAATTTTTAGGGGTGGAGTCTAGTATCTTAAGGGGTGGAACCTAGTGGACAGTCTCTGGGTCACTGGGCATTTGTCCTAAAGGATATAATAATGTTCAATTCTCTAACTCTCTTCCACTCCTTAGACATAAAAACTGTGTTTTTATTGGAGGAGCTGCCTCTCCAAAAGCCATAAGGGGTCCCATAAATCACCAGTTGGACCCTCTAAAACTGACTGCATGCTGATCATATCAGATATTTGCCACAGCAACAGAAGACCAATAAACTGAAAGACTGGGTATCAACTTTCTTAAAATCTAGACAACAAATATTCTCCAAAGTAATATGTATTCTTAGAAAAAAAAATGGTCTCTGTTTCCCCTTCTTTGGATCATTTGTGCTAAAGACTTGACCCTTCCAGGATGTATCCCAACAGAATCCACCCACGTTCCTGTGGTAAGGTGCATGACTTTATTCTTTATTAGTTCAATGGTGTCTATAATAACTTCCACTGAATTCAGTAACAAGGATTTATTCATTTTTTATCTATTTTTTGGGACCTGTGTTTATGTAGCTCAGGCTAGCCTCAAATTCACTATATAGCTAAAGATAACACTGAACTCATGGTCCTCCTGATTCTACCTCCCAAGTGCTCAGAATTCAGGTATGCACCACCATTCCTTCTAAAACAAACTTTTCATATAGGAATATTTCCTCTTTCCTTGGCAGTTACTAAAGATGTATTATATATATATATATATAAATATATATATATCTCTATATGTTTATATCTGTGTATTTGTGTGTGTGTGTAGCTATTTTCTTGAAAATATTATGATGTACTCTAATATACACATTCCCTACATATAAATGTATTTCTGTCATGTACGGTTAAAGTAATGCATAAATGTATTAATGGAATATGACCCTTCTGAACCATTCTACAGCCCTTCTTTTTTTATACACCCACAGCTTTCTACAGTTTGCCTCTGGTGCCTTCTCACTACAATGAGGTAAGATTTTTTGTTTTGGTTTTGGTTTTGGTTTGACTTGGCTTTTACATTTTCCCCCTAGGATGTCTCACAATTTATCTTCAGTGATGCTTCACCTTACTCCCTCCCAATTTCATCAGTTCAACATCACTTTTATATTTGTTTTCTTCTAATTTTGTCAGATTATCACCCTGTTAGCCTGCCCTAAATGTCGATTTTTCACTTTCTTAAAGTAAAACCATTCCTCCTCTTCTCCTGAAGGTGCTTCTGTTTAATATTGTTCTAACAAGACCTGTACTTGGCCACAGAAATCAACATGACAGCATTTACTCTAATGGAGATCACGGTGACCTAACAGAAGATTTAAAGTAAAGATAGGCAAAATGGTAAATGCTCAGTCATTGTCAAACTGAAACTGACAGTCACAAAATGCCTACCAAGAAAGATGAGTCTTTATCTGTGCCTTAAAGAAATGGCTAGGCAGGAAAGCCAGCTGAGAGTATCAGGATTTGCATTTCTGTTTTATGAATGATGCTGCAAAAATTGCTTTAAAAGTTTTATTCTCTGGAACAGAGCAGACTGCCTTGGGCATCTAAAAGCTGAAGTTAAAGAAGTCAGGAGAGTTATCCCAGCTGCTACATGCATAATGGCATTCCCACTCTATATGTAGCACACATTTTATGTGCAGACAAGAATAAGATAATGCTATTATATTTGTTGGACTTATTTCCTCCCCACAACTCACTCCAACAAATTCAAAATTCTGATACTGCAGAAGTGTCCCTGTTCAAAAGCAGTCTGCAGAAGTAACCAAGTTAAAATAAGTTCATCAGGGTAGAGTGCCCAGTGTCTTATAGAAAGAGAAAATTCAGACAGGCATCCATAGGAGGAGAATGCCACATAAAAATAAAGGTAGAGATTAGATGTCCTACTTCACTTCATGTCAAAGGATATCAAAATTGCAAGAAAATTACCAAAGGCAGAAAGAACCTGAAAAAAAAATCCTAGGTCACAGCACTCAGAAAGATGGTATGGTGCTGATACCCTGACCCTAGATCTCCAGCCCCAAGAAAGGTAAGGAGATAAATTTCTACTCTTAAGACACTAAATATCACATCTGTCACAGCAGCCAAAAAGAAGAGTGCAGATGTTAGACAAGAGCACTGCTAGGCAATCAAGTGCAATTTTCTGATTTGGAATGCAGGAATGCAAAATGAGTTGATTGAAGAAAATATAACGTAAAATTTAGCCATAATATGAAGAGAAATATTAACAAATAGTATTACCCTGAATTGGATAAGGAGGTTCCAAATCAATCCTCCCACCATACCTTCAAGGCAAAATCTGCCTGTCTCTCTATCCACAAAGATTCCTTCAGGAAGTCCCAAGACTGTCAGATGGTGTCCGTACGGTTTAGAATTAAGCCTTTTTCTGATTGTCAGCTGAATGGGGAGGGGTGGTGGAACTGGTAAGAAATAAACAGTACAAAAACATCTTTAAAACTGAAGGTAAATCTTATTTTCATGTAATAATGGCTTCAGCATATTCTGATTATTTTTTGAGGGAATGATATCTTATTTGTGCTGTATATAAATATACACATTTAAGCTAGGAATATCTTAGGATTTCTTGTCAGCATAAACTTCAGCGAACTATATGTCTGTCCCTCTACTAATGGATGAATACACCCACAGCTGATGGTAAATACAAAACTAGGATCTGCATACAGAGAATGGTCACTTTGTCTGCAATAGCATTCTCTGCTTGCAAAGAATCCCTTGAGAATTCCTTACTGGAGACAAGCCCCACCCTTTCAAAGGACTCCTGTGCTCACTCATGACTGTCTTTGCATTGCCAGAGAGTTTACTTGTTCTGTTCCAGCCTCAGACCAACACGTGGAATCAATCAGGTAAAATCTTTCTTTCGCTCATTTTAAATTGAATAGCATACACAGGACAGGACCAAGTGAGAGGCTTACATGTTGAAATATTTCTAAGATCATGATCAAATTGTCTGATTCATGAAAATAAGTTCTGCAGGTAGGGAAATATATATGTACAAATATATACAATTGGTATATTCAGTGTCATTATCTGATATTGGCTGAAACTGCATTTATCTAAAACGTATTATGATTTTATATGGAAATAGGAAATTTTACCAATTTACCGTGGTGCCATGCTCTTTCATAAATTGGAAAGATGATGCCTGCTATGCAGTTCACTGTGAAAATATTTATTTGACACAAATGATGACATTTATATTTTGTGTTTGGCTTTTTGTTTTCATGGCCCTTATGTTATGATCGAATTTGACTTTGTACTTTGTGAGATTCATTCTGTTTTGAAGCAACTTTTATATAGGCTTGTAGTTACAGTGATCTAGAAAAGTACTTTTATATTATCCTTCTTGTCGTAACTTCTTCATAGAATTTGTTCATCTTGATTCTGATAATATTTGCTTCCTCTGACAATTAAGAAGTACTCCAACTAGAGTCTCAGAATTGCAGAGAAATACATTGCTTAGCTTTCTTAAAACTGAAAACTACTTAGTCAAGACTATGAATGAAATGACTGGTCTTCCTGGAGGCTGCTTGCTAATTGAATGAGCAGACAGCATCTTTTTCCTTACACCAACCTATACCACTAATGGATAAGGTAATTTTTCCCTCCCTAAAGTAATTGCACAGACCTTAATTTAAAATCACTTGCATTTACTTGGTTAGCTGTTCTCAGACAGGGCAAAGGTCTTGAACATTTATTTTTACCAGGGAGGTTTAAATTGTCAATTTGATGAAGAGAGCAAGAAACCTTCAGAATAACTAATTAAAATTGGCCCTATCCCTTCCATTATTTATAGTGAACACCTTATCTATTTGAGTTTCCATGGAAGACAATGGTTATAGCAAGTTAAATTGTTATGATGCTCTGTCTCTGCTCTTCATCCACGGCCCTTCTGTCTCCATATCACCAGGAAATTCTAAACAAACTGTGAAAATATAAACAGGGAGCTTTACTAATCAGAGTGTTTAACTATCTGAGTATGCAAAATATATTAGTACAAAAGTAATATTAGTAGTCACGAATTCAATATTTTAATTATTAAAGTATTGACTCTTGATGCAATGACTTTTCTCAGTTTCTACACCCTATAGGAAACCTTACATGAAATATTAAAGCTGATAATCATTAATCAAACCATCCAAATCAGCAAATTGAGTGTATGACTTGCTATTTTAATATTCTAAAGCTTGCAATGAATGATGTTCACATAATGAGCAGTATGACATATTTATGTAATATTCCTAATGGAAAAAGATTGGTGCCTAGCATGAATGGATGAATAAATTAACATTGCCTCGTATCATCAAACGAATGAATGGATGCTGCATAGTATGACTAAAAAATGAATGCTTCCACAGATAGGGCTGTTGAAGCTCAACCTAACTCCCATTAAGAAAAACAAGGACAGTATTTCCATCAGCATCAGGAACACAAGGCTACAAATATTATTTAATATGTTTTTAATTGTTGTCAGAAAGTATGAATTTTATCAAGTACACACCATGTTAAAATTTTTAACTTTTATTATCCTTAACTAAATTAACATTCTCTTTCCTTTTGCTATATCTAAAATTTTGTTGTCCCATATATTATCTATCCAATGTGCCTTTAAAATTTTTTAAAAACTCTTATTTTCAGGCATGGTTAAATTAACTCTTTAGTATAGTATTAAAAGCAATGGAACTACGCATGCAGACGGTCTGATGTGACAAACTAAGAATAGTACCAAAGGAAACTTTTCTCCGGACCCATTTTCTTAAGAAACTCTAACACCATTCCTTTAATGATTTCACAAAATTATGAGGTACAGAAACCCCAAACTATTTTTGCTTGGTGACTTGGAAATACATTTTGCCCTAAATTCTAAGAATATATGAAGTTTTAAACATGTGGGAAAGTGAAAAGGGCAGCTGTAAGAAAGTTCTGACACCTAAGAGCAATGTTATCACACAAGATAAGGCTTCCTTGTCCCAGGGACAATTTGTCCTGGTTCAAATGGTTTGAAGTTATTCCAGACATTGTGCTGTTTCATTAATGAATATTTTACCCCTCCTGTCTAGCGATTTGGCTCTTACCTGTAAAACACTGCAGTGTAGAATGGCAGTTTGACAAACACTGGCCTTGATTTTACCAAAACCCGGAACAGGAAAGACACATTCGTTCTCCTGGTACTTCATGTAGTCATTCATTTCTCTTTATAAACATTCACTGAAATTAACAGCAGAATCAGTGACAAGTTCTCACAGTGACCTCACCAGACCCGTTTGATGATTATTTTAATTTTGAATTTCTCTGTCTCTGTCAATGTCTCTCTCCCTCTCTCCCCTTCCTTCCTCCTTTCCTCCCTCTCTCTCCCTCCCTTCCTCTCTCCCTCCCATTCTCTCTCTCTCCCTCCCGTCCTCTCCCCTCCCTCCTTTCCTCACTCCCTCCTCCCCCCCCCCCCCTCCCCTCCCCCCCCCCCCACACCCCCGGGGTTTTGTGGGGTGGAAGGAAATAAAAGCAAGGTCTATTAGACAAGTTTCTTGTCTAAAGTTTGCTGACTGTGGAACTGGGGTAAAATTTAACACATTCTTTTGGCTTCTTTATTTTGTTGTAAACTGCTGTCCAGAACTGGAGAATTGCTTGCGCTGGCTTGTATTCTTGACTGTAAATCTTACCCTGGCTTCCTCTTCTGCCACAAAGAGCCACTGAGCACGTGGCTTTTTTTCTTGTGTGTGATGTCAACAGTCATTGTCATTCTGTGCCATGTGTTTTAGTTTTAACTACAGTACAATTTATTCTGAAAATAATGGGTTCGTTGAAGGCATATAGAGAAAAAATGGAAAATGAAATATAAGTGTTACTTCTTGGCTGGCGAGCACAATTACCAAATGGTATTGTTTTCCTTTCTTAAACATAAGTATATTTTCTAGAAATTAAAATTATATGTAGTAAAAACTAAATGTGTCAGATTTCTGAGAAAATGCACACTTGAATGATACTTCTATTTCCTTCTGCTGTCTCTTTACTGGCTGACTCACACCCAAAGGTCATACAATTGCCATGAATATATTAACATGTGCTTTTCAATAAAGACCATTGAGAATGACAACCATATTTTCAGGAAAACAACCAGTCTGGATAATGTTTCCTGTCTTATACCTAGCAATAGGTAGATCTAGAAAAGGTAACTTACTTATTAAAAACTCTATATTTCTATAAAATCCTATTCTTTCCTGTATCATTTAATAGCTTTTATTTCAGAAACCAAATGGGCAGAATGTTTTACATCACAATTTTCCTAAAGGAGAATTAGACTCAAAGATATAAGATAGCATCTGCTCATTGAAAGATGAGCACAAGAATAGAAAAGCCACTAAAAAATACTGTCACAAAAACTATAACATATGGGGTGGACCTACAGCTAGCCTATTGGTGGGCTGGCTGACTGTAAACATTACATCAGCACAGGTTGATACAACCACACCTACAACTTTATTATACGAAAGTTCTGTGACCTCATGATGGCTTCATTTGGTTTATCTCATATGACTAGAGAAAAGATTAATATTCATTTTAATTATGTTTTGTTTATGTATTTTTTGGTGAGGAGGTATTGAATATGTCATAATCCCCATGTGTAATCCATATCTGCCCATTTGATTTCTGAAATAAAAGCTATTAAATGGCACAGGAAAGAATAGGATTTTATAGAAATACTAGGGTTTTTAATATGTAAGTTACCTTTTCTAGATCTACCTATTGCTAGGTATAAGACAGGAAATGTTATCCAGACTGGTTGTTTTCTTGAAAATATGGTCACAGGACAACGTGACTGGTTCCGTTACCTCTTGGTCTAAGTAGGTTTTAGGAATCGAACTCAGGTTATGAGGCTTAGTAACCAGTACTTTTACTTGTTCAACCATCTAACCAGCCCTCAACACCCATTTTCTTTTTCTTTATTGAAAATAGATTTTTTTTCATCCAGTATGTTCTGATTTTGGTTTCCCTGGGTCTTCTCCTTTTCTCCTCCCATAGAATACATACTCTTTCTGTATTTTGTTAGAAAAAGAACAGGCACCCAGATAATAATAATAAATAAAAAAAGAGAAACAGATGAACAAACTAAACAAACAGAAGAAAAGAGCTAAAGTAAAAGATGTGTGTGTGTGTATGTGTGTGTGTGTATACCTATACACACACAGAGATACATTAGCATACACAACATACACAGAAATAAAAAGACACAAAACCAGAATCCAGCAAATAAGCTGTGAGTCTCTTCCAATCTTTCCACGTCCCCTTCTGCAGGGTTACCTGAGCTCTGAAGAGAGGGATTTGATGGAGACATACTATTTAAGACTGAATGTTCCAAGATCTCTCATTCTCTGTACGTTATATGGCTGAGGGTGTATTTGTTCCCATCTACTACAGAAAGACACTTCTCTCCTGATGGTTGTACAAGTCATGATCTTTGAGTGTAGCATAATGTCATTAGATGTCATTTTACTTCTACACTCCTTTAGCAGACTAGATAATCGCTGGTAACCAAGTGAAGCTACCAATACCAGGAATAGGTTACATCTGGTTGAGTTGCTGGCTGAAGGGACCCAATGGAAGCCCACAATAACCTGCTCTATCACCGAGGATATTGGTTGCTCTCTGCAAACCGATTGGTGTTCACAGTACTGGAAAGTACTCTGTATGCTACCAAAGGAGAAGGGTTAACATCTATTCAGCTACAAAGTCTTCCATCTACAGTGATGGCCTGCCTGTAAGATGTGCTAATGCAACAGTGCCTCAAAACTCAGAGAAGTAATTAATATCTGATAGGATTTAAGGCCCACTTCATGAGATGGAACCCATCCCTGACATTGCTCAGGTGGTCAAGTTCCTGAGACTAGATATTCGAGGGTCCTAAGAAAAAACATCCATCTTTTAAAAGTCTATTATGGACCATGGAGATGACTCAATGGGTGTGAGTGTTTCCTGTGTAAGCGTGAGAACTTGAGTTTGAATCTCCAGCACCAGATAAAAGGCTTGGCATGGCTCTTGGTTCCTGTAACTCCAGTCTTCTAAGAGACATGAGGATCCCAACAGCTTGTTAACTATCCAGCCTAACTGAATGTTTGTTGTGGGAGATATTTAAAACAACAGCACCCTATCTGTCTTGTGGTATGGACCACCATCTTCCTGACTAGGCAAGGCCTGCGGCCACGAGTGGTGGTGGTATGTTCTAGTTGCTGCTACGGCTTAGGCCGCCAGCTTAGGCATACCAGAAGCACCGGCCCTGCCACTCACAAGATGCCAGCGATAGAGATGGCTCTGCCAATCTTCCATGCTGTCTCCTCAAGGCTGGGCTGAGCCCAGACCATCCTGCCATCCATGCATTACCCAATAGAAATGAGATTCTGATGCTTAATGATTATCTAAAGGGTTTATATGTTTGGTAACGCTCAATAACAAGATGCCCACACAATTAGATGTGTAACCCAATACCCAACCTAAATATATCAACTACGTTCGACTGCTAGAGAGATGCGCATATCCGATGCCGTGTTCCCCTCTCTCTGGTCCTCTCTCCCTCCTCTTCCTCTCCTTACTCCTCCCACCTTAGCTCCTCCCAGCTTGAGGGGAGAATATGCCGCTACAAATGTTCAAACCTCTGGTGCAATAATAGGCCCTGTCTCAATGCAATAATCAGAAAGAAATAGAACAAAATCCCCAACATCCTGGCTCCAAATGTCCAGGAGATCCATTAACATAAATCCACATACCACATACCACCTGTATATATAACATACGATATAATATACAATATACAATATAAAAGAAATACAGGCATGAGGCAAGTCATAGTGCATTTTCTTAAGTACTACTTAAGCAAGGCATAAGAGATAAATTGGAAAATATGATTTTAGAGTTAGCACTGCATACCAAGTCAATATGATACATTTTCTGTAGTTGTTTTTAATGTTGCTCGTGTGTTTATTGTATTTAGAGATGATCACTTGGTAGATTATCAGAGGACTCATTCCTAAAGAATAAATCTCCCTGTCTTAGCAACTAGCAATCAATTGCCTGTAACTTTGTAACCACGGATGGGCTTTGTGAGATTTCCCAGTCCACATTATCATGTCAACTCCTGTTGTTAGTGTACAGATATTGTTTACAAGATCATATCATTAAAATTTTGTAAGTGTAACTTTCTGTCATATGTAAAAGACACTGCCTACTATCTTACATCACTTATCCTGTTCCTCTACCTCCTATAATCTTGCTGCCTCTTTTTCTATAATGTATCTTAAGACTGGAGTGTGGGGATTACATTGTAAATGTATCAACCGTGGATGGAGAACCCAAAGTCAGCTGTTCTCAGCATTTGGGGCAGTCCTGGATTTGTGTTTGGGTCTCCTTTGTGAAAAATGAGGGCTAAAAGCTACACTTATATGTGGATATAAGGATAAGTATTTCGAATACAATTAGAAATTATGCTGATTTAGGAACATGGCAGTTATAGGTTCTCTCATGTTTCTCCTGTTCATGATCTTTCCAGCCACAGGTAGCTGACATAAAGGGTATGCATTACCTTCAAGAGAGTAAGTCTAAGATCTGACACAGGTGGTGGCTGGTTACCTTAATATGTAAATGCCAGTATTACACTCCTTGATATATCTTGCCAGGTTGGTCATTGTTGTGGTCCAAAGGCTTTACAGCTGGGTAGAACTTTTAATTATTTTTCTCCTGTGGCAGCTTGCGTAGAATCTTTGAATGCTATCAATCTTAGTTCTTAGGTGGGAGGCTTCCAGGTCAGTTACAGCTTGACTTCAAGTTCTTTGTCCAAAGTGTATTGTGTCTTCAGCAATAGAATCATACCCTCAAATTCTAGGAAGCAATCAAAGGCCCTAGCAGTCACCTATAGTGTTTTGGAAGTCTCTTGGCTTCCTTTCACCGATGACTCAAAAGGAAGTCTCTTATGACTGCTACTATGGTTTTGTCAGATGTTTCTCATGGTTCTTGGGGAGAGAATCATCATAATATTTTCGGTAGACATGAAATAATATTTCCCTGTGATTTTTTGATCATCCGTAGTATTATTTAACCTTCTTCCCTCAGTCTCAGTATTGTCTTTTGGGTCTTGGTCACTTAGTTTAATATACTCTATCCCATCCATTTACATGCAAATCTGAATAGTATTCCATAGTGTATCTGTACCACATGTGTTATTATGCATTCATCAGGTGAAGAGCATTTAAGCTCTTTCCATTTCCTAGCGATTGTGAATAGATTAGTAATGAACATGAATGAACAAGTATCTACAGAAGAGGAAGATGAATCCTTTGGGTATATGGCAAGGAGTGCTATAACTGTCTCTTGTGGTAGACTTTTAGCTTTTTGAAGATGCTCCACAGTGATTTCAATAGTATTTGCACAAGTGGGCAGTCCTACCAACAATGACTGTACATTTATTTTATCAAGATTTACATAGCATTTTCTTCTGAAGAATTGCTTCCACCATGATTCTTAAAATCAGTTTTTCACAGAAATAGAAGATCCCTGAACCGGGATGATATTTATATTTAAATTTGATAGATTAGTTACCATGACAACTGCAAATGTTCAAGTACCTAAATATTCAATATGACACATATGCATATATACATACACACATACACATATACTACATGTACACATACATATACAACATATACATCATATACACATATACATCATATACATATTTATCATATACATATATATAT
Source organism: Grammomys surdaster (assembly GCF_004785775.1). Lineage (NCBI taxonomy): Eukaryota > Metazoa > Chordata > Mammalia > Rodentia > Muridae > Grammomys > Grammomys surdaster. The sequence goes on along the minus strand of NW_021604630.1, from coordinate 13,019,496 downwards.
GAATGTGCGTGTATACACTTATTCCTTCAATCCTTATGAATGTCTCTAAAAGCTGGTTTATAGTTATCTGGTTGAATGGCTTCTGCAAGTTCTGTAGTTCATTCGAATACACTGCATGTCCTTGGTGCATTTGTTGCCTGTGCATTCTTTATCAGACTTACATAAGAAGTCATAACAGAAATGAGAAATCTTTTCATCATCTGGAATATTTTGACTAGTAAGTATTTCTAATGTAGAAGGAATCATGTGATTCCAGAAACCATTTCAGAAATAAATCCTAAACCAAATCTATGCTTATAGATGCTGATTTGGCTGGTTTTCTTCCTGTGTTCAGGTAACTTACCACAGTCCTGTGACATTCATTTTCTGTGAATTCACAGAATTATTGATATGAGCTTAGTATAATCATATGTGCATTTTTAATTTTTCCTGAAACTATGAAGATATCTTACTGTTTCTGATATGTTTTAGTTTCATTTATCTCATACAAGGCAAGGGTATTTCTATTTCAGTGGGTCTTCCCACTGAAGCATGCACAATATACTTATTTGTTTTGCAACTCAAATCTTTCAGAATTTTTTATGTTAATTTACTTCAGCAAATTCCTACTTCCGTATTTTTTGATAGTTAACATTTTAGCAACATATCCCCCAAATATATTCAGTTGTAGAAACAACTAAGGGTTCAACTTTTCTCAGTAATTATAGCTGTAGAATTGTTAAGATTCATATTTAATTTATAATTTCATATGAAGTCTTCAAACTAATGAGGTGTTAGTTTTCAAATTATAATATGACCAAGATCAAAAGAGAACAAAAATTATTACTTTTTCAAAAATTTAGCTGATTCATATAATGAGAGCTGATTTAACAATATGTACCATGAAGTAGTCTAGCATGAGGCTTCTAAATGCCTGGATGTCTATGTCTATTTATAGATTTCTACAAAGTGACTAATATCACATAATCATATCACCAATACACATGTAAACAAACACATCAAATAGATTCAACTGGTTGTATATACATACGCACACATATATAACAAACACATACACGCATACAATAATTTTAATTTTAAAAGAAATACTGAATTTTGGAGGATGAAAGGAGTTGGAGAGGGTAGAATGAGGCCAGAGTGATGTAGATGCAGTGTTCATCTGTGATGCTCTCAAAAATATCAAGATTAAAAAAAAACACATCTTACATATGCTAGTGAGTAAAGAAAATGTTTTAAAGTAACAAATGTGTCACTATTATAGGGAGTTATTTAAAAAATAACATATCCACATGCACTTTGTTGATCAATTTATAGTTTGAAGTTAAACAAAGGGAATGATTTTATGATTTTATGTTTGCAGAGTTCATAAACATAACAGATGACTAAGCCAGTAGGTTACCCCAAAGGGGACATTAGGAATCATTTGTCAGTCCTCCTGAATCTTATTTTTCCAGGAAACTCTTCAAAGGAAATATTTGTTGGCTTGAGTAATTGTCCAGAGCCTGAACTTTGATCTAAGTGGTCCCTACAGAGATGGGTGGGGTCAATGACGTACACTCAGCTCAGCCTGCTCCACAATGGGCTGTCCTGGACACAGGCTCTGATTTGCAGAATGCACCACACAACCCTCCCATAGTTACCAGAGTAAGAGGGATGAAAATTTAGTCCCATTTTACTTTTAAATAATTCTGAGTTACTAATTTTATTTTTTTCTGTGCAAAATTCTTTAATTCTCAATAAGGCATTCATGTCTGCATTCCACATCAAAGTGACTAACTTTAGCTCTCTCCTTCATCTCTCATTTTGTATATGATGCATTTTCAAACTCTGCATGCAACAATTAAAAACAAAAATAGATCAGAATGTGTCTACAAGTTTTATTTTAACTCAGTCTCATGCAGTTAGGAATTGTCTTTTAATTGGAAACCAGAAGAAGAGTGAGATGCTAAATCTGAATTAAATTAAAAACCAAAAATTAATCTTCCTCCATTGTAAACACACTCCAACTATCATGTTATCTTGTGTTATTGCCTGATCAAAGCCTTATCTGTCTGCTCAACCTAATGTTCTGTGCAAATACTCATTGTTCAATATTTATACATTTGTACATACACATAACACAATGTAAAATTCTGCTGCATACAACATATTAAATGCACATATTAATATATGCTTAAATAAACACATAATAAATAATACATGTTTATTTTAATATGACATAAAGCATAAAACATACAGAGTTGACGTTATGCTGGAAAATACAGACCAAAAATTTTAGTGACCCCAGTGGTACAATTTGCTCAAAGATCCAAAACAGGAGTCTTAAGAAAGACTGGATGATTGACAGGATGATAAATGAGAGGACCTAAACAGGGCGTGTCTTCTGAAGACACTCTCATGTTACATCATCCTGCTTCCAATATTGTTTAATATATAATGACTGAATATAAACTTGAGCTACAGACTACAAATATATCCTTCTTTAATTTTTTTTCTAAATTAATTTTAATATTCTCATAAAGACCACAGGCATTTATATCAATCAATTTAGAACGTTTGTTTACACTAGTACAAGTGTTATAACTATAAATAAATAGCCAGTGGAAGTCTCAAGGGATAGATGTAGAGATATACCCCCTCCAACTTTTCCTAGTCCTCCATGGCAGACATGGAGAACAAGATGACACGATAGTTCCATTCTTTCAGACAATTTGACACTGGAAAAAGAGAAAACTGTGTGTCTACATCACGAGGCTTCTAAGCTGAGTTCTGAATGCATCTTGTGATTCAAACCCCATGGTCACTTAACACTGCAGGACTGTTTATGACTGTAAAGTACTTGCTCATAGTCTTTCTCTGTCTCCTCTTTATACTTGCATGTTCTCTTTATTCAAGCATAAAAAATAAAAATAAAAAATGATTCCAGCTGCTCCACTAATTTTCTAAAGAGTTAATGGTGTCTTGACCTTGACAGTGTTAGCTACCTTAGAGTGGTCCCTGGGACTCTGAACTAGAACAGAACTGGGTGAGGCAGTGGCATAGATTGTGTCTGGCCAGCATGAGGCTAAGTAAGGCTAAACATGAGCCCTCAAGACCTGGGCCAACTGTGATCCCCTGTCTTTTCCTCAACACTACTCAGTGTCATCTCCTTGTCAATTTAAGAAGACAGACTAATAAGTATGTGGCGCCTATCACCCCGACCAGCAGGGAAGAAAGACTAGCACACCAGTTCCTTCCAGCAACAGTTTACTCAGGAGTTGCAATTTACATAGAGCTTGAATGGTGTGCCCCCAAGCCAGCCCAGGAGCGAAGCTTTATACCCTGCGTAGGACTGCCCATGAGCCCATACCACGTCTCGCACTGTGATTGGTCAAGGACCCATGACACAAGATCAGGCCACCAGGAAGTACCGCCCCAGGACCAAACAAGGCTTGTTTACTCCAAGTCAGCAAGGGCTAGTTGGCACCATCTTTAAGGCATGGCAGCAGCACTCCACAAATAAGGAAGTATGTGGACACTTTTGGGGGGGTCTGCTTTCTCTTCTGTACAGAAGAATAACTTTTGGGCTTGATGCAACCAACCAAAAGTTGGAAGAACATGGGATACTATTGACTTATTTCAATAACTTATTTATTTGATATTAACTTTGTATCATTTTCATCTCACTTTGGACATGAAATCTAAAGCAAATCAATAGTTGTGCATACATTTAAAGACATTTAATTCCAGGAGTCATTCAGCTTTTCCTAACAATTTACTGATGATAAAAGTATGTGCGAATATAAAGATTACAAGTGCATAAGAAAGACTCATCTCTTTATTTTGTTTTTTATTTCTGGATATATTTAGGCATAAGGATTCCAAACTGTTAATGATCATGGATTTCTTCCTAGCCTTACTGTAACCATATTCTTTATGTTTACGTAACATTTGTGAGTTTAAACAAACAAAACTACTCACTGTTCTACTTATAAAGACCTTTAAGACACCGCAGTGGTGTAACACACAGGCAGATTTTGGCACAGTGTTAACAATACATACTTTTGCAATTAGTGATCTCTCTTTGAGGGTATGTTTATGTTTGAATATGTATCTCCACTGGTTACCAGTGTATCTCTGACCTAGATTTCTTTAACCTGACAACAAAGACATTCAACTGATTCAGTGTGTGCATCTTACTTTTTTTTTCTTTAAGTGCTTCTTAAATGGATGTAAAAATATTCCAGGCTTTTGGCATACAAGATAGCTCTAGCAGTCATTTGATAATCCTCCCATTTATGATCTGCCTATTCAATGTGACAAGAATAGAGAATTTGGGGGCAATTTCTACTCATTCAAAATCTGAGCAGAAAAAAAATATCTTTAAAACTATTAGAAGCTGTTGTCTCTATATGTTAAAGTAATTTTTTCATACTACAGAGACATGGAAGTCACTGAAGTCACTATGATTCCATGAAATGGACATTCTAACTGAACTGTCAGGAGAATGTCACCTGACATCCACAACACTGTTGTTTTTCAAAAAGAATATCCTTGTGATTTTACTAAGAAAAGAAATTAAGTTTCTAAATGTGCCTTTGTTTGGGAAAGAAAGGCAGGGGTCATCTGTTTTTCTTGGTGACCTTAATGCTTTTGATTATGACTGAACAGCAATGAACACAATCTCCCAGGCATTGATAAATCATTCCACTGAGGTGTCTCAGCTATGAATAGAATGGCAGTATCTGAAATCCAACCAACACATTTTCCTTACATTTGAAGGTTTTGTCTGCAGTATGTAAAATAGTGCACAAGCGAGCTAGCAAGACATCTTAGGGGAAGAGGAGACATGGGATAAGCCTGAGTACCTGGGTTTGATTCCTGGAACTCAGATGGTGAAAACAGACAAGTCAAGTCACAAAGTGGTCCTCTGAGCACACTCATATCAAGGCACTTGCACACACATGAATGTACACACATACATCTGCCTATCTGCACACACACACACAAAGACAGACACAAACACACATACACACACACAAAGTAACTTTAAAATGTAAACAAATCTATAAGTTAGGGATTGAAAACTCAGTGCACTCAATCAATAGTCAAATAAGAGAGGAACTTCCACATCAGCCAAGAATGACTGAAATGAATGTCAAAATGATCACCTTGTATATGTTTTGCACAAAATTTCTGAAGGGAAGCAACTTGATGGAATCAGAGGATGGCTTTGAAGTGTCTTGAAACTCCTTCGCAATAATCCCATGTTACAGTTGTGTATTTTGAAGGTGCTCAGCATACTGATTTGACAAGACAGTAAGTAGAGACATAAAGCCAGTGGCTTTAGGGTGCAATAAAATGTAATGAAAGCTACAGGGACATGAGGGAAGACCTCTGCAGAAAACTGAAGGACTGAGGCAAAGCCAAGGAAGGAAGGAAAGGGGAAGGTAAGGTGCTGAAGCAGAGGACAGGTGGAGATGGTGAAATGTTAGAAGCTAGGAATGGCGCAGCCTTTCAGAAATAAGTCAAAGCACTGGCCTTGGAAGTAGCAGCTACTAAACATGCCTCTAAAATGAATGTGAGCCGAACGAGAACGATTAAACGGTTCCAGACAGAATCCAAAGAAAGCCTGTATTCCACAGCTCTGTGGGGTTTTCAGAATATAGTCACTTTGAGTTTCCTATTCACTTTTATTCAGATTTCATCATCATTATCTATTGAGATTATCTTCACAACAGTATTTTCTTCTTGTTTGAAGAATTTATTTATTTTTATTCACTTTATATCCCAAATGCAGACCCCCCCTCCTCTCATCCCAGTTCATCCTTACAGATCCCACTCCCAATTGCCCACTCTTTCTCCTCAAAGAATAGGAAAGCACACCCCCCGCCCCTTGGTACTATCCGACCTGAGACATCTAGTCCCAGCAGGACTAAGCACATCTTCTCCCACTGAGGCCCAACCAAGCAGCCCAGTTAAGGGAAGGGGATCAATGGCAGGCAACAGAGACTGAGGCAGCCTGGCTCCAATTGTTAGGGGACCTACATGAAGACCAACCTGTACATCTGCTACAGATGAATAAGGGAAGCCTAGGTCCAGCTCCTGTATGTGGTTCAGTCTCGGTGAGCTGCCATGAGCCCAGGTTAGTTGACTCTGTGGGTCTTCTGCAGGATTTCCACTTAATCTTTCAGCCTTTGTCATGATATTTCAATCTTATCCCAGTTTACAGCCACACAACTGTGGCAGTCCTCACATGGAAGGCACTCTTTGCCTTTGCTGAGGAATCTGCAGATTTAGTTTCCTAACTGTTTTGTCTTTTGTCAGTTTTGAGCCTAACTAATAGCAAAATGCTGTCAATTAAAAAATAAATTGTGAGATTAAGTTGTGTCCATAGCAGCAGTTATGAAAACAAAAGCTATTTGGTTAATAGTAATCGGATTCCAAATTCTCTGAAGCATGCAAAACATCAAAATATGAATAGGTTTAGAAACAAAACTCAAAAAAAATAGTAAAAAATACAGTGTAAAAACATTGAAGAAAAACTGGGGAGGGACTCAAGATCTATAAGAATGAAGCCATGCCATAGAATTACTGAATGTTCTCACATTTGATAAAAGTTGCAAAAGTCCTCGTAGATAATAAAACAATGAAGGTGGAAGAGAGGGGTTAAAATTCCTAGGAGACACTCCTTTACTAAACACAAGATGACACAAGCTCGTCCCTTCTGCTGGAATTCTTAATTTAGATCACCAGGAGACCAATCCTTAAACTTCCTTGACATGTGCTTCCCCCGCCCCCAGGGGGGTCATGTCACCCAGTTCCAAGGCCTTAAAAGCTGCAAATCAGTGAATTCAGATCTGACATCAGCTCTCAATACTACATCTGCTTATATCCAATTGTGGATTTTACATTTTCACACATGTATTCAAAAGATACACTTAACAGGGCCCTAGATTTCTTTCCCAACTTTCTTATACACACATGTACATGCATATGCACACACTCACATACACACACACACACACACACATATGTATATACAATATACTACAATATACATATTTATATATCATATATTTTAAATATAATATCTATCTCATATATATATATACATATATATATATGCATCTTACCAATATCTACCTCAAGTTGGTAGAGTTAAAAAAAAACTATCACTGTAAAGGTATTGTATCATTGTGTGTGTCTGTTTGTGTGTATGTGTGTGTGTGTGTGTGTGTGATATACATGCTATATCTCCAAAACAGATAAATTTCCAAAAACATATCCCATATTTTTCATGTTTACCTAACCACCATCACCAAGGAAATTCAAGACATTACCTCTAGCTTAGATGCTAAGGAAGCCTCCCACTGTCTTTCCTTGCAATCAACAAAGACAATAATCCCTTTTTAAAAAGTCATAGAAATATTGATTCTGTACCTTTTTCAAAATCGTATCAAGATTTTTCAACATACTTTAACGAAAATTTTAACACCCTAATTTTCACTTATGTTTCATAGACTGTAATATCTGGACAGTTTTTCTAGTGCCTTTCTCTCAGAAACTGAGATGCTCAATTCTATATGCCAACCACTGAACTCTCTTAGTTAGAATTTTTCCTTATTTTTTTATTTTTTTCTGTGTACTTTCTTTTAAGATTTATTTTTTATGCACATGAGTACACTGTAGTTGTCTTCAGACACACCAGAAGAGGACATCATAGCCCATTATAGTTGTGAGCCACCATGTGGTTGCTGGGAATTGAACTCAGGACCTCTGAAGAGTAGTCAGTGCTCTTAACCCCTGAGCCATCTCTCCAGCCCTCTTAGATAGGATTTTCCATGACCAAAAAGCAAGCTGAAAGGAAATGGTTTATTTGGCTTACATTTACATATCACTATTCATCAAAACAAGAAATCAGGACAGGAATTCAAACAGGGCAGGAACTTGGAGACAGGAGTTGATACAGAAGTCATGGAGGGTTGCTGCTTACTGGCTTGCTTCAGGAAGCTCTCAATAATATTTTCTCCTTATTTTTGTCTTTTTCTTATGAAATTCTGCTGATTTTTAACTTTCATAGCAAACATTCTGTGATTATTGATAAGAATCACCACTGAAGAAAAAATATATTTACAAATATTATCATTGCAATTCATAGATGATCACCTCTTTCTTGGTATCATTCAATAATTTAAATTCTCCACAGCATTTTTTCTTAATTTATTTATTTATTCACTTTACATCCCAGTATCTGTCCCCTCTCTCCTTCCAGTATCCCCTCACAAATAGCCTTCCCCATTTATCCCTCCCCTTTTCCTTTGAGAAGGAGGAGTCCCTCTGGGTATCACACTCCCAAATCCACCACTACTATGGGCACATCACGTCACTGCAGGACTAGGCACATCCTCTCCTACTGAGACCAGACAGGGCAGCTCAGTTAGGGGAACAAGATCCACAGGCAGGCGGGCAACAGATTCAGGGGCAGCCCTTGCTTCAGTTGTTGGGGGACCTGCATGAACACCAAGCTGCACTTTTGCTACATATGTGTGAGGGGTCTAGGTCCATTCTGTGCTTGCTCTTTGGTTGGTGGTTCAGTATCTGTCCTAGTTGTCTCTGTTGTTCTTTCTGTGGAGTCTCAGGCCACTTCAGGTCCTTCAATCCCAACTCTTCTGTACAGCTCTCCATACTCCATCTAATACTTGGCTGTGAATCTCTGCATTGTTTTCCATTGGCTGCTGGGTGGAGCCTCTTTGAGGACAGTTATGCTGAGCTACAAGTATAATAGAGTATCATTAGTATTATTAATAGTGTCAGGGGTTGGTTCTCGCTCATGGGATGGATCTCAATTTGTGCCATTTATCGGTTGGCCATTCCCTCAGTCTCTGCTCTATTTTTGTCCCTACACATCTGTTGAGGGATGGTGAGGAAGGTAAGAAGGGGGGATGGAAGAGAGATAACAGAAATCAGCAGGGAGGGGGGCACAATCTCTACGACATGCCAGAGACTCAGGATAGGGGAGGCCGTAGGGTGTCTATAGGGGTGACTTTAGCTAGACTCCTAGCAGTGGGGATACAGATCAGGAAGTGGCCACTTCCTATAGCCAGGCAGGACTCCCAGTGTAGGGACAAGGACAGTAACTTGTTCACAAAACCTTTGACTGGAAATGTGCCCTGCCTACAAGATCTCAATAATATTTTCAAACAAAGATACCCACTGTTGAAATTTGAAACGAATATATCCACTCAAAACAGAAAACCCTATGCTCTGTAAGTAGCAAAATCGGCCCATTCTCTTCCCCCCCCCCCAAAAAAAAACACTACATATACAATTTGGAGCTTTGTGTATAAGCAATTAGTTCTTCCTAATTTGAGAATTATTGCTCTTCACCACTCGTATTGGAGAAGTCTTTAAGTTTTAAATGAGTATCTGTTAGAGAAAAGGGGATAAGCAATTTCATTCATACACATAAAGCAGCTCTGACAGTACAATGTTCCACACGTTACTGGGGGGCGAGAACACAAGTCATAAGACAAAAATGTGCAGTTAGCCAATCAACATGAAACAGTCTTCAGGATCACCAGAAGTTCAATAAGGGCAAATTTAAGCATACTTTCATGATATAATAACAGCTTCTCCTGGGTTCTTCGGTAAAACAGCAACTCAACTCAAGTGGGTATCCGTTTGATGTCTGTAAGACAGCAATTGCATTTCTCCTCAAAGTGCCAGTCTCAAAATGTCAGAAATATTTAATAGACTCTCCCAAGAAAGAAAAGGGGGGGGAACCCTGGTGTCCTTTATATTTCAATAGTAATTGGCTGCTCAGTTCTTTCAAAGGATCTTGGATTTCATTATGGTTTTGTTGCTTAATGTAATTAGCATTTTACAAAATGATATATACATGTCTCCATTTTATTATAATAATGATCAGAGCATGCATAACCTTGCCCAGGCTAAGAATTAGTTAAGTTTTCTAAACTGTCAGCAGGCGGTTGTTTAGACAGATGAAGAATCGCCTAATGAGGAATATGGATCACGTGGTTAAAACACAAAGAATAGCTTGGCGAGAGCCAGCTCTGGTATTTGACTTCTCACTGTGCACCCATAATTGTTATCAGACTGTTTTCTGTTGAGTGGATATGGTCCAGAACTGTGAAAAATAGCTTTACTTATAGGAATGTGAGGGCAATCCGACTCCATCTGTCACCAGTTCAACTGCTCTGGGGTAATTTAGCTGGTTAAACAGGTGAACCTATTCTTCTTCATTGTGTCTTCAAAAAACCAAAAACAAACAAACAACACCAAACAAACAAATAAAAAAAATCCCCAAAAAAACAAAACAAAACAAAACAAAAACAAAACAACAACAAAACAATCCCCTCAACAAAGTAAATAAATGAACTTCTCTCAACATAGAGCCAAAGAGTGGCCATGACCTTTCCCAACCCCCACACCCTACTCATCCAATAAATACCACTTAACTACCACAAGTCCTAGATCTATGTCTCTAGCTTCTGTGAAAGCAGCTGCTGAGACCAAGTTGGCAGTAAATTCTGAATTGTCTTGTACTGAGCCAAAAGTTCAAGGTAAACGATATCAAGATCTTTATTTGAACTTTTTGTTCAATGCCCTTTCTGTCATTTTTATGGAAGGAACTTTAATTGCCGTGTTATCTAGCACAATTAGCAATTTTAATGTGCCATACTCTCACGCTCTGTCCATTACAATGGGATGGATTTACACATAGTGGTAGTGGGTTGGAGGGGCGGAGCTAGCGTAGTCCTCTGAGGCCTCCGGAGCCTTCATCTCTCCTATTCCCCTGTTTCTGCAGCTCACAGCTACAGTGGAACGAATGCATTCACAGTGACAAGAAGTTCTAAATAAGAGATCCTTTCTCATTCTCCAAGGCCTGCCTGGATTCTATGTTGGCTCATCCAGCCGAAAGCCTAAGACATCGAGCATGCTTCTTAGCATTTTTTTTCTTTTCTTGTCTACTTGTCACAATGTTTATTCGTTTTGTTTCCACCATTTCCACCAGCATCTTCCCACTGTTCATCAAAGTCCCTCGCCATTATTGACATCTCGGGTCAGCTACTCAGCAGTTAGGTTGGAATGGCATGACCATCCAAATTACCCAAAGAGAGAGAGAGAGAGAGAGAGAGAGAGAGAGAGAGAGAGAGAGAGAGA
>NW_021604630.1:12989171-13008320 GCF_004785775.1 Grammomys surdaster | reverse complement strand
AGAGAGAGAGAGAGAGAGAGAGAGAGAGAGAGAGAGAGAGAGAGAGAGAGAGAGAGACACCAAGGGTCCAAGGGTTTAGGCCAAAGATAACTTTTAAAATCAGAGCTCTTAAAGCCTGCTGAAAGGTGGCATAAAGGTCTGGGGATGCAGCTAATGGGCAAAGTGCTTGCTTAATAAGCATGATACCCTAGGTTTAATTCTCAGAGGGGGGCAGATCTACATGGTGAGACTCAAGGATTTGGGACTTGATATGAGATAGAAATAATGCTATTGACACAGTTTCAATAGATCAATATAGAATTGCCTAGGATGCTTTGATGCAAGTGCATCCTGCTCCAGGGGAAGAGCAGGAGAATAAAGGCAACAATCAGGACCTGACCCAAGTGTCTCAGCACAGTCAGTTCAGTGGGGAAACAGAAAGGGAAGGAGGACTCTGTTAGTGCAGTGCTGAGAGAAACTTCAGATAGCATGACAAAGTTTGGTTGTCTAACTGTTCTAACAGTTTAAAGTTTTCGTTTTTCTTCCCAGATGAATAAAGGCAACTGATTAAAGAGTTGGCATTGTAGCAGCCCAGCCCGATTTAAAATGTAAAAATAAATGTCACATCACTCTTCAAAGTCCAACTGTATTTGTGCTCCTCCAATGCTTGGTTTTATACTGGAGAACGTACAATGCTTCATGTTCTATAAATTTCTTCAAACAAACAGAAAACCATACATGTACGCATGTCTTTCCCACATTTATCATCTTGTTCAGCTGAAGCTTGTTTGGAAAATGTGTGTGATATCCAAAAACAAAGTTCCAGATGGAGGAGGTGGAAACAGACACATGTTCCAGCTGCTTTCAGGCTTTCCTTCTTTTTGGCTGTAGTTAAAATGAAAGCCCAGCCTTTAAAAGATGACATCCTCACCCGCTTCAGCTATGTGGGATTCATAGGATGACCACTCAGACTTCTGTCCCTTCTAACGCACGTTTTATCTATACCTACAAATGTTTATAGTATAGTCAGGTGATCTCGTGAATGAATGTGCGTATGTACATGTCTGGTATGTGTGTGTTTGTGTGTCTATATGTAGCTGTATATGTGTATATGCATATGTGTTTCTGTTTGTGTGTGTATGGTATGTCTGTGTGCATCTTAGTTACTGTTCTATTGCTGTGAAGTGATACTATGATCAAGACTCATAAACGAAAGCATTTAATTGGGGACAGCTGATAGTGAGTCCATGACCATTGGGGGGGGGGGGACATGGAAGGAGGCAGACTGACTTGGTGCTACAGCTGAGAGTAATAGCTGATCCTTAAATGCAGAGTCATCTCTCCGCCCCAGTCCTTGAATGTATAAAAACAAGCCTCCCAGTTGGCTTTCAAGCAGTCTCACTTCAAAACTGGGTTGTAATGCAGCTATAAATTGCATGCGCTGAAATCACTTTTACTAACTGTGATTCTCTAGCCCAGGAAAATGGAATTGTAATAGCTACAAGAACAAACCTAACATGGACAAAGTTTGAAAGATGCTCAGACAGTTCTAGTGAACAGCAATGCTAGACAGTTGGACCCTAAGTATCTGACTTCACCAAAGTGCAATGCTGGGAATTTCACTCCCCTGCTTTGATTTCCTCCTTTTCTGACTTAAATTATGTTTCCCCCAAAATTTGCATGTCTAACTTCTGCCCCCTTGGTTCCTCAAAATGAGACTGTATTTAGAGCTGAAATTTTAGCAAAACAAAAGATGCCAAAAAATGCCAAGATGAGGGAAGTCCACTGAAAAAATATAAAAGAAATTTGTCCCATAGCCTCCAAAGATACCAACTAGCTGACCACTCAACTTTAGAATCTTGGGTTTCCAGATTGTAACAAAGTTAATTTATATTGCTTAAAGCCACTAGCGTGTGGCACTTTGTCACAGTAATTTTAGGAAACTAATAAATTCTCATAATGTAACATATTCACAGTATAAGATGTGAGTTCATGAAGGTGGCCACTTTCTCATTCGAGCTATGGCCATACCTCTCTTTTTGTGAATTGTTCCTCTAGGATGCCATGGTGTGCCTCAGGTGCCATCTTGTCTTGCTATTCCTTCTACACCTCTGACTCTATGCAGAATGTTTTATCTCTTTACTGACCATATTTTATTATACACACTTGTCTATATTTTTTTGATAAGCTCCTCATTGTCGCTGGATGCCTTAATCCCTAAATCCCTGGTACTTAAGAAATAGTAGTTCTTCAATCTTGTATATTTTTAATGAATGTAGGCATTTCATATAGAATACTGCACAATATGAGTGTATCAAATAGAAGCTAAAATCGAGTTCGGCAGTACAAGAGCATTATTAGGCGAGAAAAAGAAATAGAAAGAAAGGACATAAGACTTCAATACAGAAATCTTTGGAAAGAGAAACAGAAAGGAATGGGATAGGAAGACTGTGTCTGCGCTTGCAAGAAAGTTTGGATACAACCAGTGAAGAGACTTTTAATGAAGGTTGCACTGTGGATGATGTGCACTTAGCATCTTAGTAGACCTGTCTCTACAGCCCAGTTAAGCTACACTGAATGTACCTGCAACCAATAAAATTCTCTGCTTAAGAGTTCTTCCACCCAAAAAAAATCATGACTTCTTACTCAAACGCCAGTTCTTTCTTCTATGCTAGGTTGTCATTTATTTCTCTTGCCTTGAGTTGAGAAATTCTAAAATCCCAGTTTCAAGAGATTCTATAGATTATAACCATAAATTAGATTAGTAAAATTCCCTTGAAGACTATGGACACTGGTTAGGAAATACCTAGGAATGAAATACTCAGCTAGGCAAAGTAGTCCATTAAATCTCTGTGTTGGTAATATTAAGAATAACATATCCAGAGAGATACACAGACACAAGCACAAATCCACGTAGGCGCATACACATACAGAAATACGTAAAGGAACACGTGTACATTTTCATTTTAACATATATTTTCTTCTAGCTGTTCTTTATTTTTAACAGAGCAAGGCAATTTTAATATGTCATTAATAACCAAATCTCCTGGGCAAATTGCAGTCAGTATTTTTCTATAAATCCTCCTTTTTCCAGGTGTCTGAAAATATTCTTTCTTTCAAAAGTGTTATATTTATTACTAGGCATGATGTCAGATGGCTGTGATTCCCAGCACTAAGGAGAAGAGGCAGGAGAATCATGAGTTCAAGGTCAGTCTGAGAGCTATAAGGCAAGAGTATGTCCTTTAAAATGGTGTTTTATTTGTATATGATACTATTGTATAACCTTCTAGTCCTCTTTAAAATGTACACTTTAAGTTGCATTAGGCAGAAATACTTCTCTTGTTAAGAAGAGGAAGTTGAAGAGAATGAAAATGAGAGGAAAAAGGAGAAGTGGGTAGAAATCAAGTCACAAGAGTCGTGTCTGTCATCAGAGTTCAGACCTGGGAAGCAGAGCTATGAATCTAAGACAGAAAACCAGGGAGACATGCAAGGTAACCTCTAGGCTTACAGGAGAGTGTGTAACAGAAGATACAAAGTAGTTTATTGGGTCAGAATAGTAAAGTTTGCTAGAAGAAAGGGTAAGCTTAGCTGCTAGATAAGATTTTAAAACTATATCTCAAATGAAGAGAAGAAGTAGAACTTATACCAAGAGTTTGCTGATGATAGCTCTTTTTACTGAAATGGAGAAGCCTAAACAAGAAATGGTTTTTGATGGTGTTTTAAGAGTTACATCTGAAATCAGCTAATGGTGAGATGCTAAGTAATTCATTTTCCCTCTAAATAATGTATCTATCTATTTGAAGTTCACCAACTCTAAATGTAAGCAATTAAGGAGAAAATGCATAGCTAGCAAATAGAGTTCAGGATAAGAACCAGAAGAAAGGGACTAAGGAACATGACTGAAAGAGAATGAGACCCCTTTAGGAGCAGATATCAGTTCTTTGCTGGATTGGCAAGAGCTTCTAAAGACACAGAGTACATCTTCATGCCTGATAATTGTTCAGTGCCACATTCTCTTTCCCTTGCCTTCTACATCCTAGGAGAGCTGGCATCCAAACCCAGGGTGCTTCTTCAACATTACTAGATCAGGAACTCTCAGCCACCATCAGTGTACCTCACATATAGGTAAGCCTGCCTCATGTTTTCAAAATGTGTTCGCACGTCTCTGGACACCTGATTTTATGGTAATAAACTTTTTCATACCCATCTAGTGTTGGAGGGAGGAAGGGAGTTCTAAGTCTGCTCTAAAATGTTACAGCTTTTAGAGAGCCAAACAGTTCATCAAAGCCTGAGACAAATTATACATGACCATGTGAGACAGAAAGGAGGCATCCCCCTACACACACACACACACACACACACACACACACACAGATCCATGGGCATTACTCACCAGTCTTGGCATTTGAAAGAGAACCATCTCAGTTCTACACAATGACAACAATGATTGGCACCACTTGCAGAATATCCAGGCAATAGTCACTGCCCCTGAGGGGGTCTTGTTTCATTTGCTCTGGCTTGCTGACTGGCTCTGTTCCCTCTGGCAAGCATGCTTTGCACTGTGCTATTTTGTGCTGCATTTGATGACTCCCACCAAGCTTCAGAAATAGATTTATTCAACATAAATCAAAAGAAACCATTGGCATAAGAGGATAGCTGAAAGCCCCTTTTCCTATGGCCCTGAGTTGTGTGTCTTGGCTCAGGTCTAACCATGCATGTCAGATTGATTCATGTATGTTGGGTGGAGGACTGTCTGTGACTAATGCTAGGCACAGAATGGCAACTCCTCTTCTGCCTGCAGTCCTGTATCTCACTGAGGCATTGGCCATTTATTCTATAGACCCCTCGGAGGGGGCAGATACATGCTGGTTCTGTCTAGTTATTGATATAAAGTTCTTAATGCTATAGAAAGATGTACTTAAAATAACTTCTCTTTTGGTGCTCAGATTTTGGTATGGAGTTGCTAAGACATTTGTAATATTCCAAGTAACAGGAACATCTTCTGTTCTAATGAAGTGACTTATGGTGGCAAGCTCCAGTATACCCCAATGGCAATTTTCTGAGTGTATTGGTTACTATAATGGAATATCTGAGGCAAACAACATAAAGGAGGAAAGATTTATTTTGACCTACAGTTTCAGAGATGTCACAGTATGACAAAGGAGAACAGCTACCTTCAGGGCAGAACAGAAAGTAAAGAAGAAGAAATACTGACAGTCTCTGACCTTATCACTTTCTCCCTTTTTACTCCAAATGGACATCTAGCCATGTTCAAATTGAGTCTTTTTCCATCAGACAATTTTTTTTTCTTTCTCTCACACACAGAGGTGTGGCCCATCAAGCTCCTGGATGATTTTAGAGCTGGTCAAATCGACAACAAGAATTAACCAGCTCTAACTCTCGTCAACTTGACACTGAAGTGCATCAGTTTATACATGGCCTAACTCTGGCCACACTTGGTTCTTGTTCGTATTAAGATGTAAAACAAACTCAGGCCATCTTCAAGAATCTCCACATTTATAATTGTTTCAACCACTGCTCCAAAGTCCAAATTCAAAGTCTCATCTGAGATACAAGGCAAATTCTTATTGGTGAAATCAAAATAAAGTTATAAAGTTATGGATTCTCAATACACAGAAGCAGAGGATAAGTATTCCCAAGGGAAGGCGTTGGGGGTAGGAGGGAGCAAGGAAGGATTGTGCCAAAAAAGATAGACACTCTGCAGTGTAAACACTGGATCCTGTAGATCATCATCCAGATTCCAGGGTACATAGTACTGAGGTATGAGTTCCAATAGGCTTGGGTAGCCATGTTTCTATGGTTATGTTGGTTTTGTGCCCTATGAGCTCTGTCTTAGGCTGGATCTACAAATTCCCTGTGGATTTTCTAAACAGATATTCAATTCTTTAACATCCCCAACATCTGTGGTCCCCATGGTGACTTACCGTTCCCCTCACATTGTCTTTTCATCAATCCCCAAAGGAAATCTGACCGTAGGACACATTGCCTGGCCTCCAAGGTGTTCCTTATAAAATACAATCCTATATCTCTTCACTATGTTTGCCACAAGACAGCACAGTATGGATAATGCCAAGGTTTGTCTCAACTCAAGAAATGCCCAGGTCCCTTTGGAAGGTAGCAGTAGTGTCTTCTGAGTGCTTTGGAAGCAGAACCTTGCCAAACACTTGCCCAGGAAATCCAGTGTGAGCAGGGTACTCCAGGCCCTCTCTGAGGAAAAAAGTTTGAAATGAGTTTATAATTTTATAATTTTACATGCCGGAGACAGTAATATGTATAGCCTAACAATTCCTAAAATGGCTTCATTCTTATTGTCACTGTGCAAAGACATTGGGTCCTTGATAATGGTTCTAGTATGATTTTGCTGGAAAGAACCCAGATGTCCTTCAACAGAGGAATGGATACAGAAAACATGGTACATATACACAATAGAGTACTACTCAGCTATTAAAAACAATGATTTCATAAAATTCTTAGACAAATGGACGGAACTAGAAAAATATCATCCTGAGTGAGGTAATCCAGTCACAAAAGAATACACATGGTATGCACTACTGATAAGCAGATATTCGCCCCAAAGCTTGGAATATCCAAGATACAATTCATAGATCACATGATGTTCAAGAAGAAGGAAGACCAAAGTGTGGATGCTTCAGTCCTTCTTAGAAGGGAGCATAAAATAATCACAGGAGGAAATACGGAGACAAAGTGTGGAGCAGAGACTGAAGGAAAGGACATCCAAAGACTACCCCACCTGGGGATACATCCCATACACAAAACCAAACCCACCAAAACCCAGACACTATTGTGGATGCCAAGAAGTGCTTGCTGACAGGAGCCTGATATAGCTGTCTCCTGAGAGGCTCTGCCAGATCCTGACAAACACAGACGCAGATGCTGGCAGCCAACCATGGGACTGAGCACAGGGTCCCCAATGGAGGAGTTGAAGAAGGGACTAAAGGAGCCGAAGGGGTTTGCAGTCCCATAGGAAGAGCAACAATATCAACCAACCAGACCCCTCAGAGCTCCCAGGGACTAAACCACCAATCAAAGAGTACACATGGAGGGATCCATGGCTCCAGCCTCATATGTGGCAAAGGATAGCATTGTCTGTCATCGATAGGAGGAGAGGCCCTTGGTCCTGTGAAGGCTCAATGCCCCAGTGTAGGGGAATGCCAGGGTGGGAGGAAGGAGTGGGTGAATGGGTGGGGGACCACCCTCATAGAAGCAGGGGGAGGAGGGATGGGATGGGAATAACATTTGAAATGCAAAAAAAGAAAATATCCAATAAAAGAAAATAAAAATGCTTTCAAAGCTCTAATTTAAGTTTTTTTCAGATGAAAGTGCAATTTTCAAGTCTTTCTTGTCCGCTTTTGCTCCTAATTTTCCCTGAAAAGCTAGTTAAATCAGTTGAAAATGACAGAGTTTTTTTCCTATTAAGTCAATTTCGTTATCACCTACTTTTCTTATCATTGTGACTAAATCTCAGACAAGGTAAGCTCAGAGGGGAAAACAAGATTTGAACTCATAGCTCCAGGGGATTGCAGTCTTCCATAGAGGGAATGCAGTGCCCAGAGCACTTTGCAAGTTGGAACGTGTGGTAAAAGCTCCCCCTGTGGAATCAGCAAGCAGAGAGATAGAAAAGAACCACCTATTCAAAATTCAGAGCAGTACAACATTCAGATGATGGCCCTTAGTGACCTATTTCTGCTAGTCAGACTAGAACTTTTTGAAGCCCTGGAGCCTTCAAAAGACTGATAGGATCTGGGAGCTGATCTATCTATCCTGTCTATTGGGAGCACTTCAAATTTAACCCATAACAATCTGTGACCTTCAAACTCACCCATTTCAAACTCACTCGGTATAAAATATAAGTAATTGTTTGCCAGAAAGGAATGTGATTGGTCTCTTCTTCAATTCCCCATAAAATCTTAGCTTCCATCTGTGACCTCAGGAGACACACTCTGCTTTCTCTATTTCTCTTCACTATCTGCTCTTCTGAGCACATACTCAGATCTACCGCCAGGCTCTGCTTACAGAATTCTGGGGTTTCTCTAGCCTACATAGAATAATTCTTTTAACTTTCATAGGAAAGCCATGCCCAAAGAACTTAGAAATGTGGTCAGGTGTAGTCACAGCCATTGCCCCATTACTCTGGTACCAGTTTACTGTTAGTTCTCATCTTTACTTTGCTGTGCTAAAGCATATGAGATAGACAATTAAGGGAAGAGAGATGTAGTTTGACTCACTGTCTCAGAGCTTTCAATTCACCATAATAGGAAGAGTGTCCCAGAGCAGAGTAATGCACATAATGTTTTGGGAGGAAGCTGAGATGGATGATCTAGAAGGCTCAATGTAATTTTCAAGACCTGTACAAAGTATGAAGTTTTATGACCTGGGAAGGGATTCTTGTATCAGAAATTCATGGAAAATTTGTGGCAATCATGGGGCTCTGTAGAGCCTAGGAGATAAAAGAAGAGTTCTAATTGCTCACAGTGAATGCATTTCTGGGGGTGTAGAAAGAAACACTAATGGACCTCTGTTTTTGACACTTTAACAAATTCTAAAGCCGTTACTTGTAAGAGATGCAATTCATAATAGGCTAGTTTGTAAGCGCTGGACTTAGTTAATTTTATAATGAAGTCCTTGCTGCTAAAACTGAAAAATTAGAGATGAGATGGAACTGAGTTTGAGCCTTCTAGATTATCCAACCTTCAAGGAAGGGTGGCTTTTTCCATCCCCCAAACCATAATAAGTTAACAGGCTAGTAGACAATATCATCCCTCTCTTGAATTCCCTTACTACCTGGGATTTATAAGTGAGCAACAGTGGAAGATTTTTAACTTTCTACATAGCGTTAAAATTTCTATACAGTAGAGCTTACCAAAGCTGTCTTCACATTCCTTAATGCAAGCAAATCTGATAGAGGACCAGATCCAATTGTGAACAAATATAAACTAAGTTTAGGTGGCTAGTTTATCTCCAGATTCACTTTCTTGCCAAAAACTGATTCCAGTTGTGCATTCTTACAGTATCATGAGCTTGAGCCACTGCCAACTGTTTAGCTATCTAGTTCAGCCAAAGATAACAATAATTATGTATCCAAGGTTTCCTCCTTTGGGAGAGAAAAAAATGGGACTCTCTTGTTATGTAGATACCTCAGATTTGGTTTCAATTTACATATCTGTGAACATATTAGAGATGACACAAATCCTCCCTTTAGCCACCTAGAGTGCAGAACACTGTTAATGGTGACTACAACACTCATTGCACATCTCAAGATACACAGTACTGGCTCGTGAATAAGATGTTCAGTGAAACGTCTCCTACCCATGAATCAAGTTGTGAGCAAGTTGTGAGCCTCATAGAGCACTATTAAAGCATGTTGAAATTTAAATCAATAGGAAATTTCAGTCAGGCAAAGATCAGGGATAAATTATATTAAGAGCCTGGCTCCATTTTCCTTGAAGCATTGACAGCTAGGGACATTAAAGACCCCACCTTTATCCTATTACTGCACTAGCTGATGGAAAAGCCCTGATGCCCCTTTTGTTAAAACTGGTAGAAGGTTCAAATCAAGCGAGGTATAGCATGTTTGATTGAAGCACCCTATCCCCACCTGCTAGCAATAACAAAGACAAGCCAATATCTGTGACTTCTCAGAACTGCTTAAAGCCTACCAAGCTCTCTCAAGACACACACACACACACACACACACACACACACCAAACCCACATTATGTGCATTATGTAGTTATTAAATATTTTTATACCCTCTCAATGCATTTGTATCATCATGAGTCTTGGCATCTAAAGCAAGTTTTGAAAGAGAGAACCACATGTTACTTCCTCTAAAGCCTCAATGAATACTTCAGCAAACAATATCTTCATCAAAATCAGACCTTATTATCATGCAAGCCACACCCACTGACATTGTCAATTTCACCTTTATTTGAGTCTATGGCAAGTTGTAAAATATTTGAATTCTCTTTCCCAAAGCATACTATTAGCTAAGAATACAAATTGAACTACAACTTACTTTCTTGGTACTCAAGTCCACTATGTACATACCTACCTTTCACCTTTCATTTCCAGATAACACTCAAGGAAGGATCACACCTAGAGACACAGAATTCCCCTTTATTCGCCATCTATTTCGCTATGTTGTTGCAGAAAGATCTGAGCTACCATGATAGACTTCATAGGAAATAAGCCAGCATCTTTAAAACTATAAGTACTATGAGCTGCACATCTCACATGTTTCTAAATAGTTCAGAGATTTAACTGTGAGTTAGCCAGATGTTCAGGGCTAAACCTTCTTTCTCACAGTCTTATACATCACTTATAAAGGGTTTCATTACTAGAACATGCTCACTGAGCAGGCTTGTCTCTGGGCATATGATCTTTGTTTAGTATTTGATTAATAACAGATACGCATTACGTACTTCTTATACTCTAATATACATAATATATGTGTATAATGATATTCCAAGCTACTGAATGAAAGAAATAAAAAAAGAAAAGGGCATAACTGTTCCTGGGTATGCTGGAGGAGAAGGTTTATTATAGATAAAAAGGAAAACCAGAGGCAGAGACATCTGGGAGGGTCCAGAGTAGGCATGTCCCTGAGCCATGTGAAAAGAGGGGGGAGTGAAAACCAGACAGCAGCCAGGAGGCCAGGAGAATGGGTTAACCAAAATGTTTGGGTTTTATACAGAAGAGCATCCCAGTCCTCTATTATTACCTAGTCATCTAACACTATTATTACTAATATCTAGTTGCTATTTTACTCCTCTTACTATTGAAACTTCGAACATTTCATAATTTCAAAGGGCAACTCAAAGCATAATAATAAAGCAGCATCCTACCCACGTAAGAATAGACACAGGACTGGAGAGATGGCTTAATGTGTAAATCACATGGTACGCAAGTATGAGGCTGAAGTTCAAATCCCCAGAATGCATGTAAAGCCAGTATGGAAGTCCATGTCTACAATCCCCATTCTCTTATGACAAGATGGGAGGGGGAGATAGGAAACTCCCTAGGAGCTAGGAGGCGAGCTATCCTGATGAGTGCCAAAGTAACTCACAAAGAGTTCTCGTCTCAAAAAATGGTGTAAGAAAAGGACCAACACCAGGGGGAACTAACACCCATGCATTCTTACATATATGAACTTTGTGCACACACACACACACACACACACAAAGTATAGATATGAGAGCAATGGAGTATAATTTAGAGTTCCTAAACAAATCCTCACCTCTGCACAGTTGACTAACTGATTACAACCATGATATCAACAGATCTGATAGAGGAGACTAGTGGCTACAAGAATGGTACCAAGACTACATACATACATATATACATATATACATACATACATACATACATACATAATAAAATTTGGTCCATAAACAACAAACGCAACTGAAACAGAAATAAAGGCACATCTGAGTCTACCTTTTACTAGTCCTGCCAAAATATCTAAGACTGACTATACACGGTTTATTTGAATGCAGTTCTGGAGGCTGTAAAGTCCACAACATGATATAACATTTGATCAGCATCTGGTGAGGACATGTTTACTGTATCGTAACATGGAGGAGAGCATCTGAAGTTGAGACAGACAAGGTCACAAAGCCAGGGAAGCTTGTTATAGGGGTCTTGAGCTTGTGAACTCATCTAAACCCAAATACTTTCCAAAGCATCACTTTCAAATAGTATTTACATATGAATTTGGGAATTCCTTTTCACAAACATTTTGGAACTCACAATCAAGCTGTAGCAAGTGTAATTCTAAGCCTCATTATAAAATGCTAAACTGTAAAACTATTAGTACAAAATGCAGAGAAAAACTTTAATTCCTTAGATATGGTAATGGTTTCGTAAATATAACACAAACACATAACTCCCCAAAATAGCAACCGGGACTTCATTAAAGTTCCATATTTTATGCATCAGATGGTGTGAGGGACTAGAAAAGTCACCCCCAGAATAAGAACAATATTTGTGAATCATATATATGAAAGTAATTTAATATCAAAATACATAAGTCCTACAACTCAAGAAAATTTACCAACAGGCCAATTTTAAACTGATTAAAAGATCTGATCAGACAACTCTCCAAAGAAGCTATACAAGTGATCACCAAGCAAACGAAAAGTTGTTCTATGATATTGAATATTCGAACAGGAAAATCCAAAACTCAATAAAATAACATTTCAAACCTATTACAAATGGCTGTAATTTTTTTAAGTGAAAAATAAGAAAAGGGCTTCCAATGAAGTGAAGAATTGGAGCACTTAAACATTACTTGGAAAAAATACAAAATACAACTCTGTTTGTAAAACGCATGTCTCACTTTCTAATAAAAACTGAAGCTAGTGCTCAGAAGGGATCCAGCTAGCTCGTTATACAAAGGCACCGATGACGTCATAGACATCTCACCCTCAGAAGCTCATCTGATCCCGATTACAACTTCTAGGAAGAGAAAAAACAAAATTAGAAACAGGTGGTTGAATAAACAAGTTCACAGCAGATATATTTGCATTAGTCAAAGACTGACAACAACCCAAGTGTCATCAGCAATTAAACAGATATACATGCTGAAAACTATACCTACAACAGGTTATTTATTCAGTCATAGAGTGAATGAGGTTTCGATTTTGGCTCAGTTGGGAAGGACTCTCCAGAAGAATATAGCCAATAGGTTACATATGTAATGTAACACTGAGTATATTAGATTGCCCTACTCTGCAAATAATGGCTTTTTGAGTACTAGAGGCATAGATAAGCCATTAGCTCCTCAATAAATGAAACAAAATGCCTCAGGAGAAACAGGACCAGTGATGCAGTCTGAATTTGATCAAAAAATCTTTGTGCTCCTGTTTAATGGCTAGTGAGATGTCCTAGAAAGACTGGAACTGTAGTCTTGTGGTCAACTATCCATGGGTTATAGTAGCAGAACAGGCATATTTACTCAAAAGAAATGGACCTTACACACACACACACATACACACACACACACACACACACACACACACACATATACACACACACATAGAGGCTGCCTTTTTGTTTTTCTACTTTGTTGTTTTTTGGTCCAGTCTCTTGAGTGGCGATACACACAGTAGGAATGGTTTGGTCCACTCTGTTGTTCTGCTACATACAAATCTCTATGTAGATGCTCTTAAATATAAAACCAGAAGTGTGCCTTACTAGTTCCCTTAGCATCACTCTAAGCTCAGAGAAAAATCTATGTTACCCAGCTGGTCCCAGTCCATTGCCTGCCCTGTGGCTTTGGAGCCTGTATTAAGACAATGCTTCAGAGCACAGTGTGTGGTGGTGGGAGCCAATTAACTCAAGACTCAGGCTTAGGAAACAGAATTGGAAGCTCCCAGTATTCCTTTCAAAGACACACAGTTCCAGTGACCCAACTTCTTCCTACTAGGCCCTTGTATAAAGGTTCTCCTATCTTCCAGTAGTATTGCAGACTGAAGACAGAACCCATAGGCAACACTTACCCAAAGCACAACAAGACAATATACCAAAACACTTTTGGTGTTTGTATTTGCCCAAACAGTATTGGAAGGATAGATTAAAAACAAAACAAAATAAAACAAAAACAAACAATGTAAGTGTTTAAGGGTGACATTACTATGTAGCTGTTATACATTAGTGTTTCACACTGAAGGTTTATATAGGTTAAAGTGTAGAAACACTTCTGCCGTCCTTAGTAAACTGTTAACCCCAAGTTCCCTGAATTCACTCCATCTCATGGTCTTATCTTGGTATGGCTGGCTGCCCTATATTCAAATCGATGGGCAGTTATTTGCCTCGGAAGAGCAAAGATCTTGGAGGTGGCTAGTCCAAAATGGGACTGGACAGTAACCATGGGGGTGAGATCCGGCATACTGAACTTTTCCATATCCCTTTGACTATTGGACCATGTAAACATAGTACCTATATAAAACTACATAATTTATAGAAAAAATAACCAAATAAAGAGCATGCTAGCTAAAAAAAAAGTTTCTGGTTAAGAAACTTGACCCACATTTGTACATGTAAATTAGACTTGCACCGAGAACAGGAGAACATGAGGGACAGCAAGTCCTGAGTAGAAGCTTGAATATAGCAGACAGGAGAATAGAGAGACTATTCTAGGTCAGATATAATAGAACCACTATATATTATCAATTACTTTCAACTATTTTTGTAGTGGAGGGGAGTTGACTCAAGTTGTTCTGTTTCAACAGAATTACTTGAAATATTTGGGGGCTAGAAAACTAACCAAAAATGGGGGAATAGTTTGAAGAGAAAAACAATGGAGAAGATATGTAAATATCCTACGGAGAGCAGTGATGGCCAAAAGTACTGAAGAGAAGCCATCTGAAACTGTTGAAGAAAAACAGCTGCCTATTGAGATGACTATAAAGGGAGAAATGAAAGTTGACTCTGAGGTTTCTGGATTGATTGGCTAGTAGAGTTTGACCTTTACTACGGGGAATTCTAAGTGGAGCAATGCTCAGAGTTTTGATTGTGTAAAATGTGAATAGGCTGAGAGGCTGG
This sequence comes from Grammomys surdaster, assembly GCF_004785775.1. Taxonomy (NCBI): domain Eukaryota; kingdom Metazoa; phylum Chordata; class Mammalia; order Rodentia; family Muridae; genus Grammomys; species Grammomys surdaster. The sequence continues at coordinate 12,993,756 of NW_021604630.1, read as the reverse complement.
AGATAAAATACGATGTAATTTGGACCTCAACTGAAAAGTTATTATGTAGGTGGCAATGACTTTTTCCATTTAATTTAGGAATGACTAAGAAGACATTTTCCAGGAAAAAGATCGTTAATGCATAAATGAGGGCTTAGCTGAAAGACTAAAATCGTAACCATGATGGCTACAGAATCTCTTGAATCATCCTTTCAAAACACAATTATACATCACTTAAATAATCTGATGTGTGGAAAACAATCTCTGGGTAATCCCATCAATGCTAGTATTTTTTATTTTTATACAAAAGTAAATCATAAATATGAGTTATCAAGGAATGAGTGATTTTTCCCCATTAATGACAAACTGCTCTTCAAAAAATGATAGTTTTGTTAGACAGAAAACTAAGACAAAGAGAAGATTCATAAAATCATTTTGACCAAAAGGGATTTTTTATAACAATGCTATATTGTTATACACAATATAGATACATATGTATATGTTATATACAATACCATATATATACAATGCTATACTGAAGCCCTCACTTTCACCTTTTTTCTTGCTGGCAATTGAACTCTTCATGAGTATATTCATATTTTTTATTTCATTGCTTTATTCTTGCATGATTATCACACACACAAACACGTCATTAATGGTCAGCATTTCTCAGAAGCTGGCAATAACTCTGCGTCTGCTTTCTCTCCTAGTTTCTAGAAAAATTCATCCCATCTATGGCTTCAATGTCCAACTACAAGTCAATGACTTCCCCACTAGTCTAACCTCTAGACCTTTCCTGCTGACTGTAAATATAAATAACTTGTTTCTTTACATTATCAAAGTATATGTTTCAAATACACCATATACTACTTAGATATAAAGAATTATATTCAATCACACCGTCAAATTTGCCATGTTGTAGTGTTCCAATCTGTATTAGTTTATTATACAGAAGTACAATAAAAACATCCATCAACATCAGCTAGGGTATGGAAAGGATTTGTTTGGCTTACACGTTACCACCCATTATTTAGGGATGACATGGTAGTAACTTCTGGTAGGATCTGAAGCAAAGACCATGAAGGGTTACTGCTTATTGACTTGTTTTCCCAATGGATTTCTCAGCTTGTTTCCTTACAACCCAATACCACCTGCCCCATGATGGCACCAGCCACAGTAGCCCCGGGCCTTCCCACAGAGATCTAATCAAGAAGTGCCCTGCGGATATGGACAAACATAGGCTAGTGGCTAGTATGATAGAGGCAAGTCCTCAGATGAGACTCCCTCTTCCTAAGTGATTCTAGTTTGTGTCAGCTAGATAGAAACTAGCACAACTGACCCCTTGTCAGATTCTTGATTCTGACATAAACATTCCTGTTAGGGTCTTTGCTTCCCTCTAAACCTTTGGAAGCCAGACCTCCATCATCTGCCCCTTCCCAACATTCCTAGGCTACAAGCTCTCCTAAAAGGTCATTAAGCCTTGAGACTGCAAAGACCTTGCCTAGCACTGAGTTCTCAAGTCCTCCTACAAACACCACTCCCACTTACCCATGCCAAAGCATGGTCATGTCTGTCACAGCAATGTCCTACTCTCTGGTACCAATTTCTGCACTGGTTAGGTTTCTGTTACTGGGGGAAAAAATAAGCAAAACCAGCTTAGGGAAGAAACAGTTTTATTTAGTAAATATACTGTCAGTCATAGAGAGATGCAAAGACAGGAACTGAAGGCAGAAACTTTTCGGCAAGGACTAAACAGAAAGCATGGGAAAATGTGACCTACTGGCTTGCTCTCCATAGCTCGCTGAGCTTGCCATGTTACAGAGCCTGAGACTACCTGACTAGGGGCGGCAGTGGGACAAACCTTCCCACATCCATCATCAAGCAAGTAAGTGCTCCCTCAGAAATGCCCAGAGGCCAGTGCATAGAGGCAATTCCTAGGTTGAGGTATCCTCTTCCCAAGTCACTCTAGTTTTTGTCAAGTTGACAGAAACTAAAGAGAATTCTGTCTTAAAGAAATAACTATCCACTCAAGTACACACAAGTCAGAATCCTAGTGCCTTTTAAATATTTAGCTTTTAGTAAATCCCCACAGCCATTTCATCACCAAAACCAGCCCTAGTCACTGCTTCCTAACTCTCTTAAATCTGTTTACTTCTTTCTGTCTGTACTGTCAATCACCACTCCAAACTACCATTATATATCATCATATGTTATATATTTCATTATATATATATACCCTAAATTACAAAGGTTTTGCAATTCCTCCAGTTGTCTTCCATAATGTGAAAAATCTATTGGATGGAATGATTTAGACCTCTATGAAGGAAGCAGAAGAAAATCTTACATTAGTTTCTTTCCTCTATAAGAGATGGTAATTACTCAAATACACATCAAGTACATGTATGCACATCACATAATATCACTAATCATTAATAGTCACCACCCCCTGGTTGGGCACATTACATATCATCATTAGTAGTCGGCACCTCCTATCTGGTTGGAACTGAGTTGAGAAGCGTTACCAAGAATTTGCACAGTCTTCACACCTGCTTTGAATATGCCCGCCCAAAGCCAGGACTTCCCTTCTGCATTTTCTCAGTCAGTCGCTTCCAGATGATCCCAGGATCATCTGAAAGCCTGGGGAAGCCCTGATGTGCTTCTCCAACACGGGTGAGAAAGTCTGTGGTATGAAGGTGTTCATCTAGTTTCTCTTGGAGTAGTATTGACTGCAGTAAAGTCTTCCTTCGTCTCAGGAAGTCAGATTGAGCCAGCTCTGCTCTTTTGCTATTACAGCTGGGACACTGGGAAGAAATGTGTTGGGTAATCGCCTCTATGTACGCTAGAGTCGCTCTCGTGTTTTCCAAATAGATTCTGTTCAACAGTTCATTGGGGATCGTACAATTGAAATCATCTACCTCTGAAGTCTCTGCCATCCATCTGAGCTGCAGCCTTTTGGATCTGCTGCTTTTTTTAGCTCTTGAATCCTCTCTTTGGTGGATCAAATTTACTTTTTTAGTACAAAAAGACCGCAGGGCAGTCAATTCTTCTGCGGATTCCTTAGGGATTTCTGGGGGGAGTCTACGATCCGACTGATACCTTTCAGAATGAATTTCTTTCCTCTTGAGGTGGTTGATCCACTTTTCTCTCAGCTTATTTTCATCCTTCTGTAAGACTGAAAGTTCTGACTGCTCGTCTTGTTCTTCCGAACTTGTACTCGGCGTTTTGGTCTCTTGTGGGCTCTCAGAGGTGTGTGAACAGGATTGCAGTTCTCCAGAGAAGCTGTTGGAACCAGAACTCAGTACCTCATCAGTACAGGACCTGAGGAACTCTTCTGAAACTTGAGTAGCACAGACGTCCTTCTGGGCCGGGCCTCCGTGCTCTTCTTTTGAGTCCTCCGGCTTCTGAGCAGGTGGCCACCCCATAGTCTCGGACTCAGTTCCTCATCTCCTTTGCTCTGGTCAAAAATGGGTCTGGAACCAGTAAAGAGTTGCCGATAGGGCACAATCTTTGGTGGCTTTGGGTGCCGCGAGCATCTTCTTCCGGGTATGCCTCTCCTGGTTGCCGTGACAACGCGCGCCGGACATGCGCAGTGAGTGGTCTCCGGTGGCCCCCCCCCTTTCCTGTCTCCTGCCTGAACCGGTTCAACTGGTTTTATTTAATTCAGCCCTCAAGCTGCTGCGAGTGCGATTTAAAACGCTGTGTGGATTTCAAGGGAAAAGGGCGCAAACCCTCCAGTTCAGACCAGGTGTTGCACATAAGTTCCATGGAGCCAGACAGATGGCTTGTGACAAAAGAGATAATGCGTCTTGCCGCAAAGTTTTCACAAAAAGTGCTGTGTAAAGTCACCAACGAAACATTATCGGTTTTAAAGCCAAAGGAGAAGCTGTTTGTTGGTTTGCCTTAGGATAAAAATAGAAATACTGACACTATTCTCTAGGGTCTCTCCACAGTAGCTCAAGGCTTCTGAAAACCCTCGCATTTTACCCCAAACCACAGTCTTAGGTGTTGTCCCCTCCAACTGCTAGGTCAGTACCGTCCTCTCTAGATGCCTTGCTATATGGCTATTACCCACCCCTTCAAGATGCTTTACACGGAAGGTTCGGATGCATTTTCTGAGTTCTATGTATCTGAGACTCTGAGAACGAAGCTTATAGATGCAACCTGCTCAAGAATTCTGTTAGTAGTACGCTTAATGCCTGGAGTCGGATACCAGCTTACAAAGGGGCAGTGGGCTTTGGGGCATGAGTAATTCCAGTTTAAGAAGGTCTAAGTATCCTCCTATCTAATCTTCAAACTCAAGCCCTTACCTAATGATACATCCCTCTAATACAGGGCTTTTTAAAGACCTTGACTGAAACCTAAATGGCCTGGCATATAAAGGCACATGTTGACAACCCTGATGATGTCCCTAGGACACACACACACACACACACACACACTCACACACTGGACTCTCAATTGCCTCTTGGCTTCCTTCCCTCCATCCCTCCCAAAGCTGCCTACCCATCCTTGAGTGTCCTCACTTTGCCAAGGTCAACCGTCTGAAATATTACAAAATCATCTGAGAAATTTGGTCGTCCTTCGTTTAAAGATAAGGACTTTCCAA
>NW_021604630.1:12986723-12989161 GCF_004785775.1 Grammomys surdaster | reverse complement strand
CTCCATGTGCTAATATCCCAGACTAATCCAGCTTTTATCCCTTAATAATGTAAATATGTCTGTTAAAAAATTAGCTTTATCTGTGAGCCAAAAAATATGAATAGAAAATTGTCTAAAAATAATCAATTTTTTCATAAAAGTAGCAGGATACTGTGGGCAATTTAGCATTCTAGTAACTGCTGTATCAGAAGAGAAATAGCTGCCGCGTACTATGACTGTCAGGTAATATTCATGAAGACAGAAGTCAAAGTTTGGGTTTGAAAATAGAAGCTGTGATTTATGTGAATCACTGTCAACTTTTGAAGTGTATCACAGGGTAGAATTTCAAAGTGTCTCTGTTTAAAACCCAAGTCCCTGCTTGTTTCTCATCTGTAAACTAAAGTCTATTGACTTTTATGCTTGAGAATCATCAATATTGAGTGTGCAGATGTTAAGCCACTGTGAAGCGCGGGCAAAAGACATGCTGTGCTTCTTAGAGGATGGGAAGAAACGGATGAACAAGAAGCATGCCACAGATTACTTTTTTATTAATCAAACATTTCAAGTGAGTGAAAAGGTCAGAAAGCACAGAGGGGGAGGGGAGGAGGGAGTTCCACCTTCCCATTCGATTCCAAACTCTTCATACAAAACAGAGACAGAGATTACTTCCACTGGCTTGTCTAAATGTATATCATAGGAGAAAAACATAGGAAATCGTTCAACAGACCTCGAATTAATTAGAAAATAAAAAAAACTGATGGAATTAACAGAGAGGAAATATGTATTAACTTTCCAAAGAGTTCAATAATAGCATTTTCAGTGTCTCACTTACTGTATTACAAAATTATTTATACTTAAACTAACATATATCTACAAACTTCAGCATCTTTTCCTCAGATTTATGTGAACAACTCTTAATATTACATTTTCACTTATTTGTGTTAACGTCATCTCCCTTACAAATTCTTATCCATCTGAGTGGCTACAGAAAAACCATTAACTTGATAATAAGTGATATTCCAGACAGCCCCATATTTGTCAGTCAAATATTCAGCCAATGTTAAATTTCACCATCTGTCTCTTCCCCTTTCCCTCCTCCCCCTCCTCCTTCCCCTCCTCCTCCCCCTCCTCCTCCTCCCCCTCCTCTTCCCCCTCCTCCTCCCCCTCCTCCTCCTCCCCTTCCTACTCCCCCTCCCTCTTCCCCCTCCCCCCTCCTCCTGTAAATAGGAGATATAAGGTAAAACTATGTTCCCAGGGCATTCCACACAAGGTATCTATAGCCCACATTCATGTCCTGTCCCTATCGTTATCTTCACTGGAGACAATTTCAATTATTATCATTTATCATTTAGTTTGGTATCGGAAAGATAAGTCACTATACATTGCTACATACTTTTTACAGTTTTCCTTTTAAAAATATATTCTGGGTCGCCCTGAATCAATGTACAGGTATTCTCTCTGGTTTCTCTCAATAACTGCATTGTATCCTGTTATAGGGATGTACTGTGTTTTGGGGGGCAGTCTCGAGTTATTCTTTGTGTCTCGGGAGACATGTATTCAAGATGATTCCTGCTAATGAGATTACGTAGCAATGATTAAAGATACATGTGGTTTTCCAGTTGTCCTGTGTAAGGAGTATAACTTTGACATTTCAGCCAGAAAATATATAAAAATGCCTATTCCCAAGAGCATGATTTATGGATCATTTATTCATATTTGTGGGTCTTTGCTGATCTATTAGATCTGAAATTATACTTTATATAATGTAAAATTGAATCTCTTTTATTGGGGAAGTTGAATAGATTTTTTTATATAAATAAGGATCATTTAGATTTCTTTTCAGTGTGCATTGCCTATTCATTTCTTTTACATATTTTATTATAGTACCTTTATCTCTACTTCCAATTATTTTAAATCACTCAAAACACTTTCTGTGTTGGAAATACTATTCATTTTTCTGTGACCTAGATCCCAAATGTTCTGTCAGTTTGCCTTACTTACTTATCTTGTTTACGGCCTCTAAAAATTTTTATTTTGTATGGAAAATGTCAGTCTTTTCCAAACTGTTCTTAGATTGTAGTCGACTTTGACTGTATTGAAGTAATCTTGTTTAATTGGCTTGTTTAATTTCTTGTTTGGTTGGTATACACTCCTCTGGATTTTAACACACATCACCACAGGCAGACACATGGAATAACCCTCCAAACCCAGGTAGAAACTGTCTTGCTCCATCTCCTTAGTATTCTCAGCTCATGTTATTTGTAGCAGGTTTTTTTTTTCCTATTAATTTTTTTCCTGTGAATTTTCAGATATACAATGATGCTACCTGCAAGATAAAATGACCACTTCTTTTTAGGCTCTTAAAAATCCGTTTGGTTTTGTTTGGGTGTTGGTTGTTGAACCTGAGTTCGTTCTCTCTCTCTCTCTCTCTCTCTCTCTCTCTCTCTCTCTCTCTCTCT
>NW_021604630.1:12950874-12986713 GCF_004785775.1 Grammomys surdaster | reverse complement strand
TCTCTCTCTCTCTCTCTCTCTCTCTCTCTCTCTCTCTCTCTCTCTCTCTTTTCATTTGAACAAGCTGTGCCACCAGCTTCTCATTTTGATTCCATCATTTTTAATTACATTATCTTTCTAATTACATCAGTAATTACCTGAAAGGATAAGCCAATTATTTTTGAACTTAAAAGAGTCCCTATTTTCTAAATTAGATATTTGTCTTTGTCCTGATCGGTAAAGTACACAGACAGCTTCTCATTGTTTAGAAATCCTTTGACATTAGAGAAATAAGTAAAATGATCAGCATCAAACAAAGTTATCCTCTGAAATATTGTTTCGAAACTTTGGTTAGTACAAGCAGATAATCAGACTTTTAAAGAAATGTGTAGATTAATGAAAACCTCTCCAACTAAAAATGTCAGATTTTTCATCTCCGTTGTTTTAATATTTTCAGAGTATTATTCACTCTATCGGGCTTACATTTTTAAAAACTAAGATGAAGTCTGGGAATCTGGCTCAGTCGTGAATCGCTTGCTTCACATGTGTAAATCCCTGAGTCCATTGTTCAGCGCTTCAAAGAATATAAATAAGTAATCCTAAATAAAATTTTGAGACTTTAGTGAGTTTTTATTTTTTGCACAATTCCTAAATATGTGATATCCAGTTTTAAAGTAAATATTTAGAAACAAATTTACCTTGATGTTACTACTACAGATTACACTAGCGACAGAAAACATGAGCCCAGGCATTCTGAATGTTCTAGTCTTATTTTTTAAGAGATAACAACAAAATCATAGCATAATGAATTGTAATAAGATCAACCATAAAACATCCTATGGTAGTTGCACAAGGCAAACCAGACTAGCATTTGTTTAATTCCTTAAGAGAAGCTGAGAATCACTTCAATTCTCTTCTTAAACAAAACTGGTAATGAAATCAAGGTATTTGTAGAGTTGTTTCCTTCTAACTGCTTTACAGAAAAGATCTGTTCCAAGTCCCTCTCTTTTGATCTGTAGCTGGCCATTGTTTTATGACCATATGATAGTTTTTTCCTCTATGCAGGGCTCCACGTCCAAATTCCTCTTTTTACAAGTATGCTAGCTGTATGAGATTAAGGCACAACCTAATGACCTCATTTTAACTTAATTATCTCTGTAAAGACCCTGTCTCCAAATAAGGTCACACTCTGCATTCTGAGTTGCTGGAGATCAAGACTGAAATGTATGAATTTAGGTTGTATGGGAATCAAATTAAAGGCTAATTAAGCAGTGTACTTGTAGAGTAAATGTTTTGTATAAAAATTGCTAGCAACCTGTTTCTTGGAGGAGAGGGGAAAGAATATTTAAATATAGAGACTTTAGTTTAAATTAAGAATATCTTTTGGTTGAGGCTGTAGCTCATGGTAGAGCACTTACCAAATGCTCTGGGTTCAATCCTCAAAACTGAAAATAAATAATAAATAATTAGAGTTGTGCGTGATCCATTTCTGGGAAGATTCTATCATAAACTTGTTTGGCTGTCCCCCACAGTGATTACTAGACTTTCATGACTCGAGTAAGAAATTGTCTTAAGAAAACATTGTTCTCATTGGAAAAATGTAAAAGTATATTTTGATTGACATGTTTCAGGAAGTTTATTTTAGGCATCGAGGCAATAATTTTCCATTGTTCTACCTAATTATCAGATAAAACTACAAAAGTGTAAAATTCAAAACTGCCATTTGAAAGCAGTATCTCCAGAACCAAACTAAGAGCGACAATGCACTTCCTAACAAACATTGCTAAGTGTAAGTTTGAATGGCAGGATCAGGTTTACTACTATGTTTAATAGTTCTAGAGTGGCGATGTAACCTGATGCTGATCAGCAGCTCCTAAACCTCTGCCTTACTTAGATCTGCTTCCTTGTGGCTAAAGCCTAGAATGATCTTCAGCATCCCTGTGTGATCAGAAAGGCAGTCAGGCCCCTGGGAATGCACGATATTACTGATGACTGACTTTCAGATCAAATCTGGGAAATATTATAAGTGAGAATATAAATATAATGTGTTTCCCTTCAAAGCACGGAGGACCTATAAAATGAATTCAGCAGCAGTATTTGAATCTGAATTTGATGTGCGTGTGTGTGTGTGTGTGTGTGTGTGTGTGTGTGTATGTATTTGGGAGAACTACAGGAATCTGTGGCTCCTGATGATGGGCCTGGAGTTCACAGTGGTTTTCCTGAAAACTATTATGCAGAATTACTTCTCCACTGCTCAATATCTTGCAAAAGCATTTTTCTGTAATTTTCTAGTTACAAAACAAGCCTTCACAGCAAAATGAATATTCATATGATTGCATAGGGTTGAGTAACATTGAAATTGCAAATTATTCATTCAAGGCCACTCTTTCCATAAAATCATTTTATTAAAGTGTTCATAGTAATCATAAAAACAGAACCACGCTCCAAAAGGACATATAATGTAACATATTGAGCTCACAGGCCAAAGTTATTTTATCTCCTTATTTTAGATAGGAATTTTCCAAAAACAAACTCTATCACTGAAGAATGTAAGGCTGTTTCTCTAGAGCCTGCTATGCTTAACGTGAAAGCTGTCAGCTCAACAGGCTAAAACAGAGCAAGATTATGAGAGCCAAGTGAATAGCTCATTCTTCATGGCCGGACCCTTGCTGCATGCCGCCATGTGGTACAAGGCTGAGAGGTATGCCCTGTGATAGCTAATGAAGCGCTTCCTTTATATCACACTAACCAGAGCTCTGATTTCAAGCTTGTATATTATGCTACTGAGATCCCACAATAGCAGCCTTTGTCCTCACTAGCAGAGGCTGTTTCTTTTCCGTTCCCTGGCTACATCTCATGCACCAAATGTGCTAGACCCTTGATTCACTAAGAAGGGCAGACCTGAGTCATTAAACACACTCCTGGTACTTCCTGAGATTGCTTTTGCTTTTGTCTGTTTCTTATGACAGCATCCTCCCAGATACCAAAACTGGTCATTCTGTGGCCACTTAGAGATAACAGGCTTAGGGTAAAAGACACGGTCTCGTGATATCACTCTTTTGTGTCAAACAGAGTAGTGCAATGAACATTATGATAACAAGCTACAGGAAGAGCCACCAACCAGAATGAAAAGAATGGCATCCAGTGGACCAAAATTCACATGCTGCATGATCCTAAGTATAACTAGGAAGCAACAAATACCACCCACTTGCTATATTTTTTACATATTACTCTTCTCTTGCAGATAGATTGTGGGTCTAATGCATGCTTTGCATGAATGACTTATAGAACTATCAGGCCTCAGTATCAAATCTATAAATCACAAGTGTCAGTTAAGCTAAAAACAATAGAAAATGTTTAAATGAGAGCTCACCAAACTCTGTTGTTCTAAGAGGAAAGAATTATGATCCGTTTCCTCGCTCCCGCTGATTTGTATCAAGCCCTGTAATGCAGCAGAGGCAGCAGCCACATGCTCATCGTGAAGCTGAGTGCTGAGATAACGGAGGCTACAGTTGACTAACGAGGAGCCTAGTGGTGGCTAGAGCCATCACTGCCATCCCAATTCCTCAGTAGCCTTGAATAGAGAACCTGAAGGAAGAGCAACGATTCCCAACCCGTGAGACTCCAACCCTTTAGGAGGTCGTGTATCAGATATCCTGGGTATCGGATATTTGCGTTATAGTTCTCAACAGTAGCAAAGTTACAGGTTGGGTAGCCACACCATGAGGAACAAGGGTCACAGCTTTAGGAAAGGTTGAGAACCACTGACATAGAGGGTCTCTTATTTGAGGTCCTCAGTCAATCAAAAACAGACTACAGGGCTTATCAACATAAACCTCACAGTTCTAGTGGCTGAGGAATTCATGATCAAGGTTACAGAAGAATCAGTATACAGTGAAGTCCCACTTCCTGTCAGAAGCTATGCTTTACTCCTGTGTCCTCATACAATGGGACGGCAAGGCAACTCCCAGGGAGCACCGTCAAAATCAACGAGTCTTTGACTCATAACTCCGTGTTCTACCATCGTGTCGCCAGTGCTATTTTAACATAGGAAACTTTGAGGAATGTAAACACTCAGACTGGAGTACACTGGGTGCTCCTTTATGAGCAATACAGATCTTAAAATCATCTTATGCTTCTGATTTACATTGACTTTCTGCCTAGCCTATGAACTCAATCCCAAGTATTAGCAAAATCGCATATACGAACATGCTTCGAACAGTCAGTAACTATAAACATGCATAGAAGTTACTTCTTCAACTTAAGAATACCTGAAGTGATTAACACACACACTCCCGAAAGCCCCGCTATACCACCATTTTTTCCATCTTCATTCTCTTACAGAGTTTCTGATGCCCCAATTTTTGTTCAATTATCAAGTTTGCACGTCAAGAGAATGCAATCACCAGAAAAACAAATCTCACAATGTCAACCTTCATTTGATGAGCAGAGGCCAGACTCTTTTCTTTCCATAGCTAAAAATGTCAAATGTGTTACTTGAGTATAAACGTATATCACTAAATAAAATCCACAGTTACTTTCCTCCTTTCTTCTTGAATATTTAAATAAAAATTAATTTCTATGAAATTATTTAGTATTTGTTTAAGGAAAATGTTATTAGTGCACAGGTATGTGTTCTATAGTAGTATAATCATATATGTGAATGAGCACATAGTGTATTTATTATTGTAACCATACAAAGTAAAGACAGCCATCTATGTATTCGAATCTGACTTATCACATTTTCAATAGTAGCTGAGTTTCTTCACTTCATTCCATATTAAGGTGTGTTTCAAATACTAAGGCAGTAAATTTGAATCAAAATATATCTGAAAAATAATGGGAGCCCTCTTCCCATCCCATCCCTAGCATTTGTTCAGTGATGTAGACGATATACCTAACTAAAACTATTTTGGGATTGTAATGGATTTATACTGACAATTAAACACTATATATTTGAGAGCAGGAGTGATGGCCCAGCCATTAAGAGTGCTTGCTGCTGTTCCGGAAGACTTGTGTTTGATTCCCATCATCTATATAGGGGAGTCCACAATTGCCTACATTTAAGCCTCATGGGATCTAACACCCTCTTCTGGCCTCTGAGGACACTTCTACATACATGTACACACACACAAACACACACTGAATACATACACACATAAACTATCCAAAAATTAAATCTTTAAAAACTAAAACTATGTATCTTTCCAGTTTTCAAAGATTGAATGAGGGGGTCTCAATTATTCCAAGTTTCACCTGAATCACATAAAATAGCACTCTTTCACAAGAAGCACCCATTTTATATCTCCCAAGCATATCTGAACAAAATGATTAATCATATAAAACCAAATTCCATGTAATGTGGGCATGTAGTTTGATTACAACATCGGTCAATTGATGCTTCAGTTCCAAATCGCTATGGCATTGGGATCTTGGGATTTATGATATTTTCTTAGCAATTTGGTGACTTTCCAGGTCCCTACATACTGGAATGTACCACTATGGCTTATTGACCCATGAAGATCATGTTTTAAGACACCCAGAATAAAATAATATCAAAAGAGTATCTGGTATTATACTTTCACTTTATAGCATTTCACTTCCTATAAAAGAGAAAAAATATCTGACTGAACTTTGAACTTAGAGAAATCAACTCTATGCATTTTCTTATGTGTGATAAACAAATAAGGACATACATGGCACATATGTATTGATTTCCTGCTGATTCATTTAGTTAATGTATTAATTTCAAAAATTTTAGAACTCTGTTGTGTGAGTGAAAACACATAACTCAATAGGAGAGAAGAAAGGTTTTCCCAACAGTGGTGGACACAGTATATGCAAGATACTGATTATGAAATATAGTTACCACTGTATTTCAAAATTTAGAAATTTCATAATGTGGTCATTGCTGTGTGAGTGTTGTGAGTTCATGGGAAACAGGGCTCTAAGGAAATTATCAACCAAATGAATCAGCATATATAAGATCAAGAATTATTAGATCATAAAAGAAACTGAGTAGTAGAGTCTAGTCAACTTACCCTGGTTATGAGTATCTAGCAAAACACAAAACACCAACAAGCTGTGCTGTCTAGTGAATCATTCCTGAGCCCTCCTCTCCCTTCCACACCTACAGCAGTCAAAAAAACTACCTTAATTACCCCTCCCTAGCCTGGCTGCCTCGCCTTATATTCTAAGATTCTTGGATTTCTTAGGAGAGGTCTACAATCTTAAATGAAGACTAATATCCCTTTGGTAGCCTCCCAGTCTCCTCCTTCGCATGTCCTTTGTTTACTCTGTCTGTTCAATTCTTTCCAACCAATTATCCACACTGGATCCAGAATGAAACACAATTTTTATGGTGACCCTACTACCTGCCCCAATGCTTACTTTTGGTTTTGATCATGTTGTTTTGAAGCCATTAACTGGTATGGGTTGTCACTTGCAGATGGTAAAAGAAAACAAAACACATCATAACATTCCAGCTAGCAACATCATCAAAGGTGTAAAAAATGTTCTAGAGAGAGTAAGCTGTTTAAGTGAGGAAATTGCCCCGAGAATGAGAGTAGAATCGGAGTTCCCCAACATCTTCCCGCTGCCCATCACCCAGTTCTCAAAGCTGACAGCTAATCCCTATGGGACCTGGCTTATCTTCCATGACTTCAGAACAGCATTTCCTTAGACCCCTGTTTCCCATGAACTCACAACACTCCCATAGCAATGACCACATCATAAAAACTCTGAATTTTGTAATATAGTGGTAACTGTATTTCATAATTGGTATAGTATATAAACTGTGTCCACCACTGCTAGAAAAGCCCTGCTTCTTTCCTATTAAATTATGTGTTTTACTAACATAGCAACGTTCTAAAAATTTTTGAAATTAATAAATTAACCAAATGAATCATCAGGGTCTGTCAGCATTTTCTGGGAGTTTAGATGATTTCCCTCACTTTTGTGATTCCTATGATGGGTGAGCTAGGTCCTGGGAAGTAACTGACCAGATGGCCTCATTCAAAGAAGTCTTTTAGAGACTTCCACTTATATGAATTGGAGTTGTGTGAAAATGTGTAAACTGGTGCACCTCAGACTTGACTCCAACTCTCAAAAGGGCAGTATAGGAGAAAAGCATGGTCCAGAAAGTCTCAGAGAAAGGTCATAAGCAGCAAGGCCTTGCTCCTACCATGAAATCCGCATTTTTTTCTGTGATCGCGAATATTTTTTTTTAAATATCAATGGCTGGACAACATGCTAAATCAACTAGCCAATGCCCAAACCAACTGCATCAGAACGCTTGAGAGTTGAACCTAGACAGTCTATATTAGAATGGTGGTTGCAGAGGATAGCAGGAATAGAGACCCTACACCTATGGGCCCCTTGCTCTGAGTGCTCAAGGAAACATCAGCATACCTGAGAGCCCTTTAAGAGGTAGGGAATCACGGAGTCGGAGGAACTAAACTAGAATCTCAAGCATGGCACCTGTCCATGAGTGACATCTGTGGAAGTTGAGTTTGGGAAGTACCACTTTAGAACACGATAGAGCCCCACCATAAACTGCCCTAGTCTCCACATTGCGTCTTTATCCTTTCCATTTCTTTAGCCACTGTCCCTTCCCTCCATTTGCACCCCTATGTACTGCACCCACAGTTATCTGGTAGGGTACTTACTCTCTTTCATAAATTGTTTTAATAATTTAATTATAGCTTTAAAAATCAAAACTCAATAAATGAAACAGTTTATTGTGATTACAAACCATGTTGTGTTCAGAAGAAAAAATTATACTAATGTCTATGTATCAGTCACTAATGTGTAACAAAATAATCTCTAGTTATCATTGGAACCCTATTTTTTAAAAAAATTACCAACCTGATCATATAACCTAGAGGACAAATTGCACCCAAACCTAGGAACCTGTTAAATCCTTGGGGACTTCATGGTAGAAGAGAAGATCTGGTACCTACAAGTTGTTCTCTGACCATGTGTTTAATGGATTGCACATGCTCTCTGCCCAATCCCACCCCTCCGTACACACAATATATTAGTTACTGTTCTATTGCTGTGAATAAAGATTATGAACAAAGCAACTTATAAAGACAGACATTTAATCAGGAGCTTGCCTACAGTTTCAGAAGATAAGTCCATGACAATCATGGCTGGGATCATGGAAGCAGGCAGGCATGGCACTGGAACATTAGCTGAGAGCTTATATCTTGATTCTCAAGCAGGAGGCAGAAAAGCAAGACTGGGTCTTGTGTAGGCTCTTGAAACTTCAAAGTTCTCCAAAAGGGCCACACCTCCTAATTCTTGTAAAAATGTTGTACCAACTGTAAAACAAACATTCAAGTATACCAGTCTATGGAAGACATTCTCATTTAAACTACCACAGTAGATAGATAGATAGATAGATAGATAGATAGATAGATAGATAGATAGATGATAGATAGACGGACAGACAGATAGATAGATAGATAGATAGACGGACAGACAGATAGATAGATATGTAGAAACACATATATAATGTATATGTACAGACACATATATATATGCATGTTAGAAAATTAAAACTATCCATTATTACCCAATTTTATTCTATTTTGTTTCTCCCAAATTTATTTATGTCCCAAAGCTGCAATATATTTTTCCTCTCCTTTAATGTTTTTTCCCATGTGTATCTTATGGCATATAAAATACCTAAGAAAAATCTTTCCTCGTGGAGTCTATATTCTAATGCATGGAAAATGAGCATGATAAATAAATGAGATGGATGTGTAGGTGCGGGGATGATTCTACGTGGTCTAGGGCATGGATTCCTGTTGGGCAGAGTTGTGGTCCCCGTGCATCTGACACGGTTCAGTCGGCTGGAATCCCGGCTCAGAGTGGCAGAAGCGTGGGAATTTTGACTGAGTTGGTTCTGCACAGCACCAGGCAGGTGCTGTGGAGCCCCACCTGGCGTGGGGAGTTCTTACTCAGTCTGAGGTTCTGCGAGGGGTTCTCTAGTGGACCCAAAGGCTGGTCTCCATTCTCTAGCCCCCAGACGCCACTGGGGTCCATGGAAGAATGTAGACTAGGGGCATATGGGGCTGGCCTAGAGCTCCAGCGGTGCCCCGCAGGGTGAGAGACTCTTTGTTACTTGCTTGGCTGGATTGGCTAGCTTAGTTTAATCAGCGGTCTCTGTGCATGGCTGGAACACAGAGAAGTACTCACTAGGGTTAGGTGCAGCCATAGAGGGCCCCAAAAGAGACAAGGGAGTCCATGGTTCCAAAAGTCTTTATTTTCATGGCAGATGGTAGATGGATCTACATGCACCCCCTAACTCCTAGGGCAGGCCTTTGGTTAAATACCAAAGGTTTGTAAGGAGGTTTGTAAGGAGAAGGCTCTTGGAAAGAATACTTAATTGTCTACGCCCTCTTGCCTTTAGGTAACTCATTAATATGGAAATCTCTCAAGGCCCTGAGACTTGTAGTCATGCCCACTACCTATGCTGGGTGACACAAACCTCTCTGGGAGAGGCTGGATTGTCTTACGTGACTAAAAGGTGTGGGTCAATGGAAGTTTTTGGCCATGTGTTAGGAACCTGGAATCTGGGAGCTCGGCGAAATATATGCCATCTCTTGCAGGTATGGATGCCTGTTGGGTCTCTGGACTATTTCCAGCCAGTGCTTCTACCAAAAAAACCAAGCCATCCTTTCACGGCCCCACATGTAGCAAAGACTTCAAGTGAGTTCTAAGGAGTCCTGTAGTTTTCAGCACAGGGGTCAGTGGGGTTCCCTCAAAGGATGTTAAGGAGAAGAGCTGAAGAACAGGAGCAACATGTTCCTCTAATGGTCACTTTTCTGCCAAATATATACATTTGAGAGGCAATCCAGATAATCATTTTTGTAAACAATAAAGAGCTTAAAACATGAAAATAAAGATAATGCATTCCTGTCCTGTCTCTTTAAGCTCTAGTGTTTTGTGTGGTCCTAGAAAAGCCAAGTGCTTTACATCTCTGAGCTGTGCCTTTGTCTGCTTTGGCAGTAGTACTATTAGCGTTCTTTAAGAGATTGGTTTAGTATGACCTTCCATTCTTGAAACCATAAAGGCCTATTTCAATCAACCTGATCCTTTCCAGATTTTTTTTTTACCACATCCTTTAACATGATTTCAAAATCTAACTCCTCTGCTGTTTAACACATCAAGCTCTTTTGGATGAGTTGTGTCATATGCATGAGTTATGTGTGTTATTCACAGAGCAATGCTTCTGTGTAACTGCGCTGGAATAGTTCATGGAAATATAGATGCACAGATGGTAGAAACATAGTTGTAGAGTGGAAGAAATTAAATATGCTTACCTCATCCTCTGCTTTATAGAGTGTGGGGAAACAATTTTCAGCTTGCATGGAATTGCTTTCTAATAGATTGCAATTTTCCAAGGGATGATGAGCGCCTGAAGAAAAGACTTTTCATTTACAAGTAATAAGTTTCTCGTACTCCAGTTCCTTCACCTGCCCCTCACTGTTTACTATGGTCATTCACAGCCTCTTCGCCCACTCTGGCTGATTATTCAAATATGGATGCTGCCTTCTAAGTATCTTACTTGAACTAGTTTCTCCTTAGGATATGGTTTCCTTCTTGTGCTTTCCCTAATAACTTCTTCCATTCCCGAGAGAGAGAGAGAGAGAGAGAGAGAGAGAGAGAGAGAGAGAGAGAGGAGAATTTATGGGTAGAGTCTCACTTCCTAACTATTTAAATAGTTTGTCAACTATAACTAAACATAAAGAAAGGGCAAAAGTTAAAAATATGATAACATCCTTATATTTTATAAGGATATATGACAGAGAAGACTCTTGCCTCTGAAATTCATTAGTTTTAACTGTGTACCCACTGAATCTCTGCCCATGTTTTCCTAAAACCTAGTGTTTTCTAAAAAGAGTTTCTGCTGGATATGGGTTCTTTCCCATATCTCAGCAAATAATTCACTAGTAAGAAAACCCACTCCAGTGCTGGGCAGTCAAGGTGCATGCCTTTAACCCTAGCAGTAGGGAGACAGCAGGAGAATCTCTGAGAGTGTGTGGCTAGCATGGTCTACAGAGTGTGATTCAGGACAGCTATACTGCACAGTGAAATCTTCTCTCAGGGCAACAAACTCTAATAAACTAGATTATGTTGCTTTACTGACTCTTGTACTGGTTATTAATATATTGTTCTAGGTGTTTCCCCATGCCTTCAAAAGGGGGTACGGTCTTAAGATATAACAGCTAAAGCCATGGTTTGTCAAATCTGTATCTATAGAGCAGGATAAGCAGAGCCCCCCTCCTCTGCCAGGCCTCCATTACAAATTTCTATTTCAAAGTTAGAAGATATAATAATATTCGTGCATCATTTTATTATTATTTTTATATAAATACGTCACAATGTTAGTTAAGCATCTATTATGTGCCAGGCAATAGAAGTAAGAATCAGTGTGGGTTTAATCGAGAGTTTCTTTTTTTAACTAAGAAGCAGATACTCAGAATTCACTGTCTTGACAGATTGTGAAAGGCCTTTGAATACCTGTGGTAGAACTAGAATGAAACCTTGGGTATCTGAGAGAAACCACTAATTTCACAGTTCCTAGCATTTTTTGCAGAAATTACTAAGGAAGATCAGTGAGAATGCCTTCAATGTTTTCTTCTTTAGTCTGGAATATTCTTTTGATAATCCATACAGCTTTAAGCCTTTTCAAAATCTCACGGTCTTGTATTTTAATATTTCATAATCATACCCTGTCTAATTTCTGCCCCCTTCCCGCTCTTGAAGCAACAGCATATACTCAATACTTAATTCATAGGTTATAACATGGAATGACATGTACAGAAAAGTAATAATAGAGTTTCTGAATGTTAAAATGTTTACTACGAACTAGGTGTGGTAGTATACTCAAAATCTCAACTCATACAACCATTTGTATAATCAAGTATCCTAACATTGTAATCACAGATACGTTAATTTTATACTTATATGCTGAGAAGAGTCAGCTGGAAAATGTAAGAGTCTGTGTGAATAAGCCATTATAGAAAAGAACTTGCCATGTGGACAGTGAAAACACTCTAACTCATAACATTCAGTGGCCTTTCATCTGAGCCATGGTATTTCAGACAGTGTTCTTCAAGTGTGACGCAGCATGGTCACATGCCTAAAGCAATATGCAGTGAAGTCACGTGATATAACACCAACAAGCACTGCCAGAAACACCTCAGAATCCTTATATATTTGATTTTGAATTAGTATTAGTTCTTTGAGCATTCTGAAAATCTTGCTGGTCTCAAATTTTTCACAACTCCTATATTCAGTCACTTGACATCATATTGGATGGTAGCCTGATGTTTAAGAAACTGGGAGCTAGCTTATTGAAGTGGAGGATGATTTAGGAGAGATATAGTTAACCTTAAAAACTAGGAAGAGAAATAATATCTGTGTTAGGTACAAATACCAGTAAAAGATAGATGGATGGATAGATAGATAGATAGATAGATAGATCAATTAATTTATATTGATTGATAGATTGATGTGTACAGACTGATATATTGATATATATTAAAGATGATATATAGGCAGATAAATGATAATAATAAATACATAGAGATTTATTTCTTACAGGAAATTCTTTTTTCAAATAACTTGGAATTATAAACATTTTAAATTTAAAAATATGCCGATAAATACACAGAAAATTACAATATTTTTCCGTTAATCAATTTTAAACTACAAGATACTTCAGAAAAGTTTAAAGACTTGTTAACATTTGAACAAAATCTTGAAAAAGATGGAATTTCTTCCAAACGAGAAGAGACATTTCAAGAAAGCAAAGGTGCAAAATGGAAGCGACATGAAAGCATTCCAGGAAACAGCAAACGCTGCGGTGTGACTTGGTGAAGCAGCTGACGTGAGAGATGAGGAGCGAGGAAAGGGGAGCGCGCAGCCACAATGGTGGGCCGAGGAACATGACTTTTGGAGGAGACTGAAGACTTGGTTCTTTGTCGCAATAACATCTAATAAAATACATTCTGCCTTCTAACCTCGGTATACAATGCTTTTGAATGCAGGTTGCTTGTCCACCCCGCTGCCAGAAGAAGCAAACCCCTAAACCTTCAAAACACAAGAGAAGCACAGTGCTCTCTTGCTTTGGAAGATAGAAAACAGAAATTGTAGAAATCGTTTTCTCAGGGCCTGAGAAATACTTCAAAGTATGATCTATGATCCCAGGTTCTGCTGTATCAAATACAAAAACATTCATGTGATTCTCAAAGATGTATCACATATGGTTTGTAATATTAGTGACTTTCTAAGATGTGAGTTCATGGGCAGAGAACCCTTTTGATACAATCTGAAAGCTAAGAGTTTAGAATCTTATTGCTAAAGCTTCTGAAATGTGAAATAGATTATTAGGAATGTCTAGAACTGGGGACTACGTGACACAGCTTCCATGAAGTTGTCATTCACAATGAGGTGAATCTTTGTACTGATGTGGCTGTTCGGGAGCCACAAACACACCTGTATTGTCCTAGACCCCCACTCTGCAAGTAAGCTCAATAACTTATTGGTTTTACACAACTAAAACAAGAAAATCTTCAGAAATGAATGAAAATCTCCTCAGTTGTTAATCATAAAGTATAAACTGAAACCAAATGTTTATATAAAGGTATAAACTCAACTAGTAAGCATTTGATACAGTACAATGGTTTGACTATATCACAAGCATTCCATCATATAAATAGAAAATTTCCTATCAGTTGATTGAACAGTTACATGCAATAACAAGAGTTGATTCATCAAGAGAATTTAAAGAATTGTACCGGGTACGTACTTAGTATATGATTATGACTAACCTGAAAGCATATTATTTGTGTACAGCTTAACTCAGGTAGAAAGAACTTCTCCAGTGACTTCTTCACATTCAGATATATATAGTATGATTGCTTCAGGAAGCATATAGACTTGCTTTAAATGTAGAACATTCTAGAGATTCTTGTCAAGTGATAACAGAAACCACAATTGATGAAAAATTAAATGTCTAAATCAAGGACATAGTATTTCAGAGAGTCAGTCAATAAGATGCTACCCTGTGGCATGCCTGACCTTTTGTGTTGGAAACCAGGATGCACCAAATAGACCCTGTTAGAGCACAAAGAAGCAGAGGGTTCTAGCAAATTCTTTGTTTCATTCAAGTCCTGTAAGAAGAACAGCGTGTTGGTGACTTGTGCTAGACCAGTCATATTTCATAAATGAGAAACAGGAAGGTAGTTTCAATTAGCACCTTAAATGTAATTGTCTGAATTTTAGCTAAATATTCTTTAATTTCTCCAGTTGAGTCACATATACAATAAGTAATCCAATTCTGCCATGACTTTTTAAAGTAATGCAAAATACTTCATCATATTGCAATAGTTTTCAAGTTTGATATTCATAAACATTTAACATCATAAATGATTAAAGGAAAACAAATTTTTACATTCTTGGTCTATTTTTAATCTTTGGGCACCAAATTACAGAATAATTTCGGACCATAAAACTTCATAAATCTTTAGAATTTATGGTGACCCGTGATCCCTGCTGAAATAAAGATTAATGACCAATATGAGAAAACCATTATACATCGAGCCAGCCCTGAGCCCTATAAATAGTATATGCTTTACAGAATTTTTAAACTACTTTTGACTTTAGGATAGATAAGAATGCTAAGATATCATAAACATTGTCTTCTTAATTCCCATTCCTCATTTTATTCAGCAAATTCTAAAAGCCGATTCACTCAGCTAATAACCTGTGAACTGTTGTGCTTGGCCAGGATCCCAATATGTCTATAAACAGTAAAGAAATGTAAAATGGCAAAAATGGCCAACTGTTTAATGTGCTTATAAGGTTTGTGACATTTTGTATATAATAAGATAACAAAGCATTGGCTTTCCAATAAGGTTTTGGTTTAGGGTGAGTTGATGTGTGTGGGACAAGAGAGGGACAGGATCACCTGTAGCAAAAGCTGGCCCTGAACTCACTATGTAGCTAGCCATGACCTTGAACTCCTAACTGCCCTATCACTTCTTCCCATACACATGCAGGATTCTACACAGGGACCACCACACCCAGGCTAGGCCCAATATAATAATTACAAAAGTTTTTAAATGTCGTAAGTAAAAACAGTACACAAAGAATTTGATTAAAAAATATGATTTTTAGCGTAAATTGTTCTACCAGATATAGAATTTTATATCCACCTTCCAAACTCAGTGTCTTGGCATCGCTAATATCATGTGCTTAACTGCTCACTCTCTAGGGCACTAAGCCAGGCTCAATGGTGGTTATTGACCAGACTCCAAAAAGAATAGCACAATGAATTTACATTAGAGAAAGGTCTTAACAGCCGAGAATAAAATGATAAACCATGATGCAGTCCAACACAATACAATCTGGAAAGCTAATATGACTCCCACTTTTGGCCACAGAGCATCAAGTAAGACTGGCAAGCAGAGGGATTTTGAAAAAAAACCTATTTTATTTTGTCTCATTGCTTTCATGAAGTAGAGGTTTTCTTAGCCTCCTCTTTAAAGGACATTCTGTTCATTTCCAATAAGATATTCTCTCATTTAAACAAGGCATCTACAAAATATCCTATTAAAAGTAGACATTTAAAATCCAGTATCCATTCTTGTAGGCACTCATGAATTTTTTTTGTTATTGTTGTTGTTTATAAGTGTTGCAGTTTAGATTTAGTTGGATACACACCTATTCATAGTTCACAAATGTTTTAGAAAATGCCTACTATGTGCTGCTACTCTACCATCAGTCTGGATAAAATAAAGAAGCACAATATAAATCCCTGACATGTGGGTTGCAACACTGCAGAAATACAGAGCCATATTTTGTGGCTGCTCTGTGGGAATCCTGAATGAATGCTTCAGCCTCCCCATCTGAGCAACATTACTGGACAGAGAGTCTGCAATTTGCTGTCCTAGTGAATTTCCCAAAGTAGTAAAGCTTACCCACCAAAATTGTAAGAATATTTTAAAGGGTGTTAGTGCAGTTTTCCCAAATGAGCTGTGGGTTCCCACGTCTTGTTAAGCAGCATAGCAGCATGCACTAAGCAACTTTAACATATCCCTCATGTCTCCCTTCCGTCATCTTGAACACGGACTTTTCAATTGTGCAGAAGTCCTGGAATGATCCAAAGAAGCATGAATAAAGCACCACAGTAACCAATCTCAGAGCTGCCCCAGCTGCTACACTTTCAATATTTTTATGCAGTTTTTGTCAGCTCTTCCTTCATTCACACTGCCTGCTTTTAAATTCTTCCATCTCTGCCACTGAGATTTATCTTCAGTTCCTAAGGTTTCTTTTCTTATTGCCTGGGTACTGAGTTTAATCTATTACATGCAGATTAACTGCACAGCCAAAGTTGTCCCAAAAAGATGATAGAATCGACTGTCTAAATGTGTAGCAAATACATGTATCTATTTTTCTTTTTAATTAGAGGAAGAAGATCATGAGCAAGAAAATATGAGGAACATCACTGATTCAAACTACAAGAACATTTTTGGCCTTTGATTCATATCTGTCTTCTGGTTTGCAAATCGTTTGGTTTCATAGTTATAAGACCAATTCAGTAAATTACTTCCTACATATATATGAGACAGAAAGAAAAAAATAGCATTATTGTTGCCAAGGAGAATTGATCCACATGTAAACTGGCATACTATTATAAAAATCAGTTAGTTTTAATGCCATAGATGTGTAAAATAATAATAGACACAGTGAAGAAAGGGTGGTCTTTTTAGTAACTACTTCTAAAAGGATTTGTACAGGCACATATAGAACTAAACATTTGCTTCTCACTTCGTATCATGTACAACAATGACCTCTAACTAGACTATAAACATATTAACCTAATATGAAATCTAAAGCAGCACATGGGATCAGAATGAAGATGTGGGGAGATGCTCGTGAAATTAGACTAAGTGATCATTCATTAGACATTTGATTATTAGATACAGAAAATTTAAAAACTGAAATGTGAAAACATTAGTTAACTCAAAACTATCACAGATAAAGAAAAGTGCCCTTTTTAAGGGATGAAAGGCACAGATTCGAAGAATATAACTGTAAGATCTGCACTAATAAGTGACTTGTATGTGGATATCATTAATAACCTTTTGCTTTAATAAGTAAATACAGAACTCATCAAAGCTGAGTAGAGCATTCTCAGCATTTCAAAAGACATTTCCCAACAAACAGTATGCACAAACGCTAAATAACCAGATGAAAAGATTTTCCAATCATTATAAATATGAAAAGTAGAATAATAATCATCTCTACACATTGATTCTCAAAACTAAAAATAATAATTCTGACCCTGGAGGCTGAATGGAGGGTTCAGCATTTAAAAGCACCTGCTGCCCTTGCAGGGGGGCTGGATTCAGTTCCCAGCATCCAAATGGAAGCCCATAACCACCGTAACTTCAGTTTGAGGGTCTGCCACTTCTGACCTCTACGGACACCAAACACACATGGTACACATACATACATGTATACAAAGATATGTATCCATAAAATAAAAAGAAATAAATAAAAGTTCCATTGCTACCAAGTACTTTTATGCTATAAAATAATTAAATCTCTCAAAAAAACAGGGTTGAGCATGAAACTTGGTTCAGCAATAATTAATTATGCAGAATTATGTAGAAACTTCAAACTAAGTATTCAGCTAAGTCAAAAACATTGTCACACAGATACTTACCCATTTGTAATAGCTTTTTGCTCATTTTATCTTCTACAATCTCCAAAACCAAGAAATCCAAATGTGCATCAATTTCCAAATGTGTGTATATATAGTGTTATATCCATACACTGGACTCTGACTCAACAAAATAAATATTGACCATGTCCTAATCTGTCTCAATATCAAAGACATTTTCCTGAGTTTAACTCTGGTCTCTGCTCCAAAAAAGAAAACATAACATATAATTTTAGTTATAAGAAACTATATAAATATTGGCACTGGTGTGACAGATAGGTCAGTGACTGCTAGGACCTGGTGAGGATGGCAGGGAATAACTATAGGCGTGCCAAGAAACTTTCTGGTATAAAGATGTTTTAGGATACAATTTTGGCAGTTATTAAAGGGCTCAATATGTTTATCAGAATGTATCAGCTAGCACATTTAAAACTAGTAGATTTGTTTCTGTGTAAATTAGAACTGATTGAAGCTGCTCTTGACTAGAATTCACTACTTGACAGCTGCTGATCTCGACTAGAATTCACTACTTGACAGTTGCTATGACAACACCACATGTGAAACATTTGCCCTATGCTTCTCCAAAGCAAATCAGGGTAATTGTCAGCTAGTAATAAACTTCATTTGTTACATGAATAGTAGGAGCACAGATTTTTTTTTTTTCTAGAGTCCTGGGAGAGTAAAACAATCTTGTTCTGGTCTCTTTCTGTAATTGATGTCTGTCTTGACTTTTAGAACCATGTTTGTTTATTGCTATTAAGACAAATCCCCAGGGAAATAATGGGAATGACTAAGACTTCATTAACTAACTGGTCAGGACTTCTTATCTTTTCTTTATTGCCTCATTAAGGAGATCACAAATAACGGACAGAGGACTGCAGACCTAGCAAGCACTTTGGTGATAATAAGAAACGGATTGACCTAAATGTTTGCTTTTAAGCCATACTCTAGAGGAGGAACTGTGGAAACAGCAAAAGCCTATGGAATATCCTAACATAGTCTGTAATGAATGGTTGTTATCTGATTTACCAGTTTCAAAAATTGAAATATTGAATAGACTTTCTTCTCAATACCATATATCCCTCACCTCTCCTTAATTATACCTGAAAGAGTTTTCTCACCAGCCAGTAGCATTGTTGGTAGCTGGTAGAAACTTCAGAGGGTGGGACGAGTGGTATGCAGCAAGATCTTTGGAGCCTTGGCCTGGAAAGAATTATTTCTCTGCATCTTTGCTTCCTGGATGCTCCCAAATGAGCAGCCTTCTCTGCCCTGTGCTCCCACCATAATACTCTGTTACAAGTTTAAAGCAACATGTTCAAACAGCCATATAGTAAATCTCTGAGGCCACCACTCAAAAGAAAATTTTCCTCTTTATAAGTTGATTATTTCAGGTATTTTGCCATTACCAGTGGAAAGTCAAGGAACTCAAAGAATCTTATTATCGTATCTTTCTGAGCATGAAAGTGAGATATCTCATCCAGCCACTGTGTTTCAATTCAATGAGGACAGAATTTGATCGCATTCACTAATATGCCTCACACAGGCAACCAGCATACACTCACAAGCATACTGCAAGCCAGAAAGTATCAAGTTGTTTGTATCATTTCTTACTCATGTGACAATTTGAGTTTGGCTATGCTAATTACATGTTTCACATTTACATGAATGTTCCTAAGCTTAGTGTTCTATAGGTTCCTGAGTCACATCTGAGAGCAAGTGTACTTCTTCCTCACAGGGACTAAATGGCATCAATACTCAGGTGAATCCCACAGTATTTCTGCTCTTACATTCCAGCATTTAAGAGGATCCACACGATTAGAGGGTTTGTAAGGATTTAGGTGGAATAATCCTGCATTTTTCATCTGATAGTGATAATATAATAGTATTTTTTATTGATGTCATGGATTTGTTAGGTTTAAATAGGACAGATAGTTTAATATGCTCAACCCAAAATATAGAACACAATCAGCTCTGAAATGTCAACTGTGTCTACAACCTCTCTTACTACTCCTTTTAGTCCCACCATCATTGTGAGTAGACACCATTACCCTGTGCTCATTCTTTGTCATTCTGTTTCAGTCTCATACACAAGGTGAGCTTGTGCATTAAAACTTTGTCCTGTTACTTTAAATTGGCTCACAGTTGATAAAAATCAACCCCGCTAGTTTTGATATAAAGAATGGTATGGGATATTCAGCGTTCAATTGTAATAGCTTTCATTGTTTTGTTATGCCACAGAGAAAGACAGAATACTAGTCAGTGAGATTAGGTGTTACCATTCATAGTCTTATACAATGATGTACTAAACTCATTAAGTCTTACAAACATCAAATGCATATGTAATATTTGTTGCAGTTTCTTATAGAAGCTATATCATAATAATGTCATAGTTATGATGTACATTGTAACAATGTAATAAGGTATAAATACAATCATAAAACACAACCATAGAACATGGCTAAAATCACAACTACAAATACAACCAAAAAAATCTAAACACAAAGCACAGCTACTAAATAGCTTTAAACAAATAAATAAGCCAAATACAGCTACAAATATAACAAAAAGAGATTCTCAGACTGACATAACTCAACAGTTAAATCACTTGCCAAACAAACTTGAGGACTTAAGCTTGATTTGGCAGCACCCATGGAAATGAGTGGGCATCAGTATTTCCATCCTCATGGAAAGCAGAGGCAGGGGAATGCCCTATCAAGCAAGGTTACTGTGGAGACTTTCTATATTAGTGATCTATGGATTTGGGGGACCATACCTCAATGGATAAAGTGGAGAGACTGTTCTATAAAGAAAGAATATTGACACCAACCTTTGGCTTCCACATGTATCCCTTATGCACCTCTACACACACACACACACAGAAATACACGTGTATGTACACCTATCACAAACACAAACACATTGGTGGTTTGAATCAAAATAGCCCCATAGGCCCATAGGCAGTGGCACTATTAGGAGGTGTGGCTCTTTTGGAGTAAGCATGGCCCTGCTGGAGGAAGTGCGTCACTGAGTTTGGGCTTTGAGGTTTCAGGAACTCAAGCCAGATCCAGTGTCTCTCTCTTCTTCCTGTAGATCCAGATGCAGAACTCTCAGAACGTCCTCCAGCAGCATGTCTGCCTGCTTGCCACCATGATAACGAACTAAACCTCTGAAACTGTAAACCAGCCCCAATTAAATGTTTGCCTGTAAAAGAATTGCTGTGGTAATGATGCCTCTTCACAGCAATAAAGACCCTAAGACACACATGAAAAAGAAATGCTTGTTGATCTGTTAATGGAAAGATATAATTTTTAACTTTCTTAAATCATTTCCTTTAAAATGATTTCTAAAAATAACTGAGAACTTTTCTAGCATGAGTTTCTGTTCGTACTTACTTAAAATTTGCTAAGAAATTTTTTATATTTTGATGTGTTTAAAATAGAAGCTCAAAGATGCAGACATATGCCGTCTTATTAATTACATCACTCTCAGCTTTATAGATCCTTCTTGCACTATATTGGCTTCTTTACAAGGAGGATGTTAATAATTTGGAGGGTTTTCCATAAAATTTCCTCATCTCCAACAATATGCAATGATGATGTGTTTTTCAAAAACATGGAAACACTGCAGAAGCCTTTTTAATGTTCTGAGGTAATGTTTGAAATGCAGATGGCATAATACTTTACAGTTGTAAAGGATTTAAAGGGAGTAGACTGAAGATCCTCTACAGGCATGCTGTATTTCGTCAAAACTCACCGAAGGGACGAGGTCACTGCACACAGGTGGACCATGGTTTTGAAATCAAGAGTTCCATGATTGAGTAGAAAGATCTTGTGCTGGGAACAAGGTCACACGGGTTCAACTCTGACTGTGGACACAAAGGCAAGACGGCAATTTCCCTGATGCTTGACATAGCAGGGAGATGTGCCACTTGAATACCAAATATAAAGAAGTCTGTTATTTGGATACTCATTTTCCCTTTGTCATATCATGATCCAAGGTTGGAGTCATGGGAGGGAAATTCTGAATGCATGTGAGAAAACACCAGGAAAACAAATCAAGAGTCCTGTGACCTCAGTTTCTTTAAAAGTATGGAATTGTTCTTAGAATGTGTTTCCATGATCCTCCCAGGTGTAGTGGGTAGAAGTAAGATGACTTCAAATTATTCATTGCAACTGGATATCATTATTTGTTTATGTGCTTCTATGAAAAAAAAACCAACATGTTTTTGCTATGTGTGGTTTGTCCACACATGTGGTTTGTCCTTTAATTGTACACTTAACTCATATACTTCCTCTTAACCCTCAGAGTATAAACTGTCTGGTGTTCTGAATAAAGTTGCCTATTGCATGAGATCTTAGCGTGCCTCATTTGTAGACTCCATTCTCCCAAGTTCCACCATATTTAAAGCGATAAACACTCTTTCATCAATAAGACATACATCTTCACCCTCCGTTCTGAGGTCTATAATCTTATGTTTATAATCTTATGATCTCATGTGGTCTTATTATTGTTATGGGTAGAACCTATTTTTCTCTCAAAAAGGTCACACTTTTCATCTCTCCTCAGTATAAATCAAATACTGTTCAATCTTATATCACAGTCTATAGCTTCTTCTACATGAAATCATGCATGCAAAGGAAGGAAGAAGCTGTTTACCATTCTCTCCGCTCTAGTCATTGATAGCAAAAAATAAGTCTATTTCTCCAAAGCTAAACTATAAACTACCAGAGGGTCTGGATCACACTGCCACCTGGGAGCCAGATAGACCATGGGTATGTGGATGCAGTAGTAGTCCATAAAGGTCTTGCTGACAGTGATGTGATCCTGTACGTTTATCAACAAGCAAGTGTAGGGTGGCACTAGTCCCAAAAAGAACTTTTGTAAAATGCTAACTAGTCAGGCAGTGTCATAAATACCAGTTACCTTAGGGTTCTGCTGCTGTGAAAAGACATCATGATTAAGGCAACCCTTA
The DNA here is from genome assembly GCF_004785775.1 of Grammomys surdaster. Taxonomy (NCBI): domain Eukaryota; kingdom Metazoa; phylum Chordata; class Mammalia; order Rodentia; family Muridae; genus Grammomys; species Grammomys surdaster. Next base: position 12,964,016 of record NW_021604630.1, on the reverse strand, counting down.
TAAAGAAAAACCTTTAGTTGGGCTGGCTTACAGTTTCAGAGGCTTCGTCTGTTATCATCATGGTGGGAAGTGTGGGGGCAGGGAGGCTGTCATAGTGCTAGAGAAGTAGCTGAGAACTTTACATCTTAACTCTCAGGTAGAAGGCAGAGAGACAGATACATAGACATCATAGACAGACATAGACATAGACATAGACATAGACATAGACATAGACATAGGCATAGGCATAGGCATAGGCATAGGCATAGGCATAGGCATAGGCATAGGCATAGGCACAGGCACAGGCACAGGCACAGACACAGACACAGACACAGACACAGACACAGACACAGACACAGACACAGACACAGACATAGACAGACATAGACATGACAGAGACATAGACAGACATAGACATAGACATGACATAGACATAGACATAGACATAGACATAGACATAGACATAGACATAGACAGACATAGACATAGACATGACATAGACATAGACAGACATAGACATAGACATGACATAGACATAGACATAGACTAGACATAGACATAGACATAGACATAGACAGACATAGACATAGACATAGACATAGACATAGACATAGACATAGACATAGACATAGACAGATATAGATATAGATATAGAGATAGAGATAGAGATAGAGATAGAGATAGAGATAGAGATAGAGATACTGGACCTAGTGTGGGCTTTTGAAACCTCAAAACCCACCTCCAGTGACACACTCTCTCCAACAAGGCCACACTCAGTGACTCTTTTCAAAAATTCTACTCCTTATGAACTAAGGATTTAAATATATAGGCCTATAAGGGCCATTCGCACTCAAACCACCACACCAATAAATACTCTATTTACAAAGCACTTCAAATATATCATTCAGTTTAATGTGATGATTTGTAATACTTGTATTATGATGTATACCTAAACTCCTTTGTCAGTACAATAAACCTCATTTTTCTATTATTGATGTACTTGCTATGGAAAATTTAGAAACTACATAGCACAATATCACCAAGATTCTACTAAAGATAATTATTATAGTTGTATAGTTTCCAGTGTTTTTGTGATTTTTTATATCAATTTCTGTCTGTCTCTGTCTGTCTCTCTCTGTCTCTGTCTCTCTCTCTCTCTCTCTCTCTCTCTCTCTCTCTCTCTGTCTCTCTCTGTCTCTCTCTCTCTCTGTCTCTCTCTCTCTCTGTCTCTCTCTCTCTCTCTTTCTCTCTCTCTTTCTCTCTCTCTCTCTGTCACTTGCTCTGTGTTTGGACACTTTTGTTTTTCCTTGCCCATGCAAGTTAGCAGTCTAATATAAGCATTTAATAATGGCACTTGGCATTTCAACTACTGAATACTCCATGTTTACCTAACAATTATTCTGTAAATTACTTCTAAATTTTCCACGAGGTTCAGCCGGTGTCAGAAAGATTTTTATGTGTGGTTCATAAATAACCAGCCATTAAAGTAGTTTCTTCTATTCCCTTTCATGCCCTATGGTTTATGTTGGAAGCTTTTACATAGTAGTAAAGAAGAATTTGGGGGAAAATGAGTGCAGTCACTTAGAAAGGGTAAGATCCAGAGAGGTCAAGAACAACCACAGAGTCAAATAACCTGGGCCCGTATGGGTTCACAGAGACTAACCCACAAATCAGGAGCCTGTATAGAACTGACCTAAGCCCGCTACACAATGCTTTCAGTTACGTAGCATGGTCTTCTTGTAGAACTCCTAACAGCAGGAGCAGACTCTGTTGCCTGCTTTGGGACCCTTTCCACTTACTGGGTTGCTCTTCTATCCTTTATAGAAGAGGAGGCATCTAGTTTAACTACAACTTGATATGCCATGGCTGGTTAATATCCATGGATGCCTGCTCTTTTCTGAAGGAGAAAAAAAAAAGGCAAATCTGCAGCCTAGGTGGGTAGCTTTTAAGACAAGACATTATTTTTTCATAAATGTGAAGGCTAAAAACTTTGGGATCAAACTGCCTGACTATTTGTGAAATGGTAAAGAATCCATCTACCTACTCACTATTGTTATATAGCAGAGGAGAGTCTTGGGCTGTGGCAGGAATGAGGGGCCGGGTCTCTTCATTTGCTCATCAAGACACAAGTACAATCATGGGGACCCTACCTTCCCATCTTCCTTTCAGCCTAGTTATTTCTTACAGGCGCCAACTTCAAACTGTATCACATAGTAGAGCTCCAGTTTCCACGTCTGAATTTTGGAGGGAACACAATTCATTCCATAGCAAATGCCAAAGTATTTTATATAAGGCTTTTTAATATCAAGTTAGCTATGTTCGACCTCAGTATTAAATGTTCTCATAGTTTGGGTCTGGAGCTAGATTTTGTTTGTATTTTGAAGCAATCATGATAGAACACACTCTTCCTTTTTTATTAAACTATGAGTATTAATGCAAAACTAGGGCAATATGTCATCTGATTTACTACATTATGGTTCAAGTGTTGAAAGAAGTCTTCAGACAACCTGCCAGGTTCGGTTAGGTCACACCCAGAGCTTCACGGCTTAAGACAAATGCAAGCTGAAGTTCTGACTCATAGGCATGTGGTCTGGCTCAACTCTCTTCTACGTGTATCTGGAAAGACACACCCACATAAGCTCTTACACATATGCACACACATATACACAGAGAGAGCCAAGAATCACAGAAGCGTCTTCAGAGAATGAAGTAAAAAACCAGAAATGGAATTTCTTGTGCTACAAATTCCCCCACCCCCCCTACCCCCCATACCCCATCCCTTAGAGAAGCGACTTGGTATTTCCTTTGTGGTTTGCATTTCAAGAATGTCTTCAACTCAGCAGTAAATTTCTTTCTGCATTATCTCATAACTCTATTGCCTCTTAAAACCGGGTGTATTAATAGATGTTCTCTGGATGCTAGAAGTTTGGTAGACGAATACCATAGATGACTTGGAGACATGACGTGGGAAAAGGAAAGGCATACACTGGTCAGCTTCAATAAAGCTGCACAATATCTCCGTCGTTACTTTGCCTTTGATCCCTTGGGCATAATGAGGATTTGCTTGTCTTACAAACCTCAGCAAACGATCACAGCTGCTCAACTTATGTATGGGCAGATAAGCTCCATGTTCCAGCTACCCCAGCCCTCCTCCATAGCTCACACCCATCAAAACTACTGTTCTTCCCAGTCTAAAGACAGACAGAGAAGGACCCAATAAATCTGATGCAGTGTTATTTACTGACTGTTTCCCTTCCCCGTTCACTCTCTGCTCTTAACTAAGCCACGGTAGGAACACGATGGCCAGAGGAAGGATTTGAACTCGCCATGAGAATGATGTGATCCCATTTCATACATATGATCGTAACAGGTATTTACCACAGGATAAGAGCTATTTCTGTTCCGTAGGTTTCTAGGGATCAAGATGCTGGCCGTTTTGTCCGATCAGGTGTTTTCTTTTTTCTTCTTGAATTGCTTTCTTCTACTGTGCAACTCTCCCAGTTACAAGACGTAATCTCCCTTAATCCAAGAGCTCAGACTTCAATTCAGAATGCACCCGTGGTAATTCTCCTGCACAATATTCCTGTATGTAGGTTGTGTTTGATTACAGATTGCAATAATGTGTGAGAAGCATACAAAGACATTGGCTCACTATGTCGTGGATCCTCTGAGAAGGCATTTGCAGCAAAGCAGATGTTCGGGTTATAATTTATGACAGCAAGGATTTAAGAAGAAATCTTAAACTGATCTTTACCTAAAATGGGAAGTAAAGGAATTTCAAACGTCATGCATGTCTAAATATTTATAAAGGAACCAGGTTATAAGGCAGCTATAACAACTATCTTTAGAATCCCTCACAACACTGCATCTTGCTCATAAGTTCTCAAAAATACTTGCAGTTTAATTGACTGTTTTTATTTTTCTAACCAGAACTTGGATACAATAGTTTGAAAATAATAAGTCTACATAACACACTCTGTTTTAAGACATTTTTCTCCTAATTCTCTTAACTCTATTTGCTGATGTTGCTTGCACATTCTTTGGTTTTATTCTTGCTCTTGTTGAACTGTCTCGTTGGCTTCCCATCAGAAAAAGAAGGCTTTTTACACACATGCTAAGGTGATTTCTGAACACATATGCCAGGAATAAAGCAATCCATGGGGAACTCCAGTATTGCCAGAGTAATTTCACTACTACACAGCTCATGACAATCAAAGAGCTCATCACCCAGGTGTTCTGTATTCAAGTTCACTGGGCATATTGCTCAAGTTGACTGGAACTGTTTTTGTCTTAAACTCAAATGTCTGTGTTTGTGGTAGCTTGCTGTCCTGGACCCCCATTGCCAGACCATACTTGCCCTTGGGGGTTGGGGATGAGGTGGTGCAGAATCAGGAGGCTTAGACTCCAGGAACAGGTGAGAACAGTTTAGCAAGGTCTTGAACAAGTTTATTCATTAGTGCTTTGGGAGCGCCCTTTCTACCCTCCACCCAAATCCCATTGATTTAGAGCGAGTGTGCCTTCAAAGTGGCAGTTCCAGACTGGCTAGCATTGTCTGTATCACCAATCTTTAAGCTCTCAAGTAGCCTTCAGTTAGATCCTCATAGGAAAGTTGCCTCTGCAGCAGCTTGACCCCCAGTGTTTATGCACTGAAGCAGCCATTGCTTTGTCAGTGAGACCTGCCATTCCTCCTACGGCAGTTCATACCTTTTGCTCAAAATCCAAAGCACTATATTAACTCATTAAAAAGTTGAGACCCAGCAATTCTGCAAATAAAATAGCTACTATGTTTCTGTGATTCTTTCTTCTTCTGAAGAACTTGGCAACTATCATCAACACTGTACTTTGGCCCACTAGTAACAAGTAGAGGAAATTCTGTTTTGTTGTACAATAGGATTTTTATGATAGCAAAACTACCTTTCAGCAAAGAAACCCATGGAAGCTAAGGGTTCTCTAAATACATCCTTAAGTTTATGTATAATGGATACTCTTGACTACCCACTTGAGTATAATGGTAGACACAATGCAATTCCTCAGATAATTCATCCATAATATCATGAGGCAAACCAAAATGTATTCTTTTGTCCAGTTACGTATATTTATTTTTATTTTTACTCTATGAGAATGTCATGCATGCAGTGTTCTGATTATGTCCATTCTCATCCATCCTGTCCTTGAGAAGCCTTTCCCTCTCTTCTCACCACTTTTCATCCTGACTCCACATCCTCTTTGTAAAAATCCACCAAGTTCACTTAGTGTTGGCTGTGTGTGCATGAGTATAGTTTATTGCTGGGGTCTGGTAGCTGCTCAACGGCCACATTCTTGTAGAAAATTAATTCTCCCTCACTCTAGAAGCTGTCAATTGCCTATGACTCTTTGGCTAGGGGTAGGACTTCTTGAGCTTTCACCTATACATGTTGAGATTTTTGGCTGTCTTGTTTTGATTCAGATCTTATGCATGCAGCCATAGACACGGTGACTTCATGTTTTCAGTGGCCCTGCTATCATTAGCAAATATTGTTTTATCACAAACATTCACTACATGTAGCAATTACAAAGTTTCTGGTCTATCTACCATGATGATCTCTGGGCCTTAGGGGGTAGTATGACATACATGTCACATTTAGATGGGTTCTCTGAGTCTCTCATTAATTACCATCCACTTCAGAAAGAAGCTCTCTGATGGGAGTTGAGAGATGCACTAAGCTATGTGTATAAAGATAGTGGCTTGGGGGTAGTTAAAGACCATGTCTTCTTAACAGAATAATGGTATTAGATTCTCCCTGGTGCCTATGACACAGCCAATCCCAGGATTTTAACTCAGCTAATACAGTACCAGACATGAGTTCTATCCTGTGGGAAAGTTCTTAAATCCAATCAGAAAGTGGTTGACTCCTCCTGTGACATCCATGCCACTAATGCACCAATGAGCCTATCTTGTCAGGTCAGTCCAGACTGTAGCTTGCAACATTCATAGCTGGAAAAGGCCACTGATGACTTTTCTCCCCTGTGCATGCATAAGATTTTTAATTACTGTGAAAGCTAGCTAGTAGTTGATGCTTTTAGGTCAGTGCAGGCTTAATTCCTTCACATCCGATGGCTCAAATATAATGTGTAGCATCTTTGGCTATAGTGCCTTACCAATAAGTTCTGTAGAATAACCAGAGCATGGGCAATAGCCTATAATCTATAATGGGGTTTAAGAGAACCTATTGATTGACGGCTTGGAAAGAAGTAACCCATACTTGCCACAGGGCTTTTTATTTGATAGCCTGTGACATCTCAGAGAGGCTTTATCATTATCCCATCATTATAGGCTAACTCCTTTTTATTCTTTTTATGTATGCATATGTATATATTTTGGGGAACTTCTACAGTGGAAGGCTTCTACACGTGTTATTTCTTCCCCGTATTTCCTCCTTTACCCTGCCCTCCCAGACACACTGACATTTAATTCTTTCCCCTTTCCCCTTTCCCCTTCGTACCACCTGAATTCTACCCTAAGTCCTGAAATTCCCTACGACCCATTACTGATTTTTTGTAGGGATTCTAATGTAAGTACACACATATCTAAAAATCAAAAGCTAGCTTCAACCTGTGAAGTGGGGAGAATATGTCACATTTGTGGTTGTTGGTCTGGGTTACTCCACTTGAAATATTTCCTGGTCCATCCATTAACCTGTAAATTTCATGATTTCATTTTTTTAATAACTGAATAATCTTGCAGCATGTGTATAACACATTTGCATTATCCATAGTAGACTATTTCTACTGCCTGGATGTTAATGGAGTAGCAATGAGTCTTTATAAATAAGCATTTTTGTAGTAGGGCATAGAGTCCTATGGGAGTATGCCTACGAATGGTATAGCTGAATGATGTGGTAGACCTAGTCTTAGCTTTGTGAGAACCTTACACACTTATCTTCTTATCTACTTCACCTGTTTTCATTCCTATGAGCAGTGAATAGGTATATCCTTTCCCCGTGTCTGTGCCAGCATTTGTTGTGACTTCTTGTTGCTGTTTATTTTTGTCATTCTAAAATGGTTAAGATTGTATACACACACATGCACACATACATACACACATACCTATAGGTTCTAACAAAAGGATCCTACAACTGTCTACCTGCTTACCAAAGTAGCAGGATATAAACTTTTCACAAAAGAAAATCATTTATTGTCCTATATATGATCAACAAACACACCCAGAAAGAAAAGAAACAATCCAATTTGAAATAGCCTAAGAAACAGAATCTTGGGATAAGTTTAACCAAAGAAATGAAAGATTGGTACAATAAAAATGATAAGACACTAAATAAAGAAATTGAAAAAGATACCATGGATTGAAAAGATTACTTATGAACTGGTAGGATTAATATTGTGAAAATTGCCAGTTCAAATGCTATCTATGGATTTGACTTATTTTCCATTAAATTTACAGAAAAAAAAATCTAAATGTTCATATGGAAACATAAAAGAACCAGGATAAATAAACAATTCTGAGAAGTAAAACCTCTGCTGGAGGGCTCATCATCCCAGGCTCCAAGTCATCCTTCAGAGGTATACTGATAAAAACACAGCAATGCCAGCATACAAACAGACTCACTGACTGAAGGAATAGAATTTAGAGTCCACATAGTGCATGCTCCTATAGCTGCCTGATTTTTAACAAAGAGGACAAAGATACATATCAGAATAAAAGACACCATTTTCGACAGATAGTGCTAGTCAAACCGAATGGCTACATGTAGAAGAGTGAAACTTAGTCATTATGTCACCTTGCGTAAAACTCAACATCAGATGGATAAAGGATCTCAACATAGAACCTAAGCCCTAACTTGTTAGAAAGCAAGCTACGAAATAGGCTTCAATTTAGGAAGGATTTTCTGAACAGCACACTCATGAATAACCAAAATTAACATCTGGAAACTCACATAACTGAAACATTTCATCCAGCAAACCACACTACCAATAGGAAGACTACACAATGAAATAATCGTCATCAGCTAGCTGTATATCAGATCGAGGGTTAATATCTAGAATACACAAAGAACTCAAAACATCCAACAATGAATGTAAATGGCTGAGAAATATTATTGTAAACATTCAACATCGTTAGACATCAGGGAAATGCAAGATAAAACAATGCTCATTGTTTTATGGTATACTTACTATCCACCAAACTAGACTTGCTATATTTTAGAGAATTAACATCGATAATAGGATGCTCTTCAATCACAACAGAACTAAATTAGAAAGAAATAAAAAATAATAATCAACAGACCAATATTCCATCCAAATACAAATGTAAGAACCGACAAATCTGAGAAAGTTAAGTTCAATAATATTGATATATAATAAAAAAAATAGGAGAAGTGAATAAAATGATTCTAAACTCACTACTGAAATGCAGAGGTCTGAAATTCAAAAAGAAATCACATTTTTAAAAGACAAAAAAAAATATCCCACAACTTTGTAAAAGTTCAGAACTAAGTTCTTTACGTTAGTTCATTCAAATTTTAGTAAAACGATACCATATTGAATGAAAAATACAAGACTTGCGTAACATTTAAAAGTCAATCCATGGAATTCACTAGATCAGCGGACAAAAATGGGGGAGGGGCAGTTCATGAAGCCAGACACAAAATCGTATTCAGAGGAAAGCATAAAAAACAAACAAAAAAGCTGTACCAGGGATACTTACTCACCATCAATTCCCAGACTTGCTTAGGTATCAGTCAAGGGGGGATCCAGATGGTTGCTAGCTCAGCCTAGGCACTGTACCAATGAAAGAGGCCATGAGGACAGTGAGAGAAAAGAGACTGAAAAGGGGACAGAGCCGAAGAAAACGATGAAATTCCAATGCTCTGTCTGATACAAATTCTTAGCCAACACACATCAACACACACATAGATTCTCTGCCTCACAACAGACATTCACCTTTTATGGAAAGCTGAGTACAGATGCTGTTTTGAAACCACCTTCCTGCAGTTGTGACTACCGAAATGCCTCAAGACATTGCCAGACATTCCCCAGAGGCAAAGAGGGAAAAAAATTACCTTTAGCTGACAATTATCCTTAGTTTAAAAATGAACCTAACTGAATTTCTTTAGCCAAGTAAAAGGCATGTAGTAAATAATAACGTTTAAAAACTTGCAGTTAAGCACTAGTATGGTAAAAGAATAATTGTCTTCTTCCATTACATTCAAAACAAAGCAAGTATGCCTGTTTCCATGACGGTGTTCAACACTGTAAGAGCAGATGCTCTACTGTGTAGTGAAGCTATAACAAAAGCAGCTGACCAAAAATGCCTATAGTCACATACAACATAGTGATGTACCGGGAATATTCTGTGGATCTTTGAAAAGGTGCTGGAACTGGCTGGTGTTGAGTACTGAGGTTAAGATTTTATAGAATGCTAATCTATACTCAAAACTGAATTGTATTTCTATGTAGCGAAATGTGAACTTTCAAATACAGCTTACACTCACACCAAAAGTACAATGTACTAGAGAAAATGTGACAAAGTTTTACATTGACACCATAAAGTATTACGAGAAATAAAACCTAAATTGAAAGCAGAAATACACTATGCTCACAGAATGTTGATTCATTCTCACAGATGTCAATCACCTCTACTCTAAAAGACAATTTAAATAAAATTACAACAGGTTATCCTTGGAAAGGTAAATAAATACACTGATTTTAAATTTTCCACACCAATGCAATGGTCTAAGATTACCCAGAACAATTTTGAAGAAAACCCAAAGCTGTAGTGCTTGCGATATTGGATTTGAACCTAACTGTAAAGCTACAGTAATTGACACAGCATGACATTTCACGTGAGGTAGACAAGTAGATCAACAGAAGAGAAGGAAAGGTCAAGAAATAGAATTTTAAAAATTTGGTGACTTCGTTGTTGTCAACGTTACAAAGACAATTCCATGGAAAAGTCCTTTTTCCAAGGGAAAGACTGAAGAAGAATGGGGGAGAGAATGTGTGAGGGAGACAGGACAGGAGGAATGTAAGAGGGACAGGACATCTATACTGGGACAATATCTGCCAATCATTGGTCCCGCATAGTCCTTGAGTGGAGGGTATTCACAGGTCCCTTACAGCGCAATTAGGACAGGGATAATCCACATTTTAGAAATAGACAAAAGTTTTGAATGGATACTTCCATCAACGACACACAAACAAGCTCATGAACTTACCCACCCAGCAAAGATGCTGGCTAAAAAACAACAAATCAACAGAACATTCTGGTATTGGTCATTAAGAAATGCAAGTTAAACCAGGATGAGATAGAAGCAGGACTATGCATCTACTGGAATATTAAAATGTTAAAGGATTCTCAGAGAATCCTGATGGAAATAAATAGTTAAAACTGACCATTAAATGCACTACCATTTACTCTTAAGTCACTTATATAACAGAACTCAAGAATATATATAATCTTGTACATCAACAGGTAAATGGATACACAAGTAGTGGTTTATCTCTTCAATGAAATACTAGGACACAATGAGGAGAAACTGACTAAATGTAACAAAGCAGTAGCAAGGACAAATCTCAAAATGATTGTGCTGAGGGAAAGCACTCAGAGATGTGTGCACTTCCTGTCCGTGGCCTTTCTAGAAAACATAAATTGATCGGAAGTCACAGAGAGCCAACCAGTGCTTGACTGAGAGAAACAAGACAAAGGCAGCCTAAGGGAAGCATGACAAACTGACACTGAAGAAGCCTAGAGGTGACATCTGTGGTGTGGTGTTATCGTGGCTGCATGTGTTAAGCATAAAGCAATCCAGCTACAGATTTTAAGTCAGTGCCGTTTCCTCTGTTAGTTACAGGTCAGGGAACTGATTAGAATATTAATATGAAATGGAAAAATGAGCCTGCAGGCGTGTATAGATTGGTAGACTGACAAAGACCTTCCCTATAGAATTCCCACATAGTCGTCTATGTTAAGTTATAAAACATCTTCCAGTCCTTTGGCTTCTCTTATTTTCACATAGAGCTCATAACCATTCCACCACTAGGGCTGTTCCAAATGTGTGTGTGTGTGTGTGTGTGTGTGTGTGTGTGTGTGTGTTGTAGCTTGAAGTTTGATGGATAGCTAGAGACTCTGAAAAAAAAAAGTCATCCAAAAGACAGATACAATGTTCAGCATTCAATGTGGATAATTATTTAAACTGTAAAGGAAATTCTACCTAGCAGGGCGTACTTGTACCAGCCCTAAAGCCTAAACATGTTATAAGGTCTGGCCTCCTCGATTTTGAAAACTCCTAGTTACTGAAACTCAAAGTAAGCCTTGTACAGTAGGCCTACCTAAAAGGCTGTAATAAAATAAACAAGTAAGAGGGTAAATAAATAAATAAGACCCCAGCAAAAGCAATTGGAGGAAGGAAAGTTTGTCTTTGCTCACATTCCAAGGTAGCAAACTACCTCATTATGACAGAGAAGTCAAGGCAGAGGGAAGGCGAAGCAGCTGGTCCCATGACATCTGTAGTGCTCAGGCTCCCAGGTGCTCAGCCTGTTCTTCCTCCTTATAAGATCCAGAATTGCCTGCCTGGGGGATGTTCCACCCTCACGTGAGATGGGATGATTCTTCCCCCATAATCAAGATAATGCCATAGGCGTGCCCAGAAGTCCAGGTCATAGGTGATTGTAGGTTCTGTCAAGTTAACAGCACTGACATTTCATTCTTAGAAACTTGCAAAGTCATTGCTGTTAACTGGAGAACCAGATGTAGTCCTGAGAGCCTGTTATCAAGTTCTAGTAGCCTCTGTGCCCTGTCTTCTAACTAATCTAGTATAGAGACTGGAACAATCGCTTAGGAGAGTAAAGTGCTTAGATTTGTAAACAGAAAGGGAACAGATATTTTAATCCCCTTCTGCAAGCCCGAGACAGTGCTGAGTCCTTAGGAAATTACCTCATTGTCTTCACACACATGTTTGCAAAAGTCTTCATGGAAACCTAAGTCCTGGGATTTGTTTAGCACCTGGCAACAAAAAATGAAAAAAATAAATGGGATTAAATATTTGTCGATGAGTGCTTCTAATACAGAGAAAGTAAGAGTGGTGGACTTGTTAAATGAAGTTGGTGTTAGGAAGAGTGGGGACAACTAAGGCATCCCCCTGATGTAGCTGAGCAAAGTTGGTAGTGTTCTCAGTGTGCACAGAAACAGAGAGTACCTTGGCAACGGCATCCCTGGGATGACGGAATCCATAAGGAACCTGACTAAAAAGCACCGGTGAGGTGCTCTCAAGACACTGAAAAGCCAACACTGAGCATCATGGGAGTCAAGGCAGAAGTAGATGAAGACAGAGGGACACACAGGAAGCTGTTCTGGCCATTCCCATTAGGCTCTGCTCCAAGATTTTCCTTAAAGAAGCAAATACATGCATGGAAATCCATGCACACATAAATAAATATCCTGTCTTCCAATTTGTGAGTTGTGTGGAATCTGGCTATTTTTTAAAAGAAGAGCTGAAACACGAGACATTTAAGGGCTCTGCTAGTTTCACACAGTGATTAGTGGCCGTCAAGGGAGACAGTTCATGCAGATAAAGTAAAGCACAGAACATAGAGGAACCAGGCTCCAGTGTAAGCTTGCCCACTTTCCATCATTTCTTAGGACTTTATCTGTTAGGTAAAAAAACAAAGAATGCTGGGAGGAGCAGTTATGGTGCAAGGATTTGAATAGGAGGATAGATAGATTTTAAATAATAAATGAATGATGGGCTGGGATTATAACTCATGGGTCCTAGTGCTTGCTTACTGTGAGGTCCTCAAGGCAACCCTTAGGACCAGGAAAATATAAGTGGAGCTAAAAAAGGAATGTATGAATGGACTTTTAAATTTAATTTAGATTTATATAATCTAAATAGTCATATTTTAACTGGTATGAGTTTTAGCTACAATTTTAAGTTTTTCTGTCAATATATTTCATTCGGAGAATAAATCCATAGATCCATAGGGTGGGTTCATTATTCCCAGTTTTGCTCTATTTTGTGTATATGCCAGTGTGTGTGTGTGTGTGTGTGTGTGTGTGTGCCTACATGTTCTAGAACAACCTTTGTCTCATTGCTCTGGTGCCATTTTTCTTTATTTAATCAATCTCTCTCTCTCTCTCTCTCTCTCTCTCTCTCTCTCTCTCTCTCTCT
>NW_021604630.1:12943871-12950864 GCF_004785775.1 Grammomys surdaster | reverse complement strand
CTCTCTCTCTCTCTCTCTCTCTCTCTCTCTCTCTCTCTCTCTCTCTCCTCAAATCCATTCAGTAGGACTAACCAGTGAGCTCCCAAAATTAAGCTGTGTCTGCCTCACCTGTGCTCGTATTACAGTCATGCACTGCCGTACCCAACTATTTTTAAGTGGGTTCTGGATATGGATTGCACTCAGGCCCTTGAATCACTCAGAGTGGCAAGAACTTCAGTGACTGGGATCTCTCGTCAACCTTGCTTTTTCTTGTTAGCTTGGTCTTTCTATGAAGAATAAGCTAACTTTGTATTCCTATCCTGTCTCCCAAGAGCTGGGGTTCCAGACCTTTGTCACTATGGCAAGCCCTGCTAGTATGTTTATTTTAGAATTCATCTCATGTTCCAGTTTGTGTAGGATTTAAGTCTGTTTTTGCTATTTGACTTTTCTCTAACTTGTGCTTTCTGTTGCTTTTGAGATATGTCAGTTGTCCAGTGAAGAAAGAGGCAGTAGCTCTGACATCATACTTTGTCAAGTTATCACCTGCACGGTGTTGTCAGGCAAAAGTAAAAGATGGCCATTATGATGTTAGAGGGCCTGCATGCATTTGTAGATATTAAGACCACCTGAGAATATATGTAAACAATGAAAAATCACTTACATTTCAGACTAGAGGACAGCTGTTGAGACATGCAGGCTAACTATCTCCTGCATCTCGTTATGTGGTGTTATACTTATTTCTTACTTGGATATTGGAATTATTCTTACATTTTACATTATCGACAAGCTAAAAATGTAAAACCCTCACACAGAATCAATAATTAGGTTAATCTAATCACGAATCAGGTTTTTTTTTAGCAAAAAGGGCTGTTTAAGTCACCAAGAGCTATAGAATGAACCCTTTTAATGTTACTAAAATGAAAGGGAAAGATTACTGAGTAGTTTCAAGCAAATAAGATAAATGGACAGATGCTGTTTCCTGTTCCTCTGATATAAACAAGGAAGCTGTCCCACTGGCCTGGCCACAACCTACATTTCCCAAGGCCACAGTCCAGTTTACCCTTGCACTTTCCCTGAGGGAGAATTCTGGGTCATAAAAGAGACTTGGTACGAATTCTTTCCAGAAATGATTTGAGCTCTGAGTTTGTGACATCTTATTATAAGACAAGCTAACATCTATTATTAATTGATGCACTAATTAAAGCCATATTCTCAGTTTCCATTAGCTTATTCCCTAAATTCTCCAGAGTTGGCTGTCTGGTTTTAATCAAAACCAAATGGTAGTCCAAGCTCCCAGGCTGAAGCAGCTAGGAGGAAGTCATGCAGTGGAGGCACAAAAGCAGAAAAGATAAACAGTTGAGAGTTCACAAGCTGTCTGGGGAAGGATGCGCACACTCTGCTAGCCACTTTGGAGATGTGATTGAGAGCCTCCGCCATGCCGGAGGAAGCATCGCAAGTGTTTCATGTCAGCGGGACTCTAACTTGATCAAGATGGAGTCTGCCTTCTGTCTTTCCAACCTTTCCAGCCTTTCCAGCTGTGCTTGTCTGTAACTGGAGGATCCCTGACTGGAGGTAAGGAGGCTTCATGTGCTGTAACACAAACCACTATGTTCTGTTAAGAATTCTGGGATGAAAGAGAAGAAGAAAATGCTCTGCTTCCTGGATTCTCGGAATTTTACTTATAGATTTTTCTCAAGTTCAGGATGTAAATTTTTAAGGTACTTTTTTTTTAAGGTTCTAAACTTTAGAAGAATTACGGTATAAAAGGCTCAGCCTTCATCTAACTGTCTCAGAAAACTTTTGTAATGAGAGTTAACAGAAGTGTTCTCCATTTAGCACAGTAGAAATGCTGTATTTGGACGGGAGAGCTGCGCTTTCTTTCTTCCTTGTTTTCCATGAGCCCTGTGGGATAGGAAGGACTCTAGGACTTTCTGACGCTAGCTAATCATCTCAAGAGCTTTGACAAACTCACTTCAGTTCTGTGTAAAATCAGAGCTTCAACGCCCAGGCAGCTCTGCTCTGCCCCTCCCCTCGGCTTCGTGCAGGCTTTCTCACATGCAAACTTCTCAGAGGCAGGAAATACTTTGCAGGCAATCTGGGCCTGCTTGTGGAGGCCCCCTCTCGCAAAACATCAGTCTGCATTTAGAAGACAGAAGTCACTAGGAACGCCTTGACAGGATCCGGCGTTTAGCTGAGGCTCCCTCCAGCTGCAAAGGGTGTTTTTGTTAGAATCACACACTGCTTTAAGGAGAACTGCTTAGAATAGAGCTCGTGACCTCAGCCAGAAATGTGAACTGAGATTTTGGAGACGCTAACCGGACAGATTCGTCTCCTAGCCTGGCTGGAACAGCATCATGCCTTGGCGGTAACTACAACTCCTGGTCCAGGTAAGAGGCTGCTGCGACTGTCATGTAGGAGACTGGGAACCCTTGGCATCTTCAGCCAGCTGTTGACTGCTTTCAGAGCTGAGCCCTGAAAAGCAGAAGGGGAAAATGTGTAGTCGGTAGAAAGCTGTGAGTCAAAATCTTTTTAGCAAAATGTCATTTCTAAAATATGTTCCGCGTAGCTCGAGTCTCTTTCCCCATACAGAAATGTTTTACCCTGATTTGTTTTTATTCTTAAGTTACTGACCAATTCATCTATAGCCGCTGCTGGTACAGGGGACCAATGCTGGTATCTTGAGACTAATGAATCTTCATATATTGAAGTGTGAAACTTTAGGAAGACCTTCCTCCTCTCTGTTTCCCCAAGGAAAAGAGTACATAATATTATAACATTTTTTCTTAATAATGAGCTTTCAAATAATAATCAGTGTCTTCCTGAAAACTATAAAGATCAAATTCTTTAGTATTTTCCTCAACTAGTTTCAGCCACATATCCAATTACTAATACACAACTTAAATTGTTATCTTAAGAGAAGTAATGACATACAAATTTACAAGTTATTTCTGTCTCTGCATGTTTAATTTCAGTTTGGGAATGTAAGTGCAGGAATTGGGTTTTGTTTACATTAAACTTGGATTCGCTGCTCAGATCTCCTGTTGTATGAACACTCTGTGTTACTGAAGCAGTCTGAATAGCTGTACAATCACATCAGTCAAGGGAAAACTTAGCTGACCATACATTGGTATTTCATGTCATCGTGAAGTCATATTGTCACCATGCTTCAACCTTCTAAATTTCCTTAATGGTTAAATGTGTGATCCAGGAGTAAATTAATGTAGCAATGCCAGATATAACACAGACTTACAATAACAAGGATGATGTTATATTTAGAAGGAAATTATTTTTTTTAAAAAAAATTGTATGGAATACTGTGCAGAGAGAACAAACATTCATGCCTATCTCCAAATCTATGAACCAAACAAGAAGTGCAGTAAGTGGGGGATGGAGAGCAGGTTTACCAATTGGACTCTAAGAAGTCAGTATGGATATTAATCATAAACTTCTATAAAGGACAAGATGACCATTTGCTGTGTCAGCTAATAGAATTCCTCATTTCTACCTGAGAATGATTTATGTTGATGCTTTGACATTGTTGCTAACAATTTAAGCTCTGTGAAAGCTTTTAAAAATGAGGAAAAACAGATTTTAATACGCAGAAAGTGAAATTCTGGGGCTTTAGGAGAATAGACCAGTGGCAGAGCAGTTGTCTACTATGTGTATGACCCTGGGGTCTGAAATATTTTACAAAGAATAATCAAATAGAATGCCAGGGAATGAAAGAGCATTAAATACCAGTCTCTGGTGTTGTCAGGGATCACCAATGAGGAAGCTCAGGAATAACATACATGAATGTCCTGTCCAAGGTCACACTCCTGCTAGGACAGGAGATGACAGGAACCATAGTCCTCTGCCTCATGTGTTATGGTCTTTATACCAGAGGCCTTGCTCTCAAATAATAACTACGCACAATAAAGTATCATCTTGCCCACCTACCAGGAGGCTAACTTTCAAAAAGGAAATTGGAATTCTCCTTCTAAGAAAAAAATATCAAACTTGCTGATTAACACCATCTTCTCAATGTCTGAGATTTCTTAAAAGGACTCACTAGACTTTCATCTCAGACTTTAAAGTAGTTGCTTTTATTTTAATGACTATTTTGTTAAATCTTATTCTTATGTCAAGCCGGCCAACCTGTATGCTATAACGACACTCATTAAAAGCCAGTGTTTGTTTCAAGAAAAGGACCTAATGAGGAACTTGCTCACCTCATAACCTTATACTCGGTTGGCACGGTAAAAATGTTATCTGCACCAATGACCTTCAGAAGTAGTTTTATAACCCTCTGTTATAATTGTCTCAAGACTCTCATCAGTCCCTCTATTATCTCAGTTAAATATTTCCCCACTCCATTTCCAATTCTAAGTGCCAAGGGGCTGTATGTCCATAAGAAAGCGTAAGTGTAAACTCTACAACTTTTTCTACCTTTGATCCACATTCACTACTCTAAGGCTTCAATAAAATTCTCTAGTACAGTGGTTCTCAACCTTCCTGATGCTGGGACCCTTTAAGAGAGTTCCTCATGTTGTGATGACCCCCAAACATAAAATTAATTTGTTGCTGCTTCATAACTGTCATTTTGCCACTGTTATGACTATGAATACACATATCTGATGTGAAAGAGAACCAATATGTGGCTCCCCAGAGGGTTCGAGACCCACAGCTTGAGAACCCCTGCTCTAGTCATGTACGAGGTACTTCTTTTGAATTATACAAGGACTGAGCAGGGAGACATCAAATGAGAGAGTTGGCTAGATCCTCTGTGGCAGGCATCCTTTTTTACAATACATGTGTGCTACAGCGGTGGGCTTTCCAGGCAAAAGATTTTCCCATAAAACTAATGTGTTCTGTTTCTAATGGCTGTCCTTTCCTTAAAGCAGGGTTCCTCAAAATTCTTAATACTGTGACCCCTTTAATGCAATCTGTCATGTTGTGGCGACCCCCAATCATAAAAATATCCTGTTACTGCTTTGTAATTTTGCTACAGGTATGAACTATAATTTGGATATCTGATATGCAGAATATCTGATATGAGGCCCCTGTGAAACAGTTGTTCTGGGGTCGCAACCCACAGGGTGAGAACCATTGTCTTAGACTCTGTGCTACGGGTCTGTGTGGCTTCCAGTTTGCAGGGGGTGGGAGGGAGAGTCCTAATATTGACACCTACACTGCTCAAAACTCTCTCCCGAGGCCATCACACTGCATTGCAGTAGACTGGATATCTAGCCTCATGCTCACTGGAATGCAATAAACAGTGAACAGTGTTCATTTCTGCATTCTGAAGAGTTCTCATTGTCAGGAAGGAGGCTGCCTTAACCATTTCAAACCTTTCCATACCTTACACCAAGCTGCCTGCCCATTTCTGGGATGAGATTAATCTTCTTTACTGATAAGTGGATTCATGGGCTTGAAATTTTTTTCTCCTTGGAAAGAGAAAAAAATTGTTGTTGCCTTGCAATGAGAAGAACCCTTTTAAACCATTTACTCTAGGGAGGTTTGGGGCAATAACTGACACATTTTTAACTCATTGATTTTAAGCATATTCAAGGAATACCAACAGTTTTGTATGAGAGTAGGTTTCTTGAAGCCAAAACTAAACCAAAAAGCCTCCAGAGAAATGTCTTTCTTGATCAGTTTTGAGACGTTATGGAGTTTGCTACTATGGCTCTTCTCTGGCTTTCAACTGCCTGTCAGCTTAAGAGTTTCGGGGAGTGCATGGGCTTAGTTTTCAAAGAAGCTTTGTGAAAAAGTGAAGGCAAAATATAGACATTGAAATAAAAAAGTTTTATTCAATGGCTTATAAGGTATTTATATACATGACCTTGAAAACGTTGGCAGGGGAGTACGTGTAAAATGAACTTTCCAACCAGGAAGCAATAGAGATTCATCATTAGATTCTTCCCATTAGCTGAGGTGAACGCGTAGAAATGAGCAGCAGTTGGTTGCATGTCTCAAGCAACTTTATTTTACTGAAATCCCAAGGCATCATAGCAATGTCATTTAGGTAAATTAGAGAGATAATGAAATGGAAGTAGCAAAAGTAGAAAGATCAGAGAGTAAGCTTAGAAAGTTTATTTTCATTCCCAGAAACTAAAAGCACCTCTAACCCGTCAAGAATTGTCAATACCTGTTTGTCAGTAAGTTGTGAAATGACGAGAACAGAAGACAAGAAATAAAAATAAAACAGGGTTGTAGAATGTTAATATGTGAGAGCTGGACTTTGACTCTAGTCTCTGGACGTCCCAACATGATAGACTAATACTTGTTAAGGAGGAAGAAAAATAAGTGGTTGGCAGAAGCCATCAAAAGCTAAGGCCAGAGGTTAAAAACACTCTTATAAGATGACATTACAATTCTCTAAGAACCAGAAGCACGAGCTTCCAGAAATAGTTAGAAATGAAAGCTTGTGTGAGGCAGCCTGAGGGGGGCCAGTGGCTTTTCCAATTTGCATAGGATGGGATACTGAAAAAATCATAAAGGATTCGGAACGCTGACTGATTCTATCTCTGCTGCTCAACGCTCCCTGATTTGAGCCAGCATAATTTACATTTTGATGTACCACAACCATATTGACATAGCACAAGCTGGCAAATACCTCCACTTCATACTTGGCTCTGATTCTGCAGCTAATATCAGCTGGACGAGTCCTCAGGAAATCATCACTTCCTGGTCCTTCTCACCCCACATCACCATCCCTGAGCATCTAGTCTAGTGAGTGCCTGAAGCGTGCCTTCCACTAAGCACCCTTTCCATTCTTTTAAATCATGTTACATTAATGTATTATTGTGTTTTTATCAGTTTTTCATTGTAGGTATGGGGAAAGCGAGATTCAAATGATTTAAGAAACAACTAAAATTTCCAGGGGGAAAATACACTTTAACAAATATCTTACCTATACACAGACACATACACAGACACATACACAGACACACAGACACACACACAGACACACACACACACACACAGAGAGAGAGAGAGAGAGAGAGAGAGAGAGAGAGAGAGAGAGAGAGA
>NW_021604630.1:12889512-12943861 GCF_004785775.1 Grammomys surdaster | reverse complement strand
AGAGAGAGAGAGAGAGAGAGAGAGAGAGAGAGAGAGAGAGAGAGAGAGAGAGAGAGATCCTTATTTACTCAAAGGTACTTAACATTAGGCTAGATACTTAGTTATGAACATTGGGCAGGATACTTAGTTCTGTACTTGGTCCATCTTATGTGTTTGATAAATAAAAGCTTTTTATAATTACCATTATCACTATCAGCAAAAGTTTTAATGTTCATAATATTACTTCACTATCTAGAAAACCATCCACTGACCAAAATTGGCTCAAATGTCTATTCATAGATAGGTAACTATAATCAAATTGTACAGACTACACATAAAAGACTGAAGTTGGAATCTAAATTGTTGGCCCCTGACAGGATAGGGAGCTGACGGAAGGAGGTAAATTCAAAGAATTTCTTCTTGATTTCAGTGAAGGTTAGGCTTGGGTGTCAGGAACAGCTAAAAGTTCAGTTTCCTGGAGTCACCTGGTTATCTAAGCACCTGTGCCAATGGTGCTGCATGCACCATATCTCTTATTCACACTGAGTGATGGCTATTTCTAATGCAAGAGAGTTCCTAGAAATGATAACCAAGCTAAAAATAAAGTGACCACTTAAAGCAAAGCCACATCTCTCTATGATGATGATAAAGCCTTAGAACCCGTGTTCCTTCTTGGACAGAAATATCTTTTTATAAAGAGGCAAAACCATGTGTCACCCATGTCTATTAGCTAGAGGTGAGGAGGAACAAGTTTCCAACACAAAGCTTAACTCTTAAGTTCTTCCTTACATGAAAATTTCCACCTGAGACAAGGTTAGAGTGAAGACACTAATTGTGAGATCTTTTAGAACAGTGGTTTTCAACCTGTGGGCTTCTACCCACTGTGGGAGTCAAAAGACCTTTTCACAGGAGTAGCCTAACTCCATTGGAAAACAGAGATTATGAACCATGGCAGTAGGAAAATTTCAGCTAGTAAGTTACGGTTGGGTATCTCCACAACATGAACTGTATTAAAGGGCCACAGCGTTAGAATGATTGAGAACCCCTGTTCTAGAGAAAGGAGTCATGCAAAGTTACTATCCATTAATAAGTTTTCAAACCTCAACTAAGGCACTGTGTGCTTCTAAATGTTTACATAGGGAGGAAAATCCATAGAAAGCTATAAAAATACTGGGGTCTAGGAAGTGCTGCTTCCACAAGGCATACTGTCCATGATGACTGTCAATTCTGGGATCTCTTGGAAGCCACATGCTCCTGGAACTGTCTTCCTGATAGCGAGTAAAAGACCATGAACTGTTCCAAGATTTCCTCAAATTACGTGTGGGATGGTTATGAAAAATATTAGGAGAGTCTGCAAAGCTGGCTTCCCTGAGCTGTAAAGTGGGTGTGAGGTAGATGTTGCCAGATCTGGATTCCTCCCTGCAAGGAAATTAGACCCTGCTCAGGAGCAGGGAGGTAAAAACAGGGCACTTCCAAAATAATAGCTTGCCATTTTGCAACAACCTGTTCTTTTCCCATGCATAGACTTCTAGTCCATCGAAAGGGTTAATTTTGAAATTTCCCTAGTTCCTGGAGTAATTCTATTCTGAGAGCAAAGGATGTGAAAAGCCTTTCCAAATCTAGGAGAAGCTCCAAGGTATGCATTAAATGTTACCATTGAAGAGCTAGTTTTCATTTTGGTGTCTACTTCATTTTCCTTCCAAAAACCAAAATGAACAGCCATGACATCAGATCTCTTGGAAATAGCAATGGGCTATTTAAACCTGTCATAGGTGACTGATTTTATAATTTACTAAAGTTAAATTTTTTGAGGATCACTAGACATGGAAACATGGAAGCTATTTCATATATATGATTTTTAACTTTACAGAGCAATTTACCAATGAAGAATCTTCACAAGAGTTGATGTTTCTTGCTAACAGTTAATGAAGCGTAATGAATACACTCTGCATAAAGTATGGGAACGTTCGCCTGCAATTCTTGACATGGGTGTAACCCCACGAAATTTCTCCCCTTTATGGTAGCATATACATTGATAATTCTATTTTTCCAGTATAGTTTATGCAGCCATTCCTAGGAGACTTCCTGGTAGTCTGAGTTTTTGAACCTGTCTAGCCCCTCTTCAGTGATGTCTGAGCCATAGGTGCAGTAGCTGTGATGTAGCTGTGTCTATTGAGCCTGGGCTCCACATCCCTGTTGATCTCTGCACTGTGTCCAATTGAGGGTCTCTGTGATGTTATGACTGCTAGAAAAAGGTTAACCTCTCCCAGAGATAAATCCCCCTGTACTTTTCCCAGGCCTTGAAAACATATACACACAACTAGTACAGACTCATCAGATTGTATTTATATATTTATGAACATGCACATAATAAAGACTGTAAAAAAAAATAGAGACCATCAACCTGAGAGTTGCAGGGGCATGGGAGGGATGAGAGGAAGGGGCCGGAAGCAGAGAGGGAGGGGGAATAATATAATTTTATTCCAATAAGAAAATTTTAAAAATGATAATTATTATTATGTGAAAGGATGTAGACAATGTTTCTGTGAGATATTAAGACATATCTTTCTGCTAAAGAAAGAACAAGCTTCACAACACTATTTGGACGTAAGTTCCTACATCCTATATTGAAATTTTCTCTCTTCTACAACCCAATTCTACCTTTCTCTACCTTGGATTCAGTGACATGAATGTCTATGGGGAAAGCACAATTTTTTTTTCCTAGATGCTGGCTGCCTTGTGAGACTCCTAGAAATTCTGCTTAGAGGTGTCCTATTACTTTTGCTATTTGTGTACTCACAGAAAGGACGTAAGAAAAAAATCATACCTGCTATTGAGTTCTCTACGTACATAAACATTTTGTCTAAATTATCTCAGTTTGGTCCTGAAAAGCATTACTCTTCATTTTATCACTGAGTATGTGTCCCAAAAGTCACAATCTGGATAATTTATGCACTGATATGTTAAAAAAAAAACAATCTCCACACTAGCTCAACATGATAAAGCAGTAACTTACTTATTAACATTAGTCAGTGTGTACTGGAAGGACTGTTTATAATGCAATTATGTCTGTTTCTAAGCAGGTGCCTACTGACTTTTCTAATTTGATATGAGTAAGTCATCAGGGAGCACGGACTGCTCACAAATGTGACTACTATCTCACCTCCAGCCTCCATGCAGGAACTGAGTCTGGTTTGAGCTTGCAAAGGTGTGCATGCTGCCACAGATGCTAGAGCTTCATATGTCCAACTGCCCTGTAGTGTCTGGAAAACACTGTCTCCTTATGGCTGTCCACATTCTGCCTCTCACAGTTATTCAACCTCTTCTTCTCTGATGACCTTTGGCCTTATCAGGAAGGAATGTGATATATAGATGTCTCCTTTAGACCTGAGCACTCCAGTCTTTAGATTTTATTCTATGAGCCGAGACCAATTGCTATTTGCTATCTTAATTAGGATTTAGTATAAGAAACACCTCTGTGATGAGTGTTGAGAATCTTTTAAAACAGTACTAAATCAGTTTAATGCTATAGCCATTTATAAGAATAATGGTATTAGGTTCTCTACTAGGGCCCATGACCGACCTAGGCACAGGTCTTGAACCAAATAGCAGTGCCAATATGGGTTTCAAAAAACCCCATGATCTGAAAATGGTTATTTCCCATTTTTTTTGCATCAGTATTATTTTTACTATATAAACAATATACATGATTGTATTTCCTTTCTGATAAAATTGTTTTTCGTAGACTTAATAACTGGTTCCTCTAATGTTCTCTATAACTCTTGCTATTAATGATTCTTCCTCCTAAATTATCTCTCATTGCTATACATTCTCAGTGTACACATTTATATTTCCTTTAAAGGATGTTTTTCTTAGCTATATCTCCTACAGAAACTTACTATATGAATTTCCATCATAAAAATTCTGTTGCACAGGCATTTACACTGAATTCTTTACTTTTTTTTGACTATCTGTATCTCTGGTCAAGTCCAAAAATATGTTTTAGAACTGAAACAAATTCCTACGCAAGATTTTAAAGGCATATTTGTGTGCCATATTGTCTCCAGTGTTGATTCTGAGAAATCTAACACCATCTTCATTCAGAATTTCTAAAATATAATCTTCTATTCTTCTGAAAGCATTAAGTATCTTTGTTTTCTGTCCTATGTTCTGAAATTTCATAGTCATGCTTCTGAACATAGCCAGTTTTTATTCTTTTGTTCTACAGTCTAGACCATGATTCTCTTTGCTCTAAAGACTTGATCATTAATCCCAGGAGATTGTCTGATATTAAAATCAGCACACAGAGGATTGGAGAGGTAACTCAGGAGTTAAAAGTAGGTATTACTCTTTCAGAGTATCCAACTTTGATACCCAGCACCCATATTAGGTGATTCACAGTTACCTGTAACTCTAGTGGAATCTAAGTCCTCTGACCTTTGTGGGCACTTGCTCGCACACACGCACGTGCACACGCACATGCACCCATACACACCCACCCCCCCACACACACACACAGAAGCATACACAGACTTATTTTTTAAAAAAAACTCCTTAAAAGGTAGCACACAGAGTAATTGACCTGATTATACATCGTTCACAGATGCATATGATGGACTTGGCTCATATTTTCTTTTGAAGAAAAGATTTTCTTCCATTTTTATGAAATGCTCCAGAGGACTGACATTTCCCTGTGGACTAATAAACTTTGAAATTTAAATAATATTCTAGCATTTGTTACCGAGTCTATTATCTTTCTCAAAGAGTATCCTATAATAGTAAGTCTCTGGAAGCAGAAAAATGATTTCTTCCATCAAGTAGGAAACTACCAAACTTTCCATTAGACTTAGATGTTGTAGAGGCAAAAAACAATCCAGGAAATATTTCACTCTTTGAGGATTTCTCCAGCACATCTTTCACACCCAACATCACTTTCTATTAAGGAAAGAAGAGAGCAAAGGAAATGGGGAGTGGGGCAAGAGGATGAGTCTCCCAACCAATGTGAAAATTTTTAGAGTATTAATATTCATCAATGATGGTATTTTTTTGTTCATATGAGTATCTTTCATAAAAATCAAAAGGTGCAACCAGAAAGACAGAATACAATATCTATATTTGTATTCCCCATGTTCGGCACAATGTCTATCATTCTTCAGATAGTGAATGAAGTTTTAATAGTGATTGTGCTGGCACTTCCGTCTGATGGATACTACTACACACTGATCTTAGCATAAAGCTTTGCTTGTGCCTTCTTCTTGCATGATGCAGAGTTGACAATAGTCAATGAAAAATTTTAATTCACAGAGTAAACTATAAGCTGTATATGTATTTCAAAGGTAAGTATGCAATACAGTGTTTACTGTATGACAAATATGAAAGATTTGCCAGTCATTCTCCAACTAGACTCTTCTCATTTTTAAACACCATAATGGTCAATAGTGCTTGATTCTGAAATATGTATTATGCACCATGAGATGTTTATGTTAAAAAGAAGTAGTACAAAATGACGCCAAAATTTTACATCACTTTCTGTCTATACGTCTCATGCATTAATATCACAATAAATGGCTTTATACAACTCACAATGATTTTCTAGGACATCTACATGAATAGTGGTGCCTGGAGTCTCCAGTAACATGAACATGTTGGTGTTTGAACACATGCATTTCGGAAGTAAAAATTCACATAGAAATTCACTTCATAAAATCAACACCCTAGAAATGACCTATACTTTTCCAGACCTTCCATATGAATCCTCAGCAGCTGAGCTCATTTTTAAATAAAACTGCCTGAAAGGATTAGGAAAAAATATAACAGAAATATGTAGAATAGTGCTCTGTAGTTTGAATGATACTTTTAAATAAGACAGCTTGATACAGAATCCCTTAGTGAAGGTCAGACCTTATAGAAAGTATACATTTTATAGCATGGATTTTAGTCAATTCAGATGATTTAGAAAATCAGGCTGGTATGCTCAGATGCAGTGCCAATATTGCAGTGTTTCTATTTGCTAATACTTTCTCTGGTCTTAGGTAGAATATTTACTTGACTATGAATTAAAAATGAATTTAAATAAGAATTTGTGTAGAAAGAAGATGAAGAAGAAGTGTTTTCACACCTACCAGGTCACAGACTATGGAACAGGTGTTGAAAATCTAATGATTATCATCAGAATGATAAGTAAAAAATATTTTGTCCAAAAAATAGACAGAATAGGGTCATAAAATACCCAAAAGGCCTGAATCAGAAATTGATGCCAGAGCTACACTACATTGAACCTAACTAATTTATAATCTCTTTGGGCTGATAAATCATCTCAGAATTTGTTGAATTACCATCCTTCGACATAATAAGAATACTTAACGACTTGCCCTGGTTGAATAAAATAAGTTAAAAAGACCATAAGCTCTTAGGAAAACAAAACAAAAAAACACTGTGTATTGATTTTTCAGATTTAGCTGGAAGTTTCTGAGGAGCCCAAACAACTGTGTTTCTCCTTAGAAATTGAAATAAAGACAGAATTCAGGCACAACCTAAACATAAATGGGGCTTAGGAATGACACAGTAATACCACTTGGCATTTCTTAAGCTAGCCTGTTCCTTCTACACTGGATAAAAATAAAGAAAAGAAAGCATCTAAGGCAGAACCGCCCTATTACAACCTCAGTTTGCCCATGAAAGCAGAAATGTTCTGGCCTGCATCTCAGCATTTTCTCCCACTTTCCGTAGCCTCCCACACTATAATGACTTATGCATGGAATTCAGAAGCTTTATATTGTTCTTCTCAGTGCAAGGTGAATGCCAACATGGAAAATGTGATGGCCAATTTCAAAGATGGCCACAGACCTCTGAAGGAACCAGAAAATATCCAGAAGGATATTTGGTCTGACCTAGGTACCAAAATGCTAGAGCATCTTCATTCCACCCGTTTTTGTAGGGTAGGACTATTTACCTTTCAAGCATGTGCTTAGCAGGAATAACTTGGAATTTTTAGTGGAGTGTCAGAGACCTTTTCAAAAGATGGGATTGAAGCCAGCCCAGCAGTTAATCTGGTTTATGGCTAAGAGCAACATTATATGCTGGCAGTTCCCGTGCAGAGCAAAAACTGAAAAATGTCTGCTCTTTCAATGGGAGTTTTCATTCAAGGTCTAGAGATTTGTTTTCACTGTAGATTGACATTTGGGTTAGTCAATTTTCAAAGGTTGACTTTAATATGGATAGAACTTGTTTGCTTTAACTGGTTTAAACAGTTCAAGGTAGAAGGATGGAGACCTGGAAAATCCTTTTATTCTGACCTTACCTATCTTACATGTGATTTTGTTGCTTGCTTAAATTCCTATGGTCCAAATTCTAGCAGAAATCTACTAACATCTTTACAAAGAAAAAGAATGAGTGAGACTTGAGGACCCATCCTAATTGTCTGAGGATGCTCACATCTCCGTTTGATACACTTGAATTCCTTCATGGGATTGGAGTTCATACACAGCAAAGACATGAGGAGACACGATGAAGCTTAAAATATCACAATTCTATGGAGACAATAAACTCCCTTGGTCATTTGAGCCTTGGTCTTAGATGTTTACCTAATTTAAACATTGGCTCACATTCTAGATCAATTGTTTTGAACCTTTACACACTATTTTAGACTTCAACAATACTGCAATAACTGTATGGATAGAAATATCCGTTCTAAAAAGCCTTATAACAGAATACATCATGCTTTCTTATCCATTAGTTGTGAGTTACTATGAACTACACTATATTGTTCTGCTTCGTTGTCACTCTCTGGGGTAGAGACATCGTGGTCACTGGGACTTGACAGGTGTGAGTTCTTTTACTAATGAGTTCATACACTAATGCATTGTGCATGCTGTCTCCACTGCTCAAGTTTTGCAGGACTGGTTCCCTGGTGGCCTTGGTTTCAATTCAAACCAAGCAGCAAATCAATTTCCTTAATGGCCTTTGTTCATAAAAGTAAATCAGGAAAGCAGGCAAAGCCAGAGCAACGAGTTAGTTTTTCCAGTGAATTTTATTAAGCATCGCAATCCAAATATTTTCTTAATAGAACTTAAAATATTTGGGTACTTATATCTTTCTTCATTAATAAACCAGTCCAATTGGTTTTGGAAGTACTGAAAAACTTTTACTAAAAGTACTAAATGCAGAATTTTCTCTAATATTAGACTGCTTCTAAGAAATAAAATCGATTAAGGCTATTAAGCAAATGTTTTGCATTATTTCTTACATCTGCTTCACAGCACAGATTAGATTCTTTGCCATGAAATATGATTATGTTAAAAATGTATCTATAACAGTATATTTTCACTTTTTTCACAGGTAATGACATGGCAGATCACATTCTCTTCCTTGACCCATGAATTCAAAATCCTTCCCCAACTTCCATCCCTTTGAGTGTCATATGGAATGCATCTCCTTGTCTGCTATTAAACTATGATGACATGTCTGTAGCTATCAGAAAGAGGAGCTGGGAAGAGCATGTGACTCAGCAGACTGAGCAGCCTTTTAATTCTGATGAGTATGACATAGCATGTCATCACGGACTGGCATCCGACAGCTTGGAGGTAAGGATGGAAAAAGATGCAACCTTAAACGTGGACCATAAAGAGAAGGGTGCCTCTGTGCCAGACCACTGTTGTGGGTCAGAGACAAGAGACTTTCCTGGGAGGCCAATGGGTCACATTTCTCAGGAGGTGGATGAAAGTGACAGTCAGGAAAGGGAAGAGCAGTTTCTATCGCTAGAGGCCAGCACAGAAACACTAGTGCACATTTCTGATGAGGATACTGATTCAGACCTACACCTTATCAATGACTCACAGATTTTAACTCCGAAAAGACATGAAAGAGACAGCCAAGACAGTGTCCAAGGAGCAGGCTCCTTCATGAGGACACTGTCCACCATGCAAAAGAGCCAAGATCCTCATAACACCTGGAGGATGGCTAGTGAAGCTAATAGATTTCCAGCAGAAGGAGGTGGAGAAAAGAAAGATGTTGAGGCTGTAGGTAAAAGCCTGGAGCTTTGTAAGAATACAAGTGCAAGTGAAACAAAAGATGGGCCCAAAGCAAATACATTCCAGCCTTTGAATGTGGAAGATGACATCACTCCTAAGACACTACTGCTTGATTCTTCAATACTCATAAACGATGTCACACCTGAGACACAACTGCTTGATTCTTCAATACGCGTGAAAGACGTCACACCTGAAACACAACTGCTTGATTCTGCAGTAATCGCTCAACAACGCAGGAAACCTGACTTCCCTAAAGATGACCAGGAAAATAATCGACACCATGTAGTAGAAGAAGACTTCTTGGCAGCTCCTAATGCAGACAGAGGACTGCCATTATTAAAAGCAGACTGCGGAAGCTGCCTTTTGCAGCCTCCTTCCTACCCTGGTGGAATGTCAGCAGAAAATGACCCGGAGAAGAGTGGGTTCTCAGAATATCAAAACAAAAGCACTCTCGAGGTCAGTAGGGAAGATGGCATGCAGTGTTTACACTTAAGGGGCCCAGTGACCACCCAGGAGACCATTGACAATCAAGTCAGACTGCGCAAGAGGAAGGTAAGCCTCACATGTAGCTCGTCTGGTTTTTGAAATGTTGTAAATATCTTTATTTTCATAACTTATGGATGGGCTTTGGCTGAAAAGGATGCACAGATGTTCTGTTTGGTTTTGTTGTTTCTACCCTGTCATGTAGCTTGTACAAATTTAAAGACCGTTCATTTGGTAAAACCATGAAACTATGTGAGAGTTGACATACAATAATCTTACAGTTTCACTAACAACATTGTGATGGTTTGTGGGTCTTTAAAATGCATTAAGATAGCACTCAGCATGGCTCACTCTCCTTGGAATTTAGTACTCACCACAGCATCACTCTGTAGTTCATGGCCTTCTGAAAAGGGACATGTAATTTTTATAAGAAAAGCAGCAGTGTGTTTAATCTTGTCTCATTTGCTTGGGCTTGTTTTCCTTTCCTTTCAAAGAGCATATTTAGTCCTTGGCAGTCACGTATCTGAAACAAAAACAAAATCAGCTTGAGTCTGGTGGGGTGGCTCAGAGGTTAGGGACATGTCGTTCTCTTCCAAAGGACCAGAGTTCAGTTCTCAGTACCCATGTGGAGTGGCTCCCAGTTGCCTATAATTCCTCCTCCAGGACACCCTGTGCATGACTCCTGCCTCTGTAATTCCTCCTCCAGGGGACCCCATGCATGACCCCTGCCTCTGTGGGCCTCTGAACTCATGTGTACATGCTTCACATGCAGATACACACAAGTACATGGGATTGAAAATAAAAGGAATCTTAATTCAGAATAACACTTTCTATATGGAGAGACAGCACTTTGCATGTGCTAATTTTACTTTAAATGTCATACTAGTACATCTACCATCAGTAGAGGCATCATTATGTCTTTGCCTTGAAAGGGCATGATATAATTATTTTATGATATAATTATTTTATACCAAATAATATATATATCAATATTTTATGCCAATTATGATATAATTATTTTATACCATTAATGATATAATTATTAAATTATAATAAATTATAAATAAATTATAAATAAATAAATAAATTATAATAAAATTATTGGTATAATTATTTTATTTACATGATATAATTATTTTACACCAAGGCCTTTTGAATTATTCTATAGATTCCCCTAAGAAGTCAAATAAAAAATACAGAGTTACCCTACATGACTGTGGGTTAGCACTGAACCCTTATTCATGATTTCAGGCTTCCTGTACAATTTTTTTTCTAACAACGTATTACTATGTAAACTGATGTAACTCTATGGGATAGTTTCTTCTCTGATCACTCTTTTCTGTGGCAGTTGGAGAAACTCTGAAGAAACTTTTGTGAAACAGAAGAGAGCTATTCTTAGTTCTGTCTAACTGGGACCATTCGCTCACAGTTGGAAGGGGGACTTTTCCAATTCTCTCTTATCTCCATACACTGTGGTTTTGTTAACAAACTAGGTCATTAAACTGAATATAGTCGTTTCAACTACTTGAAATGAACTCAAAGACGTTACAGCAAAAAAATCATATATGCTCAGACTATATTCCAAAAGAATATTCTGTGCTTCTGGAAAATACTCTCTCCCTTATATAAGTTGTATTCAGATGTCAGTCCCCCGTGAAGTTATTATGATTGGAATGCTCAGATCGCATTTCCCAAAATTTCCATATGTCCTACCAAATCTGTTGGAGAGAATGCAATAATGACACAAGGAAATACTAACTGACTTAGGACATGGCTCCCTAAAATAAGACAAATCTGGCATAACTGCCTACAGACACATTAAACATTCCTGCAACATATGCTCATGGTTGGACGTTGATATCAATATGAAGAATGCAGGAAGGAATCTGCTCTTCAGCATCCTGCTAAGGGCTGCACTTGGAAAGCTGTAGTTGTATCTCATCTGCAAGTTCTCATTGAAATGTTCTATTTTAAGTGTTTCAACACCCCAACGTGTTGCCGGATTTTTGGTTGAAATGCTTCCTTTGACATTACAGCCTTTGGCATGCCTTGGAATGAGTAGACTAAATGCAAACATTTAGGTTCAATATTTGTTATTAAAAATGTGGTTAAGGCATAAATCATTAGTATTGAAATGGGTAATAACTTTTGTCTGTTACTAACAAGTGTTAGATAACTATAAATTGAAAATTAGCTTAAATTGGGCCAAACTAATCAATTGTATACATATAAACAACATGTACAGAGATACTCATTGTTTCATGTAACTAAAATCTAAGAGAAACAGCCTAATTTTGATCAACATATATTTAACCATTACAAATTGTATGGATGCTATACAGCCATTAAGGACCTGGACATAGAGGCTTGTAGAAATAGCATAGTCAGTAAAGTGACGATACAAGCAGAAAGACCCAAATTTGATTTCCAAGAACACACATAAAAATCTGAGTGTGGCAAGACATCCCTGTAACCCCAGCACTCAAGGTCCAGAGACAGTAGGATCCCTGAGCTTGCTGGATAACTGGTCTAACCAAAGGCTAAGCTCCATGGTCAGTGAGAGAAGCTATCTCTAAAACTAAGATTGAGAGTCGTGGCTGGAAAGATTGCTTAAGGGCACTGAATGCTTTTGCCCAGGAGACCTGGGTTCAATTCCCAGTACCCACAGGTTATCTTTCAACTATCTTAATTCCAGTTCTAGTGGAACCAATGCTTTTTTCAACCTCCATGGACACCAAACATGTCCTGGTTACACATGCATACATGCAGATATAACATTCACAACACAAAATAAGATTGAAATTAAAAGAAAAATATTAAAGTTGGAGAGTGACAGAGGAAAGTACTCAGTGTCAAACTCTGGTCTCACCTCAACACATATGTATACACTGACAGTCATATGCACACTAAGAACACATAGATACAAGTGTATACACACACATACATATACACACACATACATGTATACACACATACATGCACACGCACACACACATGCACACTCATTCACACATACACACGCACACACAATAAAGTGAAAATCATGGCATTCATCTTAAAAGTTATCCATGATATTGTTCAACTGGAAGAAAATATTGGCAAATTAGTAAGTATAGCATATTCTGGCTTGAGTGAAAAATATATTTATAGATTTAGAAATTAATAAAACTATTTTTTATTTTAATCATTGTCCTATTTCTGTGAAGAAGCATCACAACCAAGGCAATTCTTATTAAAGAAAGCATTTAATTGTGAGCTTGCTTACAGTTTCAGAGATATAGTCCCTTAGCATCATGGTAGAAAACAGGCCAGCAGACCAGCAGGCACTGGAGCAGTGACTCAGGGTTGATTCTGATCCAGAGAGAGAGAGAGATCCTGGGGCTAGCACAGGCTTTTGAAACCTTAAAGCCCATCCCCATTGACACACTTCCTCTAACAAGGACACACCTCCTAATTCTTCTAATCCTTTCAAATAGTGTCATTCCCTGGTGACTGTCTAAACATTCAAATTTATGAGCCTGTGAGGGTCATTCTTATTCAAACCACTACTCCCTGGCTCCCTGTTATATGCTTATAACAATATCATAATGCAAAATGTTTTAGTTCAACTTCAAAAGTTCCCAAAGTCTTTCACAGTCTCAATACCTAAAATTCCAAAGTTCAAAGTCTCTTCTGAGATTCATGGCAATCTCTTAACTCTAACCCCTATAAAATAAAAATAAAAAAGAATATCACAGACTTTCAACAAACAATGGCACAGAATATATATTACCATTCCAGAAAGAAAGAAAGAAAGAAAGAAAGAAAGAAAGAAAGAAAGAAAGAAAGAGAAAGAGAAAAAGAGAGAAAGAGAGAAAGAGAGAAAGAGAGAAAGAGAGAAAGAGAGAGAGAAAGAAAGCATGCAGCATGAGAAGATACTGGACTGAATCAAGACCAAAACAAATAAACAAACAAACAACAGGAAAAACTCCAAATTCTGCATCTCTGTGTGTGATGCCAAAGCATTCTTCAGATGTTCAACTGCTTTCATCTTGTTGACTGCAGCACACTTTCCTCTCTTGGGCTGGTTTCATACCTGGGCTGCAGCTCTCTTTGACAGGTATTCCAAGACAGGTATCTCCAAACCCATGAAACCCAGGCTTCTTCTTCATAGCTATGTGCAATGGCCTCTCTGAGCCTTTGTACAAGGGATACCTCTGACATATACCTGGCCTTGGTGGTTTTCATTAGCCTTGGAGAAAAATTCTACAACCTATTTCTTGTATCCTTGATTCTGAAGCCAGAACCATATGGTAAATTCTGCTGCTTGATGGGAATGGAGTTTGGCCCCCTATCCAATTACATTTGTATCTGCTTTCTGTTGCTGATGATGTCCTTCATTGCTTAAGCTTCTCTTTAATTCTTGTTCACAAGTTGGAAGCTTAAGGCGGGGTGGGGGCGGGGGTGTCTTGCCCTGACGTCATCATTCCCTTTATTCCGAAATTCACCACCAGAGTTTTCTTTAAATTTTTTACTGCCTTTTCTCCTCAAGCTGAACATTTTTTATTTCTCTTTGTCCAGCTTGCTCCTTTTCGGATAGATCTTCATGCGAGTTATTAATTAATTCATAATTAATAATTAATTCATAATTAATATTAATTAATTCATATTAATAACCACAGGACACAGACAATACTAGGCTGCCTTGAAATCTACTCTGGCGATCACATTAATCTAAAACTCTTCTATTTAACCTCAGGCAGATTTTTAAGACAAGAACAAAAAAGCAGCTACACTCCTTGCCAAAATATCGCAAGAATGACCTCTAGGCTCTGAAAATTGTTGTGTTGGGACCCCACTGGCCACAGTGTCTACTCTGCCCTTCCCTTGCTACTTCTGGGATGGCCCATTAAGCCCTGCTCAAAATGCCAGCTGCTTTTCTAGTCCAAAGTCTCAAAGTCCACATCCCGCCAACAAAGGGTACAATCAGGATTATCACAGCAATACCCCAGTCCCTTGTAGTAGTTCTCTTAGTCACTATCCTATTGCTGGGAAGAAATATATGATCAAGTTAACTCTTATGAAAAAAGCATTTAAGTGGCGGGGGGGGGTTGCTTACAATTCCTGTGGTTCAGGAAATTATCAGCATGACATGGCGGGGAGCATGGTGGCATGCAAGCAAGCCTTGGAGCAGGAACTGAGAGCTACATCCTGATACTATATTGACACTATAGTACGAGAGAGAGAGAGAGAGAGAGAGAGAGAGAGAGAGAGAGAGAGAGAGAGAGAGAGAGAGAGAATGGGTTGGGCTTTTGATACCTGAAATCCCAACCCTAATCCTTTCAAATAACGTCACTCCTTAGTAACTGAGCATTCAAATTCATGAGTCTATGGGTGCCATTATTATTCAAACTCCACACTATAAACAGAAGAATAAATTCTGTAACTGAATAGAATATGCTAAATATCTTCTAGCCAGGTACAAGGTAGCATCAGATATTAGAATGGAATTCAAGAGACAAAAGAAGAAATTTTTCACTTTGTAGTCTATATATTTCTCATAAATGATAAACTTACAGGTGAAATGAATAAAAGAAAGTAAAAAATAAAATAGCATTATAACTATAAATGCTTGAAATATGTTCTGTATGCACATTGTAATTATTATCTTGTAAAAATGAAATCATTTATAGTTTTTCAAAATAGCAATAAAAATTTTAATTGAAACTTGAATTGTAATGTCAGTACTCAGTGATGCTAGCTAGTTTAAAAGAAAGAAGTCTGGGGGAAGGAATGCTAGGCAAGCATCCTATACCTGGCCTTTATTCCCAACCTTTTCTATTTTGAACTTTTTATTTTGAGACAAGTCTTTCTGAGCTGTCCCAAGCTAACCTACAAATCACTATGTTGCTTTCAGGCAGACCTCAAACTTCTAATCTTTCTGCTTAACCTTCTTGATAGTTGAGATTAGAAATCTGTGCCACTGGGTTTGCTGAGAACAGTGTCTTCAGAGACACACATGAGCCACATTGTCATGTCTGCACAAAGGTAGGTGCCCGATACCAGAGTTTGCTAAGCCATCTGTCTAGTTAAACTTATTCTTAGTTATAGACTAACATGAGAAGAGAGGTTGAAAACGGGAAGTAGACTGTGAGACAATCTGAGGCTGAGAACTTCAATCAACTCACTAACTGAATGCCAAATAGAATACCAAATTCTTCCTGGAATTTTCAAGCATAGATTTTTTTTTTCTACCATGGGGATATAATGAATGTTCTAAGACTGAAATAAAACAAGTGAAACAAAATCAAACAATAAAACAGAAATGACAAAATTCTTCCATCTGCAGGGGATGGCAGTACAGGCCAAAAGCCCCTCCCCACTTCAGAGTCTGATGCAGAGGGATGGGAGATATGAAGGTAACTTTCATTATACAATGCATATGGAGGTAGCTTTTATTATACAATAAGATCCTGCCTCAAGGAACAAAGCAAAACAAGTGAATGATCTCCTGAACATGTTCCCTGGTGCTCCTTTGGACATAATGTGCCTTATATCTACATTGTCTATCTTTGGGACCTATAAAGTTTAGGAGGCACTTATTTTACATGGCCTTTTTTGTCTAGTAATAGTTGTGACAATCCAGGAAAGACAGAAAAACGTATTTCTAAGGAGTCTCCATGACTGAGGACTGTGTAGCATACCCAACCAATGAGCTTTTGAGCTAATAATATTTGAGCTTAAATACGTTAAAATAGTTCATGGAATTGAAATGGAAACCACAGAAATCAAAGCAAAACCAAGAGAATTGTAAGCAGACGTTAGTGAATGGGTAACATGGCTGTGTGGCATAGGACAAGTGCCCTTATGGTCTTGGTGAATCCCTGGCCTGAGGCAGCTCCTTCAAAGCAGTTCTCAGAGACACATTCCACAGATGTCTGGAGGCGGGAGACAGCCTAAGAAGTGGTCTCTTAAACCAGAAGCTATGTGAAGATGGAAAAGAGTAGAGAAAGGCTTGAGGTTGGAGGTTTTGGAAAAACTAGTGTGATTTGTCATTGATGGCGGTTTACTAATTAAAGAGTCCCAACTTCCATCTGCTGTGAAGAGCATTTAAGTATTTGCCAAGCTTTTGAATAATATTATAGTTAAAGAAATGTATGAATGTGTTTTTAATTAGCACACTTAGATGAGATATAAACTATATATATGACATGACAGGATAAACTCTAGGAAGTATTGCAAAAGTAATAACTTTACAATGACACCAATACCCACTTCCAAGAAACTCCATCAATGCAAAAATGAATAAGTCTTGACTTTGTGATTCTTGGTGTATATGATGACGTATGCCTTTAATCTCAACACTTTATAGACTGAGGCAGAAAGACCACTATGGGCTACATTATGAAGTTTGAGCCAGCCTGGGCTACAGAGATATCAGGTCTTAAAAAGAGTTGAGCTGGGAGATAGAACAGTCAATAAAGTAGTTGCTGCAGAAGCAAATGGACCTGGGTTGCTTCCATAGAAACCTGAGTATATTCTCCCAGTGCTGGGGCAAGCTGACTAGCAGCTCACAGGGACTCATATCTAGTCAGCCTAGCACACTCACTGAATTTCAGGCCTGTAAAACACCTTATCTAAAAACAGCAAGGTAGAAACTGGCAAGATGGTTGGGTAGGAAAAGTCTGACAAGCTGAGGTATATACCCCTGTCCTAGGGGACAGAAGGAAAAAAATCAACTGCTACAAGTTGTCCTCTGAGTGTCCTGCATGGGCCATGGTACACCTGTGTGCACATGTGAACACACTCACACACACACACACACACACACACACATTCATATATGCAGACATGAAAAATTAAATTAATTTAAATAAGAAAGTAGACAGCTGGTCAAAAATGGCATCAGAGTGCCTGTATATGATCTCGAACCTACACACCTACACACACACATTCTCACACATATGTGTGCATATGCTTACAGACATATGAACTTATATAAACACAGACATGTTTACATACACAAACAGACATAAAAGATGAAGAAGAAAAATACAAGCTAATTATAGGATCTAATTTTTTAACCTCTAATATTGAGAGGTTAAGCTTGACCGTGGTCACTATAAGTCAGCACAAAGATGGCTTAAATAATCTCTTTCACTTGTCCATGATGGCCAGGTATCAGCAGGTATGGGCAAATATATTGGTTCTATATTTTCCAGGCTGCTTTTAGCAACCTTCTTCCTTCTCTTGAATATTCATCATATTCAAATCATAAGTACAGGGAAATAATAAAGGTAGGTTATACCTTTATACACAGAAGAATCTGGAAAGCGAACTCATCAGTATGTCTCAGAGTTTGTAGACTAAAATTTAGTTACATCTCTATCCTAAGCTATCAGGGGCCTGAGAATAGAAGCTGTGATATGGGAAAAACATGTGTACCTAAACTTTTCTATTATCAAGAAAGAATAGGAATATTTAGATTGAGAGATAACCACAGACATATCAAGGAAAATCACCTAATATTAATATAGTCCAGTACATCACAGTGTAAACAGAATAACAGCTTAAATATATGTTCCACTGCATTCTTCATACATGTGTGGCACTTTAACTTTGTATTGCATCTTACATTTCCATGTCAGAAAATTATGTAATATATAAAAGTGATATTGATCAAATGGCACAGTATTTCTTATAGAAAAGTCTATCCAAGGGCAAAACACACTACACACACCATGCCTTAAATGTTTAGTAAAATTTGATATATAAATTAGTTTAGATTGATAAAAAATGAAGTGTTCTGTTATTATTCTCTTTGTAATATGCATAAATTTGGCCAAAGCATATTCATCTCTCAAATCTCATCCTCATTTTCCTCTGTCTCCTGGATATCCCTGTGAGAGATTTTCAGTTACGTAAATGTCATATGGACCAACAAGTGATGGAAAGAGAACAGTGAATTATGTAAGCCATGGGATGGACCAAAATATAAAGGTAGCTACACAAATGGAAAGAGGTGGAAACTTAAGGAAATAATTAAAACCACGAAGATGGTTAAACCAAAGTCCAAGCTGAGGTGACAAGATATGTTGAGTAACAGGAAGACCAGGGCAAGGATTAATATGTGTGAATGAATTTTATCTCAATTGATAAAAGAGCAAGGAAGGGTATCCAGCAGACAAAGTCATAATAACAGTATGATTGTACACTAGCGCCATGTTGGATTTAATGATGGATCTGTTGATCGTGTTGCATTCTATCAGTCTTTGTGACTTAAAACCTTCAATGTACTCTAAGTCAAGGTTTACAATCGATAATGAGAAGACATTGCTAAGGGCTATTGGGTTCAGAAGAATGAAATAGTCCTGCGATAATTCTTCACCAGTTGTGTCCAGCTGGTTTTGTGTTTTGTGGGGCTGTGTTAGACCATCAAGCAACTTTGTGCAAATAAACAACTAGAAAATCAAATAAATTTGCACCTAGTTGGGGTTCAAATATTTTGGCTGATCACACATTTGATTGTAAAATCAACTATATGTGGAAAAACAAGTACATGATAAAAATATAGCCTGGTTAATTCAATGTATAATCACTATTTAGCAGAGTGTGGATGTATGTGCTAAGTTACACCATCTACAGCCACAGGGCAGAGGTCCCAATTCTGCATGACATATAGCTCCTTAAATCTCTGGGGAAGTTCAAGCATGGCTTCTGTTTGCTACCATACAAGGTGGTAACTGAGCATAGGAGAGTGAAAGAAGTAAGAGAAAGAAAAAGTAAATAAAGACAGATAAAAAGGGATAGGGGGTTAGGAGAGGAAATAAATCAGGTTAAGCTAAAATGGGAGATTAAAAGAAACACTGATGCATTGCATGTTCTTCATTCACAAACAAAAAAGGAAAGGGCATTCATTTTCAGAAGGCTGAAATAGGATTCCATGTCAACACAAAAGCATGGTGATCACCAGCAGAAGTTTACCGAGGACACCAGTACATGAAGCTGATCCCACTAATGACAGAGCAGAGAGAGATAAATAACATGTCATTCTACACCAGGTCTTTTGATGCCCACAGTGAGCCCTCATAGGCTGCATCTTTCTCAGGCTAAGCATAAGACTTAGTAAACTCGCACTCAACATACTCAAATGCCTAGAAGTCTTTTAAAATATGTGTATATTATGATATAATTATATTATTTGCTCCTTTTCCCATTTCCTTCACATTGTCTAATATACCTTCTTCCCTTGCTACCTTTCAAACTCATGGCCGTTTCCATTGATTGTTGTCACTAAATATATTATATTTATATATTTATATTATATTATATTATATTATATTATAATTATAATTATAATTATAATTATAATATTATAATATTATATAATTACATTATATAATTATATATATAATTATATATTATATAATTATAATTATATAATTATATTATAATATTATATTATAATTATATTTATATTATATTTATATTAAATATTTTATATTTATATTATATATATAATTTTTGTGTGTGTCATGTATATGTGTGTGTCGTATATATGTATGTTTGTATGATATACGTATGTATGTCATATGTGTGTGTGTGTTTTCCTAAATACATAGTACGACTTGCTCAATCTGTATGTTACTTGTGTGTATGTTTTAAGAACTAAATATTTGATATTAGAATCTTTTTGAATGACGAAACAGCTTCCAATTTTCACCAGAATTAGTTGTTCCATTATCTCCACATTGTCCCACAATATGATTCTTTCTTAGCATAATACATAGATCCTTCTTATAGTTTTGCATTAGAACATATAACGGGCAAATTCACTGAATGTGCTTCTAATTCACTGTTGCTCACCACAGAATAAGCTCACTTGAGGTAGATATTCAACCGTATGTGTGTAGCATCTACCCAGTTCTTAGAACCTGCCCATAAATGCTAAATCAGGTGAATTTCTTGTGGATATGATGATTTTTCAGAAAAATGATATTATCATTGAAATGCCTACGCAATAAAAAACCTGAAGAAATTAAATTGAACACCCAGACTCTGTGTCACATGTCTTCTATGGTAATCCTTGGGAGACTGAGGCAGAACGATCATAGATCACAATTTTTAAGCCAACCTCAGGAGACTTAACAGCAAGATCTTGTTCTAAAGCCCTAAATAATTGCATGAACAAACACCAGAACAGAAGGAGTTAAGTCAAATGTAGCAAATCATTGACCAAATAGTCTACCCTTCGTATCACAAGCTCCTTTCTACAGCAAGGCGTGAGGAAAGCAGGGAAAGAAAGATACAATGTAAGACCTGGTTCTGAGTACAACTCAAGTTGAAAAGTAATGATCAGAACCCATTAATCACATGACAACATGTGAGATGTAAATACTATTTAGAATATGATTATACTTGCATCTGGAGAGGAGTGGATAGGGTGGAAGTGCAAAATGATAGAAAATCCATTAACATTTACACATATACATATATGTATAAAAATATGTATATATATATTTACATATATATTATTTTAGCATACATATACATTCTAAAGTAATATATATTGCATACATATATCAACTTCATGTATATATATGCATATTTATGTACATGAAGCTGATTCTATTTTGAAGTTTATATATGTATGTATCTATGTACGTACACATGTATATTACCACAAAAGTCCATGGCAATATCTATAGTTAATTAAGACATATGCTGAAAGAGAAGCACACAGTTAAGCAGGTTGTAAGGCCACTAGGCGAGGAATTCCACAGTGTTTCCGGCTAATGTCACTTTGAGGAAGCTAGCGATGGTATGGGAAGGATGTATGGACCGAGTACACCAGCAGCAGCCAAACAGCAGAGGCCCCCACATTTCCTTAATCCCTGAGTAAAAGTCAAACAGGTCTTCTGCTCACTAGCATACAAGGCTGTCACTGAATGGTGGAAAGCGTAGTAAGAGAGACGAAGAGGAAGTGGGTAGAGAAGGGTGTGTGTGAGGAGGATGACATGGAAAGAAAGAGAAAGGAAAATGTGTTAGAGCGTTTCAGATCCCAGAAAATTTCTTTGTAATATCTATTGAGAATACCAGAGAAAGTGAGTGCTTTGCTGCCAGATGTCACTGGGGAAAATGTTACATATAAACGTCTATGCACACATCCGTGTACCTATGTATTCTGAAAGGAAACAATTAGATCTGAGAGTTTCTACTTCTGAGTAGTGTCAAAAAAAAAACTAATTATATTGTGTTATAGGCATCTGATCTAATGAGTGGGCCAAACTGCCAGCTTGTGCTTTTTATTAATGCAATTGTTAATAAGTTCACATTTATTTGACATCGGTTTTTATTGGAGTGAGAATTAAAATACTTGTATGGTGTTATTTCAGGGAATGAATGGTTGTTTCAGAGCCAGCTCCCCACTACAGATGATGGTAATAGAGATGTTGATTGTGTTTCCTCCTCATGGATTTCTGTTACTATAAACCAAGACTAATTTATTAATCTTCTAATACCAAAGAAAACCACCAGATCTTTTGGCTGCCTCCCTGGAAAAAATGCCAATATCCACAGGAGTTGAAAAAGATCTTTCGTAACCCACGTAGCCGAACCCTGCCACTGTTATCTGGGCACCAGACACAATGGTGCCAAGAGGATCTGCTTGTCTTCTGGCTTGTGTTCCTAGAAAGAACAACATCCTTTGCTTCCCACATTTCTGTTTCTTTCTGAGATAAGCTCAGGAATTTTCATAGAAACAATTAGAATTAACTAAACAAATAGAAAACATGCATCTTTCCTCTTTTTCTTCTAGTTTTATATTGGCTTAGAAATGAAATAAGTGATTAACAAACCTCTTGGATTTCAGGTTCCATTTCTTAAGCCAGTGAAAACTTCAAAAAGGTTTATTGCATTTTATGTGCATTTAAAATTAACGGAGAGGTTTTAGAAATGTTGAATTAGCATTACTATTTGCTCTAGAAAATGAATAGCTTAGTCTGAGCTTGATTTTTCTTGCCAAGAAAGTAAGCCATGATAAGGGAACGAGTCCAACCTAAATCAGGGATGTGATTCAAACTCTGTGATTTATATATGTCTGTGAATTTAGGGACAAGTGTCTTTCCTTTATGAGATTATTGTGAATACTAAAAGAGTCATAAAATGTGATTGAATAGGTACAGAAGGTAGAGCTAGAATAATTTTTCATTGAAAAATTGAGGTGAAAATCTGGCTGTCAAGTAATTGGAGAATTTGCAAAATTATTATGGCTTCCAGTCAGCCAAATGCTAATGTAGCCTGAATTTGCACCATCTATGTACCCCAGCACAGTTTTTAATCCAGAAAATTCTGAAGGACCACATGTCCATGGGAAGCTCCAGCAGCTTCCTTGCTCCAGTGCCAGATGTGTAACACAGTAATTAAGCCAGCAGATGCTGAGGCCAAGCTGCCTGGACTTCTCTCACTTACAACTTGGTGATGTGGCATATCATTTAATCTTTCAGTGCTTCAGCTTTTCATATGTATAATACATATAGTGCTGCTCTGTTGCTAAGAAGAGCATATGTGTTCACATTAATGAATAGACTCATCATTAAGACAGAGCCTTACAGGGAGTAAACACCATGTGCCTGTAATTATCATTAGTATCAACGGTGACTCTTTTAATTGCTTTACTAAACTGATCTGGTTACAGATTTGAGAATAAGCTGAAATGTCTGGGAATAACTAAAGGGGGAAAAGCACTT
Organism: Grammomys surdaster; assembly: GCF_004785775.1. Lineage (NCBI taxonomy): Eukaryota > Metazoa > Chordata > Mammalia > Rodentia > Muridae > Grammomys > Grammomys surdaster. The sequence goes on along the minus strand of NW_021604630.1, from coordinate 12,920,643 downwards.
GAGAGAACAAAAGTAGACCATCCACATGATCAACATTAGCTATATAACTTTTTCATTACACCCTTAAGCCTATTTGCATCTGTCAACTGAGTTTTTACAAAGTACCTCCTCTTTCCCATGACTTTTATATTTTTGCCAGACTTAGAGGTGCTCTTAACTTAATGGAGTTTATGCCTTGTTTATGGCAATATAATGAGTAAATAACTAACTTCAGTCATAAAGTATACTGCCATATTCAATAGAACCAATACTGGAACCACATACAGCATTACGTGCTGAAGTACCATTGTAATAGTTCCATGGTTCAGCATAATTCAAGACAGAGACCATAAATAGGTCTGATAAACAGTGTTAAGAAAGAGTCCCATTCCAAATAGGGGATTTCTTTTCATTGTGCCTTACTTGAGCTTTGAAGGCTGCATCCTGGGTTTTGTACTTGTAGGATTGGGGGCTAAGACTGTCTCTGTGCTATTTTAATTGTTCTCAAGAATATCAGTATTAAAAACTAAGCAGACATAAAGTCTCAGGAAACAATCAAATGTCTCACTGAAACCATGAAGCCATTGAATGAACAAATACTTTTAAATAATAAAGGCTTTTTCAGCTATTTTACAGTATTATAAAAATAGAAGAAGCTGGTGAGACTGGATACCCAAGGCTTGACCTGAAGCAAATCAGCTCCCTCTTTTCAAAGTTAGGTTTTGTAACTAAGTAGTTTTGAATTTCATCAAAAAAATAAATAAATAAATAAATCTAGGTTTCTATGTAGCAGTGAATACCAGAGAGGTGCTGGCGTTACATTTATGTTAGTTTGCTCATTGGTGATTCCATTGTAATTGATCAGAAACAGAACAGTAAATGCAGATCATGAAAACTTGTTTGGCAATTGGATGTGGTCAGTAGACACACTAGCCTCAAAATAGGATGCCCTGAGGTAGTCATTTCTGCCAGATTTCACACACTCCTGGACCCCTAAGAGTCACATTGGAAATATGAGTGCTTCCTCTAACCATGGGAGTGGTTTAAACCTGTAATTTAAAAGTCTATCACAGTGAGACAGCCAAAAGCCAAGAGAATAACACATAATGGGAAATTTTCTTTAGAACCACTGGGAGGAAGTCACCCAAGGGTATGTTAATAAGAATGGAACAGGCAAGAAATGTAAAATTACAATTTTCATCTTACTGTAAATAAAGACATTTTTAATTAAGAACAGAACATGGGTTCCTATAGGCTCTGTGCATGCTATGTATTGATGGATACCTGTGTGTGCCGTGGAAAGAATATGGAAACCCATGGGCTCTATGCCTGTTATGAACACTGGCAGACGACTATGTTCAGAAAACAGAAATGCAATGACTTAACTTTTATATTCTCTTGTTAGAGACCTACTCCAAGTGGGAAGTTTGTGGTTTGTAATAAGTTTGTAGTCCATATGTATAACAAGCAGTTACGATCTGAGAGTTCACATTTGGCTTCTTGAAAAAAAAAAGTCTTTTTCAAAACTTGTGATAGAAGAGTTGACAAAATAGGAGTGAAGTTGTGACTTAGTAAGTGGGCTGAGTGTGGTCTGCTTTGCTATGTTTCCCACAGAAGAACAAAAGCAAACAGGAAGCATGTTCACGTTTGAGTGGACAGGTTCCCTAACACAGGAAGTGGAAAATTGAATCAATATGGTCAAGTAACACCTACATTTAGAAACATAAGACCTAGCACTTATGTACACAGCAGTTATTCACACAGCATGTGTTTGTCATTATGCAGGTGGTATTTTAATTTTCTCCCCTTTCCTTAAAGATATCCCTTGTATTTTGACTCCATTTTGTTGTAAAGGGTACAATATGTAATGTGTTTTTCATGTTCATTATCTATTCAGCAATAGTTTCCTTGACTAAACCAGTGCAAGCAGCATCCTCCTAACATACATGAAGTGAAAGAGAATTTTCTTTTCATGGGTTCCTAGAAATGTCACAAATGGAAGGAACTTTAAGCATCCCTTCACTACACTTTAATCCGAATAATGAGCCTGTGTTGACAAGGTCAAGAAACTGTAATTTAGAGCGTTAATAGTGGTGTGTCCTGCTACCAATGCAAAGCTGCTGGCCCCACGTAGAAGATGCTGAGTTGCATACTATTATAGAAAAGCTATAATTTAAAAGTAATCAGAAAGAATTGGCCCACATCAAAATGTAACACAAACCTAATATTAAAGTTTTTTTCCTCTTTGAACGATGAAAGGAAATGTTTTATCCCTCTATTTTAGAAAATTGTTCACTTTGTGTGTAGAAAGATGGAAAAGATAGTCTTGAAGATTTCACTGTATTTCAAGTATATGTTGACAAAAAAATTTTTTTAATTGAAAATGGTATCTAAAGTGTTGTTTCTCTCAGCTTCTTCGGGCTTCCAGTTTATTAATAAAAAGTCACTCTCTTCTAATGTGTGGCTTTCCCCTAAATTCAGTTTATCTGCATTTTCCCTCTATAATGAACATAAACTTTTATCTAAATATTTTTTCTGTCTACTTAGACCCTACAAAGTACTTTCTCTCAGCTGTCCACAGTGTTTGGATTGAGGCATGATAAATTTTAAACAAACTCAATGGTATTTCTAACAAGGTCCACCCTGGAAACAATCATTAAGAATTCAAGGGACAAAGATTCTTAGCTGGCAGTACATTTTAATATATTCTCATACAGATTTCTCTTTCACATATATCAATGATCACATAAAACACTAAATTTTAATCCCTAAAATTGTTCCTATCCTGGAAATAAAATGCATGCTTAGAACTGTTTGAGTCTGTATTAGGCAACATGGAATAGAAAAAAAAAATGTTTTCTTTATTGAATACCTTATGGTTATTGTATCCATAAATTTCCAACCTTGACACTGACTGTTTGCTGAAAAGAATAAATGGGCAGCAATTATGCTGCTTCTCGATAATCAGTTGTTTGTGAAACGTAATTTCTAATTTCTACATAAATCTCCCCATTGTTATGAAATGCCCACTTTGCTCTGAAAACGTTATTCAAAAAGTCAGCACACAGGTCCAGAGAGTCACACACAGGAGCTGCTTCCTGTATTTGAGCCTTTAGTTTTTCTTCCTAAAGCAAAGGGCTACACAGACTGTCACTGTAAAGGTAAGCACATGCCAAGTCCCCTAAGATGGGAAATGTAGGAGATGGGGCTCCAGGTAAGACAGACAGTTACAGCCATAAAGGACGAGTGTTTTTATGATGCTACCTATTTTCATATTTTGAACTCATTTTAATGAGAAGAGAGTAACACCAAATAGGACAATGGCGACACACGAGTTTCCTTTCTAGTGTGAAGATCCAGGGGAAGATAAATAAAAGATACAATAGAAGTGTGTTTGCACCACCCAGAGTCATCAGTGATGGAAAGAGTTGTGTAAGGTGAGTATAAGATATCTCTTGTTGGACTCCTTTCAAATTCTGAGGAGTTGTACATTTTAAAATTACATTTCCAGTTTTCAAAATATGTGAAGTACCTGCTTCTTAAGAATTGTTGGCACACAAGGAGATGTTCCCCATAAAAGTTACCATCTAAGCCAGCCAGTGGGAAACTTTCCTCTGTACATCTATCATTGTACATATCCATGTAACACTCCATGGGCACCCAGGTGAGAAGGTGCAGCTGTATTTCCTGGCATGTATCACCATTGGCCTTGAGGGACTGCTTATGTTCACAGTGACATATTATTCCATCATCATGTTTGTAATACATGCCTTCCCTCCTCCCCTTTTTATCCAGGGCAGTTGTGAAACTATTTGAAATAAGCAGAACCCACTAAGAGCAGGCCAAAACCAACACCTATCTGTCAACTGTGCAGGCGATTCCTCCTTTTCACTTAGAGAGGAGCTGTAAAGAGCCAAACTGAGTTTGAAGCAGTTCAACTTGAAATACATTTGTAAATCCAAAAATGAAATCAGTACATATCAAAAATGCTTGCTTCAGAAATCCAAATGTTTACTAAGGGTTGGGAACAGAGCTCTGTAGTAGAGCACATGTGGAGTATGTCCGGAGCTCCAGATTTGTTTCCCAGAACAAATTTTTAAGATTTCTAAAGTTGTCTAGTAGAATCATATTGCTGCGTGTTCATATACACCTGTAGAATGATAAGCGTTATTATAGAAAGTTGAGCTGTAAGACCTAGAAATTTGAAATCCATGTTGAATTTTAGAAGTGTACCTGTGAGCTGAGTGGGTTTAATGATTGAAGAAATGATCATGTCAAATCCCCAGTACCTATCGTATCCATCCCCTTTTTCCTTATCACCACCCCTTCTGTCTTGGGTTCCTGAAACACTTCAACTGGCTTCTACACTTCTAGTGTTGCCTCACAACATGCTGGTATTCGCACTTGCAGCCCAGGCTATCTTTACACAGTACCTGTTTGGCCTGCTTTCTTCTGTAATTTCACAGTTTCAAAATACAAGAAATGGTATCAAGATTGGTGAAAATCTAGGTAGTGTCCACCATTTTGAAAACTGTGTGTAAGACAAGGTGGATGAAGAAGACAACTAGCATGGAACAGCTTGGAGCTCCTGGCCAAGCTGTGCAGAGTGACCTTCTTTCGCATCAAGGCTTGTGTTTGGTGAGCTCAGTGGCTTCCAATGAGTTCAAAATTAGAAGAGAGGATAAGGATTAAGGAAACAAGCAGAACTGCTTAATAAGAGCCTATTTAATGTGTACTAGAAAAGGAAACAAAGAGAACGGAAGCTAGAAAGGAAATTTGCTGTTAGGTATGATCTGATAGAGGAAATGTTTATACATAAAAAAGGAAGCTTTGAGGGTGTTGTCCTTGAACTAAAGACATGGAGAGGTCGTATGGCATAGATGATGGATCTGAAGACAGCTCTAGCTAAGGTGAGTGTAATGGCTCAGAGGTCAAGAGCACATGCTTTTATTGCAGAAAACTCAAGTTCATTTCCAAGCACTGACATCAGGTACCTGTACATATGTGGATATGCATATGTAGGCACAGACACACACACACACATACACATACACACACACATGCACACACACAATGAAAATAAAAAATAAAATATTTATTTTCAAAAATAACTATCTCTAGTTTCTCATCCTTGAAACAGGAGGAAGAACTTAAGGAGGACACACTATGGGGTGTTCTCTGTGTGTCCTACAATAGAAATGTCATGTTTTATAGATGGAACATTTTTAAACCTCTAAGAATACAACATATAAATATTAATATTATTTATATACCCTCTCCTCTGATCTTTCTCCCACTTCTCTGTCACCCTCCCCCTCCCTCTGCAGCATTTTTCCTCAGCTCCCTCTACACAGTATGGTCCCATTGCATCTTCCTAAGAGACTGTTATTTCCCTTAAATGTACATCTAACCCATCTCTTTATTTTAGTCAGGAGTAAATCATATTACCTAGTCATTAGAACATGGTTTTTACCACAAGATTTACATTTACATAATGAGAACTACCAAAAGATTAAAGATCTCAGAATCAAAACCAAACTGAAACTCAGTGGAAACAGGTAAAGTGTAGAAAGTGCCAAAATCAAAATGCCATATCATTGTTCCGCACATCGGCAAACAGAGGACAAACTACACATCTGGAAGACAATTTAAACAGGAATTCCAATAGAACACAATCAGGCACTCAAAATACTTCATAAATGGTCTGGCACCAATCCAATTAATCATGATGTCTTACATTTTAAGTATAGCCAGAATAGCATTTACTGAGATTTCATTGTAGGGAAATTGCGTGCTAAAATAGCTTCTCTCTCTATCATAGGTTTCTGGCTAGTTTCCGGGCACATTCCTTCTCTCATCCTCACAGACATACATATATAAAAGTTAGAAGCCAAAATCTTGAGCCTAGGCTGCATCACTTACTACATTTCAACTTCCACACATTTCCCTGAAAACTGCATTATTTGGTTCTTTACAGCTAAGTAAAATTCCATTATATATGTTTACTACATTCTTATTATCTGTTTGTCTATGAAGAGCTGTCTAGGCAGATCTCATTTCCCAAGTGTAAAAAGACTAACAATGACCATGGCTGTGTAAGTATCTCTGAGTTGAGATTTAAAGTTCTTTAGGGGTGTGTCCAGCCATCATAGAGCTGGGTCATGTGATAATTCTATTTTTCGATTTTTTGGGGGCAACATCCACAGGGACTTTCATGACAGCTGCACCATTTCACAAATACTCCAGCAGTAAGCAATGCTCCTCATTTCTCATGCCCTCTCCAGCATTTATAGTTACTCATTTTCCATTGATAGCCTTTCTAATGGGATGAGGTGGAACCACAGAGTAGTTTAAATTTGCATTTTCCCGATAGCTGATACTTTTGAAAACTTTTCCATGTATTCACTGGCCTTTTGAGTCTTCTTTTGAGACTTCTCTAGTCAGATCATTGTCCCATTTTTTTTGATAGAGTTACTTCTTGTTTAGTGACTTGAAATCTTTATATATTTTAGATATTAATCCTCTATCACATGTTTGTCATCATTTAGACTGCCTATTAACCCAATTAACAGTTCCTTTTTTTTACATAGAAGTCTTATCATTTCATGGGTCTCGTTTGTCAGTTATTGGATTCACTTCCTCAGAGACTGGAATCCTATCAAGAATGTTCTTACCTGTGTTTATGGCATGATCTCCTTACTTCTCTTCTAGCTGTTTCAGAGTTGCACATCTTTTGTTAAGATTTTTTTTATCCATTTAGTGTTGGTTTCCATGTGAAGGTAAGGGTAATGATCTACTTTCATTCTCGTACATAAGGATATCCAGTTTCTCAGCACCATTTGTTAAAGACAGTCTTTTTTCCAATATGTAGTTAGAGCACCTTTGTCAGAAATAATATGCCTGTAGCTGTTGTTACTATTGCTCTATATTACAGCCTGGAATTAATTATCTGTATGTAGTGTGTGTGTGTGTGTGTGTGTGTGTGTGTGTGTGTGTGTGTTCATGTGTGTGCATCTATTAAGCTGATTATTTAGTAGAAATTTTACAACACTTATTTAGAGTTCAGTGAAGAACTGATCGTAAAATAGAGTCAAGTTTGAGTACTGTAGAAAATACAGAGGGACATGATGGACATGGTGATGGACAAGATGGATGTGATGGACATGATGGACGTGATGAACTTAATGATGGACATGATAGTGGACATGATGGAAGTGATGGGCATGATGGACATGATGGATGTGATGATGGATGTGATGAAAGTGATGGATGTGATGAAAGTGATGGATGTGATGGAAGTGATGGACATGATGGACATGATGGACATGATGGAAGTGATGAACATGATGGACATGAAGGACATGATGGACATGATGGAAGTGATGGACATGATAGACGTGGTGATGGATATGATGATGGATGTGATGACATGATAGAAATGATAGACATAATGGACGTGATGGAAATGATAGATGTGAAGGAAGTGATGGACATGATGGATGTTATGGAAATGATGGACATGATAGAAGTGATGGAAGTGATGGACATGATGAAAGTGCTGGAAATAATGATGGAAGTCATGGACATGATGATGGACCTGATAATGAATGAGATGTAAGTGATAGACATGATGGACATGATGATGGAAGTATGGACATGATGGACATGATGGAGGTGATGAATGTGATGGATGTGATGAATGTGATGGAGGTGATGGACATGACGATGGAAGTAACAGAAGTGATGGACATAATGATGGGCATGATGAACATGATAGACATGATGAAAGTGATGGATATGGTGATGGGCATGATAGCCATAACGGGCATGATGGCGGTGATGGCCTTGATCGTGGATGATGGAAGTGATGGACATGATGGAAATGACAATGGAATGTCATGGACGTGATGATGGACATGGTGATGGACACTATGGGCATGGCGCTGGTCATGATAATGGATGTGATGAAGGACATGGTGGACGTGATAGACATGGGATGGAAGATGTGATGGCTCATTCTGTTTAGAAGAGCTTTATGATGCCACTTGTCTCTAATTAGTTTTTCAAGATGACAGCTGTGGTCATCGTAGCTCACAGGCTCAGTTCTTGGTGTCATATTTCAAAAACTTGAAAATTGCTCACACTTCTTTTGTAACACCATATTCTTGGTATTGTGTGTTCTAACCACCGGAGTGGCAGCCACAGGTTTTGTAGTCCCCAAATTCACCAGAGCTAGAAATTTGTGGTTACGGTTATGTCTTTATTTACACAGTTTATAAAATTTGTTTTCTGTGGTTGTTGCTCATAATATGATCTTTCATTCAATTTCTTATTTTTTTAATCCACAGAATCAAAAAATCCATTTAGCTTCTGAGCACACACTAAGAATAACAGAAAGCTCATTACTTTAACTGTGATGTTCATCAAAGGCCTGATAGAAAAAAAAAATGGCTTTTCACTTCAACATTACAGGGTCTTTTTGAACTAAAATGACAAATGGAGGTTTTCTTCAAAGTAAAGATTTTCAGGGAAAAAAAATTATCTGTATTACCTCATAGCATGCACCCTTTTTAAAAGGACTCTATCAGATTTTATTATTAATGTGAAACATTTAAAGAAATAAGGAAAATCATCTATAAAGATCTTTAAGTGTTTTTGCTTTTAAACTGTAATTATAGTTTTAATAACTTTGTCTCTAAAAATTGCCATTTTGACTTTGTTTGTTCTGAGTATCATTTTTGTTTGTTTGTTTGTTTGCTTGCTTGCTTGCTTGCCTGCTTGTTTTGACAGAGACAGACAGAAAGACAGAGGCAGAGAACATGCAGTTGGGTGGGTAGGGAGGAGGTGGGGAGGCTCTGACAGGGGTTAAAGGAGGAGAAAACAAGATCAAAATATACTATGTGAAACAATTTTAAATCAAAGAATGTTATTTGTACATATCTTCATCAATTATTACTGTTCTCATTTAATTAATGCCTATACTTTCTTTGAGTAATTATAAATTTATGGGGAAAATAGTGGCTGAGTAAAAGAAAGCTAAGAAAAAATTGGAATTTCTCCTAGTCATTTAGGCTTCTGTAATAAATTACCACAGGCCGGGAAGTTTATAAACAGCAGTGGTTCACCTCTTATAGTTTTAAAGTCTGAGGGATCCAGAGGAAGCTGAAGATTTGAGGTTTGCCAGTGATCCCTGTTCATGGATGGCATATTTAAATTCTAAATAATGGAAGGCACATTTATTGGGGCTTTTGCTGATGATGATGATCTTCTTCTTCTTCTTCTTCTTCTTCTCCTCCTCCTCCTCCTCCTCCTCCTCCTCCACCTCCTCCTCCTCCTCTTCTTCTTCTCCTCCTCCTCCTCTTCCTCCTCCTCCTTCTTCCTCTTCTTATTTTCTTCTTCTTTTCTTCTTCTCTTCTTCTTTTACTTCTCTTCTTCTCTTCTTTTTCTTCTCTTCTTCTCTTCTTTGTTTTCTTCTCTTCACCTCCTCCTCCTCCTCCTGCTCCTCCTCCTCCTCCTGCTCCTCCTCCTCCTGCTCCTCCTCCTCCTCCTGCTCCTCCTCCTCCTCCTCCTGCTCCTCCTCCTCCTCCTCCTCTTCCTCTTCCTCTTCCTCTTCTTCTCCTTCTCCTTCTCCTTCTCCTTCTCCTCCTTCTCCTTCTTCTTGATGTTGATGATCATGACGATGATGATGTTGTTGCTGCTGCTGCTGCTGTATTTAAGAGGGAATCTAATATGTAGCAGACTAATCTTAAACTCATCATCTTCCTGTTTCTGCCTTGCAAATTCTTGGATTAGGGACATATGATGTGATATCTGGATTTGTACCTCTTCTCTTAAGGACTCTAATCTCAATCATTAGAGTTTCTTCCCAGAACTTAATCACTTTTCAAACACATCTCCGAGTACCACACCACCAAGGATTAGATCTCAGCATAAGAATTTTCATGAGACATATATCTTTAGAATATAGCAATCCCAGAGGTTCTTGATTATTCAGTTAGTAATAATCACACCTCAGATAAACCTCATTGGCTACGATATTGCCACTGTGCAAAGTTGAGGTCCTTGATTCTTAATAAATCAGAATGGCCAACCTTCTCATACTTCCTATAGAACAGTAACCTTGAATTTGGTATTTTAGATTTTCTTGTTTTTCTATTTATCTTGTTTGTATGTGCCTATGCATAAATTGTACATGTGTGTACACACATGCCATGGCACACATGTGAGTGTCAAGGGAAAACTAGCAAGAGTCTGTGCTTTCCTACTAGGATAGGGGTCTCCAGGATACAACTCATGTCATTGGCCTTAGTAGAAAATACCTTTACAAGCTATGCTCTTTCTTGATGATGATGATGATGATGATAACGAGGAGGAGGAGGAGGAAGAGGAAGGTGATGGTGGTGGTGATTATATCATCATCATCATTATCATCACTGAAAGTGCACAAAGTGCACTATGGATGAGTATTGTTGTTTTCCTGGTCCATCTGGACCTGGACTATGACAGTCACCTTCTCAAATAACAGTGTCCCATCCAGTGTCCGGATGTCCCTTGGAGCTCTCCACTTCTCTCATTCTGACCAATGCATTTATTTGCTCTGTGGTTAAGGAGTGCTGCTTCATTGTCATCTTTACCCACAGGCACAAGAATTTGTTACAGAAACACAACAAAAGTTGACACTGCAAGGGCAAGGTTACAATAATAGCTTCAGAAAGTGGACTACGGAAAATCCATCTTTCTGTTCTGTGCAAAGGTTTCATTCTCAGATTCCACCTGCGGAGCCCTGTGGGCTTTCCTGACCAGTCACTTGAGCGTATCTCTACTGATTTACACAGCAAAGGCCCCCACTCAGTCTGGCTCCCAGTGAGTTCCTTATTTTTTAAACTATAACCTCTCTAAGGCAAAATAAAAATTTCTGTTTTTCTTACTCCTACAGTGGCTCCATAAATAAATATTTATAAGGCGATTAACAGACTGTAGAGATGTGAAATGTTCTGTAAAGATTCCATGCCATATTCTTTCTTCAAAGTCAATGTTAACAAAAAATATTTAGATGTTTAATGCTGAGTCTCTGAGTTTGTTAAGAAGGGGGAATCCCTGCTAGAACAAGAAGGGCTTGAATCACCCTAATTTGGCACATAGAATGGTTTTGTTTAAGATACTAGCATTCCATGCCAACTGCAGACCATGGATGGCTCTTCCCAATGACCTAGCAAAGCATTAGGGGGTTCAACTATGTCTCTGGAGACTATTACCGAAGACATCTAGGGACACAGGCCAAGATTCACAGTGTGTAAAGAATGTCCAAAGATTAATGATCACTTGTCTAAGACTTAATGAATTCCTAAGCAAGAATATGAGTCATTTTTATACTGTTTGGAGTAAGTTATAGAAAACTAAATGTTGGATGAAAGCATAAATATTTCTACAAAAGTTTCCATGTTCTCATTCCTTCACTATTCACCTCCCCAAGAAAGAGAACAACCACTACCTTCATTCTCTGTGTGTGTGTATGTTTATGTACACACACTCACACACACACATGCACGTGCATGTAAATCTATAGTTAGAACACACTCGTTTCTTCTGGAAGGCCACTGGGATTCCTAAGTTGAAGGATGCTGTTCCCAGTCTCTCCCCTTCCCTGGGAAAGTTAAAAATAAGTCCTGCTGAAAAAATAAGTTGGCACTTGCTATTTGAGAAAATTGCTCTATTCCAGGAACTGCCTCATGTAGCAGAAATTTATTTACCATCTGTGTGGACTTTAAAATTTTTCCATCTTAACGGATACAAAGCTGAAATAGAAATAGACCCTCTGTGTATAGAGCCTCCAGTTTTAAAGGGTGTCAACTAAAAAAGCTTTGGGGATTTTCAAGCTCCCCAGAGTGATAACCCTGCATGACCACCACTTAGACCTGAGATTTTCCGGGGGAGAACCTACACTGACATCATCTAGAGACACTGAGGGGCGTTAGGTCTTGGGTGGGTACCAATAGAGTGTATGAAAAAATAATTCTCCTTTTCTCTTTTCTTCTCTTCTTTTCTTTTTTTACTCCTCCTCCTCTGTGACACACATACACACGCACATACACACATACATATACACACATATTTATATATATATAATATATTATATACATTATATATACACATATATACATGTATATATACATATATATACATATATATGATCTTTAAAGGATACTGCAATATGTGGTCACTCCTATTCACTGAGAAATAATGGCTCCAAACAAGCTAATTAACATATCTGTCACCTTAATAAGTTACTTGTTTTTGTTGTTGGATTTTGTGGGTATTATTGTTGCTATTATTATTATTTATTGCTATTTTTAAATGCTTAATCAAAAACTTTTCAGCAAATTTTAGGCATATAACCTGTTAGATATTTGCTGACCATTGTTTAGTAGGTATCCAGAAAGGTTTTTATCTTGACTAACTGAAAAGTTAGATGCTGTGTCAGTGTCTCCTCCTTTTCCGGGTTCCAAGTTCCTAGTGATTCCCATTCTATTCTCTGTCTCTATCAGTATACCTGAGGTAGACTCAACAGAGAAGTGAGGTCATGTACATCACCTCTGTCTTTCTGTATATGGCTCATTCCACTTAATACAGCAGCTGCCAACCTCAATTAGTTGTACACAAAATGCTAATAGTTCCTTCTTAGTGCTAAATAATTTTCTATTGTACAGATAATCTCCCCTCCTGATTTACGTAGCTGAGCATCAAAAACTGTTTTTAGATTGATGGTGGTCTCACCTGTACTGGTATAATTTTTTTTGCTTGTTTGTTTTGCTAGTTTTTTGAAACAGAGTTTCTCTGTGTAGCCTTGGCTATTCTGTAATTTGCTTTGTAAATCAGGCTGGCCCCCAAACTCAAAGATCTACCTGCCTCTGCCTCCAGAATTCTGAGACTAGAGTCAGATACCACCCCTTCCTGGGTATGTATTGGTATGATTTCAACATGCACTTTCCTTGATGGTTGGCCATGTTGAATACTTTTTTTCATATATGTGCCTGTAATCTGTGTATCTCTTTTGGCAAATACATTTTTAGATCTTTCACATTATTTTAAATGAGTTATTGGGGTTCTTGTTGCCATTTGTGTTATTGCTGTTAGATTTTGTTGGCTCATTCTTTATGGTTTTTGATTTTGCCGATCAGTTGTCTGAATTCCTTACATGTTCCCATATTAAGCCATTTTTAGATGTGTGGCATGCAAATGCTCCCAGTCTGTTGTAGTTATTTAGAATATTCTGATGGAAAATGAAGTGAGGGCCTAAGGAGTTGGCTTATTAGAGCAAGCCTGATGGCCTGAGTTCAGATGCCCAGGTCCCACATAAAAGCAAGACACAGTGACATCATAATCTATAACTCTATTGTGAGTGCTAGAAATGAGAGGACACAAGAGTCTCCTGAAACTCAGGAGCCAACTACCTTGCTTATAGACACAGTGGCCATAGCTAAGAAACATCATCACACACAGGATGGAAAGGAAAGGAATGACTCTCGAATGTTGTCCTCTGATTCTACTATACATGCACCATACTACATGTATGCACACACACGCATCATACACACACATAGACACACCCTCTCATGCACACACATCAAACACACACACATGCACATACATCACACATACACATTCACATGTTCATCATACACAGATCACTCATACATTATGCATACACATCACATGTACACACACATGCACACATCATACACAAACATCATATACACACATACACACACATATCAAACCCACACTTGCACAGGCACACACACACACACACCGTATAAACACCATACACACACATCACACCCACCACATCATACACACACAAACACACCACACCACAAAATAAAATAAAATAAAACAAAAAGATAAAATAAAATAAAAAAAGATAAAATAAAAAAAATGCCGTAGGCAATATAATGCCTTTTTTGTGTGAAGCACTTTTAACTTATGTAATCAGATGAGACAAATGTGTTTTTCCAGCTGTATCAAAGGATTATTTTATTCAAGGGTTTTATTAAATTCTTCCATGGGAGGAGGTAACTCTGTTCAGTGAGAGGGAAAATAAGGTTAAGTGGGTGGTAGCGCACAAGTGAATTTATTGTTAGGCAGGGCTTTATATAAACCACAGAAAAATCAAAGGAAATCCAATTGCCACATTTTATGCAAAATTGGCTGCCCTGCCTGGATGTTTCCCACAGCGAGGTGATGATCTCATTAGACTAAACCTGCCTATGTGTTTGGTTCTCTTCAAATATTTTGTACTCTTTCCTGAAGACTCAAGAGCCTTGTGGCATCTGGATATCTTCATGGACCTTGGTGAAGCAAATATCACAGATTTCTAGACAGACATTTTTCAAAACTAGGAGAAAGTCACAATTAAATTATGTAGGGTTTATTTTTCAATGTCATTTTCAAGTCTTTTATTATTGTAAATTTTATGGTTGTCTTAAGATTGAAATGTAGGTTTGAGAATGTAAATTCACTTTTAGAATGTGAATTCTTAGACAATCTATCTAAAATTTACCTTGGCAAATGCCTGCAATTCATGCCACTTGGTCACTAAGTTTATATGTCACTGGCATGCTTGACTTCTTTCTCAGTACTCTCTCATTTAATCATCACAAAAATTTATAAAGTTGATAGAAATAGATGAAAAGAATCGAGATCCTGACAAATGAGTAAGTGGCAAATCCAGGTACCAGAGAAATTGTCCTCTGAGCACATGGAATCAGTGTCCCAAATCCACCCTGGCCATGGAGCAAACATTAACATAAAATCCCCATCCCATAGGATGTGCAGGGCTGGGGTTTTATGTGGTGCCGGGGATTGAATGCAGGCTCTTGTAAATGCTGTACAAAGCTAGGGCTGCCTCTTGCTAGTGAGCACTGCCATAGAGTCTAGAGTTCCAGGCTTTGAGGGTTTTCCTAAGCAGTATTGGGCTCGTATTTTATTTTTGTTTAATATAAAAAGCTCAGACCTTCCTGATAAGGAAAGTATTACTTAGGAAAAAAGAATGGTGCAAATTCAATTAAGGAAAGGAAATAATTAGGATAAAAGTAAATGTTAAGAAAATAAAAGGCAGTTATAAATTTGAGAGAATCAACAGCAAGTTGATTCCTTGGAGACCTGAAAAGAAAGCATGTGAACCTCTTTCAAGTCAAGAAAGAAAAGGATAAATGATTTTATGAATAAAAATATATAATTATTGTTAATGTGATGGCTGAAAAAGAAATAATAGAAGAGAATAAAAACCTTTAGGATAATGAACTTGCCAAGTCACAGGAACTGGATAAGTTCTAGAAAGGTAGAACTGTGCTGAATCCATTCATAAAACCATATCAACGCTGTTCTGAAAGTGTATTCCAGTTCTTCCCTTAAAGAGAATTCTAAACCTAGATGATGTCATAGGAAACTCTAATAAGCTTTGGAACATGAGATCTCTTCCGTCTGCTGTTAACTCTTGCAGAGAACAGGAAAGAAGAGATCTCATTCCCAATGTAGACTCAAAAGCACTGGACAGATTTCTGCATAGAGAAGTGAGCAATGTAAAACAAGAGAAGAAATGTCAATTGGACTAATTTCATCCTGGTAATAAAAGAAGAATTTAGTATTCAGAAGCCTACATGTCCAGTAATAAGTCTGCAGAGTGTGTATTAATAAGCTCAAGGGAACTCTTTTGGCTCATCCCAATGGATGCTGAAAGGGCATTTAGAAAATTCAATATCATTTTATTTTTTTCTGAAGAGATAATTGTGTCACATTGTCTAATTTCACAGTGTGAGAACTGTAGAAGTCTAAGGCAAATAGCATTTGCAATGCATGATGTTCCCATCATGGTATCTGTTTAACCTAAACCTCACCTTTACCCCAGGAGGAGAGGCAAAAGAATCAATCTACATGTAGACGATTGTCCACTCAGAAAACCCCACCCACACAGAGTAGCCAGATGTATGACTATAAATACTAGAAAGGTTTAGCATACTTGGAAATCTCCAGAAGCTGTGTTATTTGACAGCCATATTCTGAAGACTAAAAGAAGGTGTCATTACTTCCACGAGTTTAAACCTGAGTTCTCTCTCAAGGAGAGCTCGTAGAAACTCCAGTCCTTCAATAATGGAGTTTCAGTTGCAATCATGCCTGGTGTTTATACTCTGCCAATTTTTCAGACAGCAGCCTGACTCCTAGGTATCTTCCCTATAACCATGCATCCCTCTCTCAGGAAACCCGTTTACACAAGCAGATGTTCTCAAGTTTCATAAGTGTCCTGTGTCCAGTTTAATTCATCCAGGATAACCAATTTCTAGGGCCACCTGACCAGGTGGAGGTTTGAATGATGACACACCGATGGGGCAACTCTTGCTAACAGGTGAAATGCAGCGAACATTCTGTTACAGATCCCAGAGAAGCATACCTACAGCTAGCAAGGTGGAGTTAGTCAGTACACTCAAGGACTAGAGGTAGCTTAGTCAGAAAACTTAACCAAGGATAGGGAACAAGAGAGAGAGAGAGAGAGAGAGAGAGAGAGAGAGAGAGAGAGAAAATCAGGGACTGAAGAGAAAGCCTTTGCAATAGTGCAGTGCCTGGCCCTAAGTTCATTCACTATGGGAAATTATAATGCATAAGTTGAAATCAAAAATGCAGGAGAGCCCTGGGAAGTGATGGAGCAATGGAAGGATACATCTAGGCAGCCTATGACAGCATGCAAGGCCTTGTGGTGAGTCAGGTAGGCTGTAGCTAAGGATCAATTTGATTGGATTTTTAAGTCAGTTTTGCTATCTAGTCCAGGTTACCCTAGAACATATAATCCTCTTGTCTTAGCCTGCCTAGTGCTGGGATTATAGGTTTGAGCCACAGGACGCATTTTAGGGCTATTTCTTCAGCCTTTACACATTCTTATAATCAGAAGGTCTTACCTTGGACATGTGAGAATCTCTCTTGAATGTGCTCTCCTGGATGAATATGTAAGGATTTAGTGATTTTTTTTATAATAATTAAAAACTGGAAATGATCCAAATAACCATTGGCAAAAGACTGGAGGAATCATGTCCATTTCACATAGGAACATTACACAGGTGTGTAGTTAACTCACAGCACTGAGGTTTTTTAAAACAACATTGCAGAGAACAAAAGGAATCACATAGAGGATCACACATGCTTGAAGGATAAACACAGAATCCCATTTTAATGTATATATTGCCATTTAAATGTCTACATTTCTAGGAAAGCAAAGAATAAAGGGCAAAGCAAGACTACTTGGAAAAGCATAGTACATCAGTGGGAGATGGGTGGGGCGGGAAGGGACCCATAAAAGAAGTGAATCCCCTGTCAGCTCCTCTTTATCCAACACAGGGAGATTCAGAGAATCACATTTAAATATTGTGCCTTGTAACTGAGGTGATTGAAACATGTCTCCTGGATCTATTGATATACTGACCTGAAATAGGGTAAACTTTGACAGGAACGGATTTGAATGTGTTTAACCATAAAGATTTCAGAAGACTTATATTATTGCAGTACTTCAAACTGTTATTTTTGAGATTTACTTTCTGTAAATAGATTGTGACTTGCTCAAAGACAGGAACAGGGACTTAGAACTCTAAGCTATATTCAGAGAACCGGATATGTGACTGCACGTGACACGTAGCATGGTCTCCCTTACACACATAAGCCTCTAGATTATGGACTTAAAGGCCCATCTGCCTAGCAGCTTTAGGAATATTCTTTGTCAGTGTCCCCATGAAATCCAGTACTTGCTCTATAAATCTTCCCAGGTCTCTGCTCACAGCCAAGTGCCTTGTGATTTTTTTTTTGCGCACTCTCAGCCCAGATCCTGGGTCTTCCAAGACTCTGAACTACTTTACTGTGTCCAAATGTACCCTTACATTCTCTTCCTTATATATATATTTTTTTAGTTTATCCCATTTATTTATTTAATCTGTGGGACTGCAAAGAAGGAAGTAGGTTACTTACTACATTCTCCCTCTAGTTCTTCTTAAGTTTTCATGTCCCCACAAATAGAACTGCCACTCCAGCCCCAGATGGTCCCCTTTCCCTAGTGGACAAGTCCCTAGGGAAGGTTAATCATTCCAGTCTTTAAAGACATAGGTCCTGGGAATCCAGCAAAATGTCAGGTTCCTGTTTCCTCATCAGAGAACAATAAGCCAAAAATAATAGCTCTGAGTGGCCATTAGAACAATGTTGCTTCCTCGTGGCCAGAAATGACCAGTCCCAGTGTGAAGAAGATCAAGACACAAAGGACTCTGTCAGTTTGATGTGAAGTCTTTACCAAATTCACAGGTCAGTTGCCATAGGCCTAATTCATAGGTAAACAAAGGTAAAGCTTTTCCTAAACAGGAATTGGTAAGGGGGCGGGAGCAGGGAGGTGAAGCAAGACAATGGATAGCATTTAATTGGAATGTACATCAATGATTCTCTTTGATACTTTGAGTCAATCTGAGAAACTTATCTGTGTTCTGTGGGATCTAACTATTTGAGTACTTACTTTCCCAGACTGCTCTGCTGCTTTCTGATAAGGACATCTGCACCGTCTAAGCAGTTCCTCTTGGTAGCTAACAGATAGACTCTGAAACACTGAGTCACAACTGAGACCAGACTTCCAGGGCTCATCTTCTCACAACCAGGGCAAACCTGTACATATTCAGTTACACTAAGTTACCACACTAGATAACATCCCCTGAATGCTAGCCACCAGATAAGGAGTATCTCCTTAACTCCCTTGTTTGTTTTTCTAAGGATGTATAAGAGGTGGTCTCAGAAGTCCAGCTCTTATCCATGAGAAACTGCCAGATGCATGTGCTCTGTGATGACAAAGAAAAAGGCTGTTTACTTCTAACTTGGTTTCATTCTTTGTGCTGATATCCATGCATCCCAGTGAGTGAAAACAAATCCAGGACATCCCGAGGGCCACAGGAGGAGCCATAGCAACTGGAATGTGTGCCCTTTTCTGAACTCCATGAGTGCATAGTGAGCCCTGGCATCTTAGAGTTGACCTGATCACAATCCTGCAAATTCTTACTGCTCACCGGAATTAGATATGCAGAATAAGAACATTGATAGTAAGAATGATCAGGAGTATGAAAGAAAAAGACATTTTCTTCCTCTTGTTCAGGATACATTTCACACAAGGTTATCTAAGCTCCCAAGAAGACCTAGCATTCCCCCCACCTAATATTCTAGACACTATTGGATGAAATGACAGAAGAAAACTGGATTCTAATAAAATCTTTGTTGAATAGATGTAGATAGAATTGACATGAACTAAATTGAAGATATGATGGCCAAATGAAGATGATGATGATGATATGATGATGCTTGTATGCCCTATGGCCTCCAAGCAATAGCCCTGCAAGGGTGGGGCTAGATTGGAACCATAAGGCTTATCCTCTATGGGCCACATGATGTGGCTTTATTCTTTGCACTACAGATAAGGAGGACCAGAATGAAAAAGACAAAAGATCTTAAAACTATACTTTCTCCCTCATTATCTCCAGAGCAAAGCAAGATAGATACTAGCGGAGATGCAAATCTCCCACTCATGGCTGCTGCTATGTACACAAAAGTACCACACAATACAGCTCGGGCAACATCCTTAAACATCTTGTATTATGACTTAGGCATAGCGAAGCAAGACACCGTGAGGTGATGGAGGGAGCGATGAGGTCAGAGAAAAGAGATGAGGCTCCTACTAGCCACTCCACTGTAAACTCTGCAATCTCAAGTGAGTCCTTAAAAGGTCTTTACCCTGTAGAAAACAGAAATGGATGGTATTTTCCTTCGAGGATAGAGAGAAAGCTAGAAAAACTATCCTATCTTAAAAGACTATGCGTAGGTTAAAATCAGTAATAAACACTATTAAATAATGACAAGCAACTCTCATTTGTTACTGTTTTATCATCAAACCATAACACACCATGTGTATGTGTATATGTATTTTCATCAGATCATAACCTATACTAAAAACCAAAACCAAAAAAAAAAAATCATCATCTGATAGAGTGATAATCACACAGCAGGAGCACCTCAAAGCCTGGCTATGTCCTTGGCAAGGCAAAGATAGAGGGAAAAGATGGAAAGAAGAAGCCAAAACTGTTAATGTCCATTAAGTGGGTGGAGGGAAATTCCTGGGTGTGCAGCTGAATGCTGAGAGACACTGTGGGGACAAAGATATTGAATCTTTAGATTAAAAAAAT
The DNA here is from genome assembly GCF_004785775.1 of Grammomys surdaster. NCBI lineage: Eukaryota > Metazoa > Chordata > Mammalia > Rodentia > Muridae > Grammomys > Grammomys surdaster. Next base: position 12,900,418 of record NW_021604630.1, on the reverse strand, counting down.
AAAGAAATTATCCCAGGAAAAAGTGTTGCTGTCCCTGATATGGTAGTTTGTATCACTATTGTGCAGTTTGTGTGTGTGTGTGTGTGTGTGTGTGTGTGTGTGTGTGTGTGTGTGTATGTGCATAGGTATGTGTATGCGTGTGTGTGTGTGTGTATATGTGCATGTGTATGTGTGTGTGTATGTGTATGTGTATTTTCATTCCATAGATCTCATTTTTCCTTACAAATACATTGTGAAACAAATCATCTTAATCCCACCAAGCAAGACATCTGTCTTCAGAGTTGGCACTATGGCACTAGAGTTTGCTCTCTGTGCAGGGATTTGGGGGAGGGGGGACTGCCTAGCTTTGGTAGCCCATATAAAAGCTTGGACTAGCAGAAGTTCTCAGAAGAAAGAGGGGAGGGAGGTCTCTCCTTGTACCCCTTAAATTTGATCTTCACCTATCACCACCCCAAACATTCCATCCACGTCTTCTCAAGACCTTGTATTCCTGTAGCCTTACACTGACCATCTTCAGGTGATTCACATGAGCTTGAATTGCTCATATTTGGGGGGTTCATTCATTTTGTTTGCTTTTATGGTTCTAGGGATCGAACTGTGAGCCTTGCTTTTGCTAAGCATAGCCATACCACTAAGCTGCATCCCACACTGGACTATATAGTTTTCATTAACTTTTTTCAGACCTAGGAAATCCTCTGAGGTAGAAGCCATGGGTTTGGCTTTGTTTGTTTGTTTGTTTGTTTGGGTATTTTGGGCTTTTTGCTTGTTTATTAAGTTTTGTTCTGTTTTTGTGTTTTTTGCAAAATGCCTTTTTACTGCTTTTGCAAAATTCATTTCAAAAAAGTCACATAAGGTGTCTGGCTAGAACATTCAGAGATAATTTCAGGATAATTCTGTGAAAGTGGTCATCAGACAGCCTTCACTCAGCTTTTTGTCAGCAACAAGGAAAGCACTTTACAAGAAAGGAACTTTGGGAGCTGGAAGTTTTTAGAAGAGAAGGAACAGATCTTTAACTTCTCTGAACCAAGTAGACTGATGGATCTTTTTAAAGAGATACAATACAGAGAATCCTTTGGGCAACCCTCAGGTTATCGATACACACCACTCCACTCAAGGTCACCTCCTTGGCTTCATTTTTCATGCTGGGCAGCTCTTAATTAAATGTTAAGCACAAGGCGAGAGCTTCACCCAATGACCCTCAGCCCAATGCTTGGGGGTGGAGGAGAGCTCAGAAGGCCACTAGGAAGTCAACTCAGTGGAACTGGAAAATGGTTTAGGAACAAGCAGCGAAGAATACGGGGACCTTCCATACACAAGGCACCCAAGGAAATGCTGAGTGAGTCGGGTGTGGGCTCTCCAGGACATCCTCCCACACATCAATGTATGAAAGGGGTTATGCACAAAACTCTTTTTATAGAGTATTTTCTATGGCTTTTGAATCCTTCCACTTCTATTATGCTTATTCACAGGAAGCAATTTTCCTACAACATGACTTCTTCTTCTCCCTCCTCCTCCTCCTCCTCCTCCTCCTCCTCCTCCTCCTCCTCCTCTTCTTCTTCTTCTTCTTCTTTCTAAAAATTAAAAGGGTCAGTACTGAGACTGAATGAGCAAGAGCAAGGAAAGTCATCCCAGCCTCTCTTCAGAAGTTGCCTATGCCAAAGTGCTATGGCCAGAGTTTCCACACAGCACACTAATGAAGGAGTATCCTCAGGCCCAGCATTCGCTGTGTCCTCCATACCCCCCAACCTCACCCCTACCCAGAACCTGTCAGAAAAACACAGTACAGCTCCAAAGCACAGGCAGATAACACCGATGTCTCTAAAAGGAAAACCAAAGGGCTCAGTAATTAGCCTCGGAGGACTCCAGTCATTATACAGCTGTGAGCGGAGAAAGGAAAAACATTTACAATTTATTTATTGACACAGCTTTCTGAAAAATAAAATCAGGAAGAATTTTCTGGGCTTGGAATTTTTTTTTTTTGAAAGGACCACCTTCTGACATTGGGATGCATCCAGAGGAGGTCAACAGGCTCTACTTCCTGTCCTAAAGAAAGAGAAAAAGGGGTGGAAGGAGCAGGAAGGGAAGGAAGAGAGTTGAAAAACACAGGACTTCACAGAGCTCAGAGAGTCCTCCCGGGAGCAAGGAGGGGCTGGGAGGACTTGAACTGTAGAGAGCTGTAGAAATTCTAATTTTAGAAAATCAAAACCATTGTTGGTAGGGATGTTTAGAAACCATTTCTTATTAGAAAAGGATGATTATTCACTAGCTGGATAGAAGAAATGGATCCATTATGAAGGAATTGGATGGAGGCCTAATATCTCCTGTTGGGTAGCAAATCAGTTGGATTCATTCTTCTAGAGGAAAAGTCTACATTACCACACCACAGGGAAATTCTTCTCCATACCAATGTATAGAATCAACAGTAAGTATATACTATGTAGAAGGTTTTTTTATCCTGAAAGCTATAGCATACTTATTTCTAAGTGAAATAAAATGAGTTCCTCCCCAGAACTCATCAAACATGATGGGGTAAGATGTGTGTGAAAGGTTGCCAACTCTGCTTGAAGGAAAAGATTGCGATTATAGACTTGGAGATTTCCAAAGGTCACTCAAAGATTTCCAAAGATCACTCAAAGCCCTTTCTTTCCTCTGTGGTCACACCAAGTGCCAGCAATATTTATGATTTCAAAATTGTAGCAATGACTTAATATCAAATAGGCCTTTTCAACTGTACTGTGATGTCATTTTGGGGGCAACAGAGAATAAATTATTATTTCAGAGTGTTCTCAAATGCCGTCTTAGTACTTCAGATAACCAGGGAGTCCATCCACAGTCTTCAGTACATTAAGACTAAAGATTTCATAAATTCATTTTTTAAATCGAATGACTGATTTCCTAAGCCACAATTGAGGTTGTGTTTTAGATATGGACAATGCTTTCAATTACGGCAGCTACAAATACAGTGGTGATAAGGCTGTTCAAAGTCACAAATGTGCACATGCTGCCTTCATCCTCTGAAGTTTAATGAACAGCAAGAGTACTCTCCAACAGCACCAGAGTACTCTGCAACAGCACCAGAGTACACTGCAACAGCACTGGAGTACTCTGCATCAACACTGGAGTACTCTGCAACATCACTGGAGTCAGAACAACACTGCCCTGGGAGCTCAATCTGTGGGAATAGAACCTGTTGTTGAAGCAGACCTCACTGTCAGATCTGAGAAGATACAAAAGTGGTGTGAACTGGGAGGCCTGTTACTTCTCATGAGCCAAATAAAAGAAAGAAATGTAGCACGTGACTCCTGCTGTTGAAATAAATGTGGCACGTGACTCCAGCTGTTGAGGACCCTATGGTCAAAGCAGAACAGTTTAAAACTGTAGCGTTATGATCCTGCGCACAAAAGCAAACGTAGTTGAAAAGAAACCCACTCAGTCAGTGGAGAGGAACAGCAGAGCATTGCAGCATTAAATAACAACTTATTATAGATGGTAGAGCCAAAGCTGGACACAAATACAGATATGAAGACAAGCTTTTCAACCTTCATCTGTGTAGTGTGGGTTAATCCATGCGTTTACTTAGTAACGCTGATGATTTCAATGGCTAGGGAGTTCCTGGAAACACTGTGGGTTTTGTACTGAGAGCCTTGATAATGATTGGTGGAAGAGGTTTCTCTCGAGGAAAGCGGTAGAAAATGTGCCTAGTGCTTGTGAGGACTTGAATTTCACCGTTTGTAATGCGACAGAGTGAAGAAGAAAAACCCACAGGGTTTAATATGAGAACTGAGTCAAATCCTCTCTTACAGCCAGCTTCCTCCAGGCCACGCCTCCCTTCGCAGGCTGCTGTTACTTGCCAAGAGACTCCTGTATCAACTTAGAGATGATGTGGTGTTCTTAGCCATTTCCATGGTAGAGAACACAGACGCTAGAGATCGAATTTTAACATTCTGATGAATGTCAACTCGAAGTTTTGCTATAAAGTCTAATATGCTGGAAACATCCATCAGGAGGGTCTGGAATCTCCAAAGAGGGGATTACAAGTGGATAATTTTACCAGCACTCCCCACCCCTGATTATACTTTCTTAAAGATAGCCTTGAGCAACTAACAAAAGGTATTGCTAGTTGCACATGGTAAGCATCTGTATTATACTAAGGGTCTAGATAGATTAGATACAGATATAGATATAGATAATGCATATATGTGTATAGATAGATACAATGCGCATATATATATGTATATATATACATATATATCATCACAAAAAGAAAAGGTACAGAGATAAAAAGTAACCATAAAATGGCCAAGGACTCCTTAAATTGTTACAAAACTGTGGATACCTTAAGAGTACTTAATCTAAAATTTTACTATTATAAAAACAAACAAATAAAATACTCATTGTTTATCTGAGAAGAAAAATTCTTTCCTCTTTTATTTTTTTAATTGTATTTATTTCTAAAACTGTATTTATTTATATCCAATGCTAACCCCCTCAAGGTCTCCCACTCACAGAGACCCTCCCCAATTCCCCATCCTCTTAGAGACACAAAACTTCCTTATTCCCTGTCTTCAAGTGTTGCCATTTCATGTATTAGTTGTCATATGAATCACATGGCATCCCCCTTTAAAAATTTGGAAGTGAAAGAAAATAGATAAACTTCAATCTGAAAGACCTAACGTTACGTTAACTTGGTTCACTCATTCCCATGTCCGTTCATTAATTCACAGAATGTTTCCTTCCAGAGTGTTCTGGATGCTAGGGAAATAAGCAGTGAGAATTTCTTTTTAAGTAAAAATAAAAACTACAAAACTGACTCCCTGCTCTCACAAAATACAATGAAGGAGCAGGTACCATAAAAACATCTGAAAACAGAATGGATGGATACAGGGAGGCAAAGAAGGGAAGTGGGAATGTGATGTTCAAAGTGTGGCCGGAGGAAGAGACACTGGAAAGGTGACATTGAAGGACTGGAGAGGTGGCTCAGGTGTTAAAAGCACTGACTGCTCTTCCAGAGGTCCTGAGTTCAATTCCCAGCAACCACATGGTGGCTCACAACCACCTGTAATGGGATCCAATACCCTGTTCTGGTGTGTCTGAAGACAGCTACAGTGTACTCATATAAATAAAATAAATAAATGCTAGTTTAAAATGTAGGAAATAGTATGAATCCTAGGTGTGTGTGAGAAGAAGAAACTGGAATCCCAAGATCTGCAGGCTACAGAGCTTAAGATAGTATGAGGAGGTAAGGAAAGCTCAAGCAGAGTAACGGACAGGACTATGAACAGATGAGAGGCTGTCAGTACTCTGAGCTGCTCAGAGTATCCTTGACTCTTATTCTCAACGTCCTGGAGGCCTTTGGAAAGTTTAGGGGATGGGGAACTCTTAAGAGCACAGTTATATATGCCCTGGACAGCACATGTACAATGTGTATACTATGCACATCTGTGAGTTTCATGTACAACCATCTACTATCTCCTCCAAAGACAAATATTTTCATTCTGGTTGTACTTGTTTATCATATTTGCTTTCATAAGTAAAGAAACCACAAGGAATTATTTATAAACCAAAAAGCCAGTTCATCCTCAGCACCCTAGGTTCTGATATCAAATCAGTTCTCACGAATTGTCTGTGAGTGTATCATGGTTTCTCAGTCATTCAACAAATGATTGGCATAAGTCTTCCCTGAACCACGCACTTGGAATGTAGGGATTCAGTAATGCACAAAAGAAACGTTTCCCAGAATTCAGACAACCATACCTTTATAACATCTATAAAGTTGTCCCAGTCTTGTGCATCCTACAAGATTTAATAACCTGTTATTTACAACCACTCTATTCATTAAATACCCATCAGACACTTGTGTTTAAAATGTTAACTCTTTTCTTTGTAATAGTGCTGAAATTGGATCACTACTCTTTTGCTTCTCGGGAGTGTGTGTGTGTGTGTGTGTGTGTGTGTGTGTGTGTGTAATGTGTGTGAAAGTGTATCTATATATAAAGAAAATAATGTGCTATTCAAATATCTGTTTTTGCAAATGAAATATAGTATTTCAGCAAAAGAGTAACCTTTTGTCTGAATAGATATTTTAGCCAACAAAATCTGAATTTTTCCCTCTCAGCTTCTTTGCTTTCTCATATTACATGCTCGTTTGCTTTACAGGATTTTTTTTTAATGCTCCTAAAACTCTGACCTTGTGTAAATTTCCCAGGAGACATGATTCTCAGCGTTTTGTTGGATAAACATTTGTGTTTTTTTTTTGTAACTACATGAACAAGCCAAACTGCACGTAGTCCAAAAAATAATTCTGTCTTTTTCATCACTCCCTTTATAAAAAATAAAAATAAAATAAAATAAATCCTGCTCAAGGAATCCTAGTGTAGAGGTTGTGAAAGTGTTTTAGTTTTACCATTTGACCAGGGGAAACACTTTAAACTTGGCACTTTTATTTTAGAAGTTTTCACAGTATGTTCTCATTTTGGGGGACGTATCAAGAAAATGGTCATTAAGAAGACAATCAGGTTTTACAGCCTCAGAATGTATTTATTTGCTTCAATAGCATAAATCGGTAACTCATATATCTTAAGATCTCTTAAACAAGGCATCTTTGATACTACATTAAACTTTAGTAATTTTGCAAGGGTACCTTAAGTAGACCATGGTGTGGTTTCCAATTATAAGTCATTAAGTAAAAAGAAAATCCAGCCAGACTAGTGGCATTTCTGCAAATTCCTTTGAGGATAGTCATGCGATCTCCTATGACAGATTGCTTCCTTGAGCCAGACAAATGAATTGGTTGTCCAGTTCAGACTCAGAAAACATTTCTATGTAAAAATAATAGAATATCCTAGCCCATCCACCCTAGTAATTGTCATCTGAGAAATGTGTCTACTTTTGTCATTATTATGAACAAACAAAGACACAATACTTAGAAAGGATGTGTTCTTTTCCTAATACTTTTTGACCATGGAATCTTCAGAGCCTAGGGAGGTGACTCAGGGGGTAAAGTGCGTGATGTACAAGTTTGAGGGTCTGAGTCTGGTTCCTCAGAACCCACATAAAAGCCAGGTGCAGCCAAACATCTATAATCCAGTGTTCCTACAGTGAAGGGAAGCAGAGCTGAGTGAATTCCCAGAAGTTAAAGGACCAGCTAGCACAGCTGCTTAGACAACAATCCTGACTTTAGACAAAGCAAAGGCAAGGACTGACTTTCATATAACTATGCTTTGACCCCTACATATTTCACTCATACAGTGGATCTTGAGTTTCTTAATGCTTGTATATAATCATATTATCTTTTTCTTAATTTTTATAAATAATTACAATTTTAATTGTAATTTTTAAAAAATATTTCTTTTAAAATATTTCATTTATAATATTTTTTAAAATATATTTCTGTGCAAAAATCCTTACCAGACTCTATGGTTTGGACAGTCACTTAGCTATTTGCTATTTCGTCTATAAAATAAGAATTCAATTGCTTGACCAGGTTAGTGTGAGGATGTTGTAAGTAGTGTGAGATGACCATTGATTCCTTCTGAGACATGCAAAGCACAAGAAACTGTAAGCAGCCGATGGTATCTCTGTGATCACTCAGTCATGGCCATTGTCATCCAGAAATTGCAGCCAGCATAGCTGTGAAGATAACATGGAGCAAATACAAACCATAGAAGCACGTAAGAAACTCTCCAGCACCAGAGCCATCGAGCTCCAAGTGTAGGAGTGTATGTACACTAATCAACAACTAAAGGTATTAGCAGATTTGTCATAATAACATGGGTTGATCAGATATGCAGTGCAGTAAGCGTTCCTTGGTCACGGTTGTCATTTCTGCTATATGTATGGTACCAGTTGCAGAACATTTTCCTTCTGAAATTATTGGGAGTAATTGGAGAGATATCGCTGGAGAAGAAAGCAACAACCTAAGCAGGCCATTTATCTCCTCCTAATTACTGTATTGGTGTGTATGTATCAGGAAAGAGGTGAAAAATAAAAATGCTCTGAGTTATGGCAATCACATAATTAATTTGGACATGAGGATACCTGGGCATGTTGCTAGCAAGTGTAAAATATTCCAGTCTTGCTTCTAGCTACATGTAAGAGAACAAAAATCTGAGTTCCTATTGTGTTATCATTGTTTATGGTAATTTACTCAGATCGAGCAAATCATGAGCAGATATAAAAGAATTTACTTTAAATAAAATTCACTAACATTTTTCATTAGACAACTCCTATAGGTTACTGCATTTTTCATATAAAATATTTTAAAGCCTTCACAAAACTGAATTCTAGATTCAGTGAAAAGTCAGACACAGTGTTGTTTTTCTATCACTCTGACAAAACACCTTAACTGAAAACAACTTTGGTGAAGAAAGTATTTATTTCATCTTATACTTCTAGCTTACACTCCCATCACTGAGGAAAGTCAGGGACAGGAACTTAGGAACTGGAGGCTGTAAGTTATACAAAAGCCCTAAACGGGTGCTCTTTACTGGCTTGCTCCTCATGGCTTGCTCAGCCTGGTTTCAGGACCATCTGCAAAGTCTGGCACCGCCCATAATGGTATGGGCCCTCCCACATCACTCATTAATCATGAAACTACCTTACAGGCATGCCCATAGGTCAGTGTGGTGGTGAAGTTCTCTTAATCAAGAGTTCATCTTCCAAAATGACTACGGCTTGTGTAAAGTTGACAGAAAAGGAAACCAACCAGGACAGATCAAACTTGTGTATTTGAAAATAACAATAAAATCCATTAATAAGTATGATTAATATAAATTAATTCTCAAAACTAATAAATACTCAATGAAGTAATTTAAAAATAATCACATTTAGGCAAAATCAAAAGTAATCATGTATCTTTTTAACAAGTGTATTTATTCCCAATCTGCCTTTATCGCATTGCTATGTTAAGAAAGTTTAGCTAAGATTTATTCTTTATTCCCAAGATAATAATTTCATTTTGAAAATGTGTTCATGGCCACTAATGTTGGAAGAATAACTTGCATAAGACTTTTTCAGTTTTAAGTTAAAAGTCATTAAGAAAATCAAAAAGTAAGCTACATAATTTCAGGGCAAAGTGCACTTACCATTCAAAGTTTAATTTCATTTCAGAATAAGCCGCCTGTTTCATTTCCCAACACTTCAGTGTAAATGTTCTCTTTCCACCCTTAAGAGCAGTTTATATAAAAATGGAATGAAAGGAGTTATAAGTTATTCTAAAGTTCTGGGACAAAATTCAACAGCCATAATAACATCTTTGATCATCAACTATACAATAATTATAGTTGGAGAAACATGTGATTATAATTGTAGAGTAGTAGTTGTCACCAAACCAAAACATTTTCTTGGATAGATAATAACCCTCTCATCTTCTTGAGCCAGGTTTTTATTTTTTGTTTTGTTGCTCTTCTTTTTCATACCACATCACTCCCTGTCACTACTAGCTTCTGAAAAGATGACATAGGATTAAACTTCCATGACACATTCCTAAATACTCTTCTGTGATTGACAGTAGGGGAGGCAAAATTGAGTTTGTAATACATAGCAGTGCAGAAAGTGCTTTGACATAACAAATCAAAGAGCAAAAAGCCCACTTCTTAGCATAACCAAAATAGATGTGACCACCATGTACTGTTTGAACAAGGCAATTACTACTCAGTTGACACTGAGTATTTTGCTCCATGAATTCTGCAGTGACTTTTTCTTTCCTTTCCTGTTATACAAGACAAAGTCTCCCCCATTTCCCTCTTATATTGACTTCACTGGAGTCAAGCCATATGCCGACCTCCACATCTCCAAAGACTATGATTTACTCCACCCCAAAGGTATACTTAACTTTCTGCATAAAAAGAGTCTTTGTCAAGTCCAGCAACCTCTGAATTTGGATCATTTCACAATACATGGATTATTTTTCTTAATTGCTTTATAAGGTTAACCTCTAGAATGGTTGCGGCTTGTGAGGTACAGTGTGTTCATTAAATTGGCTTCTTCAGTAACTCACAAAATGCCTGCAAACTGGCATCAGTGGATGAAGTTCACTGAGGTCTCCAAATAAAATGGCTAAATTGGCTTGGAGTAGGAAAATAGTTGCCTCAAATCTCCTGTAGCTCCAAGAAAACAGAAACATTTCCTCTTTTCCAAGCCTGTTCTTACGCTGCCATAACAGTGCCTTTAAATTACATCATCTATAATGAAAATGTTCCAAAGATAAGTCATCTCTAAAATTCAGAGAGACTAGGAGGGGAATGGATGAAAAAGATGAAGAGACTGGTTTTATAAGGACACCCCCCAAGAGAATTCTCAGGAGAGCAGGGCAGAATCCTTCTTCCCACCCTAGAAAAGTCCATGAGCACAACTCTGAAATACAACAGCATTTCGGGGTTCTGTGATTCATGACTAGCCTTTTCTCCATATGAGTGGAAGTAGAGGCCCACAGTGACACAACATGGCTGAGCAATGGCCAAGAGACATGACTCATGTTTACAAAGTCTACCCAAAGTGCTCAGCAAAGATGAGATTTCTTGCAAAATTGTACTTTTATGCATATCCTATTTATTTATTAAAATTCAATAATCCATGTTGCCGTGTGTCTGAATCTTTGAGTCTTCCAAATATATCAAGGATTCATGTAGCATGTGGAAATTCAAATCATTACAAAATCAGATTAAAATGCATATAATGTCTTTAAGATGTTAGACCTATGTGGTGTTGTATAAAATGTACTTGGTATCTTTGAAAACTTGGTTCCCAGTTGGTGGAACTATGTGGGAAAGACTGGGAGATGTGGCCTTGAGAAAGGAGATATGTCACTGGAAGTGAGCTTTGAGGTTTCAAAAGCCCATAGTATTCCCAGTCAGTAGTGTTCTCTCTCTCTCTCTCTCTCTCTCTCTCTCTCTCTCTCTCTCTCTCT
>NW_021604630.1:12886548-12889502 GCF_004785775.1 Grammomys surdaster | reverse complement strand
TCTCTCTCTCTCTCTCTCTCTCTCTCTCTCTCTCTCTCTCTCTCTCTGCCTAATGTTTGTGGATCAAGATGTAAACTCTCAATTGTTGCCCCAGCTCCATGCCCCTGCCCCCCTCAACTTGGTAGTCATGTACTCACAGTCTTCTGAAACTGTAAGTTTCAAATAAACTTTTTTTTTCTATAAGTCAACTTGATCATGGTATCTTATCACAGCAAGAGAACATTAACTAACACAACCTGTATGCTAGGCTGTTTCTTGTTTCAAATTAGTTGCCAAACTAATCTGTAAGAGCTGAGAAAAGTGATTTTGTTGGTCTAAAGTGAAACACAAGGTAAAAGCAAACACTAAGCATTAGTAACATCTGTATGGGAACAAAAATAAATACTGAAAAATGTTTTTTCATACCATGTTGTGTTGTTAACCTTGACCTACCCTCTGCATAAACTAAAAGAGCCAACAACGTCAGGAAGTTTCCTGTAATGTTTTGTTGCAGTATTTATTCCCTGGGAGAATTAAAACACATTCTGTCTAGTGAGAGCCTTTCCTCTTTTCTTTTCTAAACTACTATGAAAGTATAGTAAAGAGAAGAGACTCAAAAGTTGGCTAAAATACTTGACAATATATAGAAAACTGATTCTCCACAAACCTGCATCTACCTTAGCCAATTCTGATCATGTCAAATAGGTCTCACTCAGGGTCACATCATAAGAGAAGGGAATTCCATAATATTAGCAAAGAATTCATAAAAGACTTAGTAAAAACAATCTATACACTTTAATATTAGTGATATAGAGGATCGCAGTTTGAGGCTGACCATTTTAAAGCTATAGAAAATCAACTGTGTTCTGTTTAGAAGAAAAAATTAAAAGCAAGTTATTAATAAACATGGGCTTGATAGTTTAGGAATCTCAGCAGTCTTCTAGACTTTTCCTGAGGAACCAAAGTTGGCTCTCAGAAGCTACATCCATCAGTTCACAACTCCAACTCCAGCAATACAGTACCCTCTTCTAGCCTCTGCAAGCACACACACACACACACACACACACACACGCAGAGAGAGAAAAAAAATTTTTAAAAAAGTAGAAACTTATAGCTCCCTTTTTAATTACTGAAATGAAGTCTATACAACTTTAGACACAGGACAAATTTAGAAAAAGATTTTTAAAGTCATAACATACATGACTTTACATAGGTTTTGGGGGGGGGTGCTTTTCTTCAGTATTTTTAAAAATATATGTCATGCTGAATGCTTGTGACTCCAGTGTACATGCATTTAAAATATGATCCTGACTAAATAACATTCCCAGTCTATGGTCTCTGACAATATATTTTTCCCATTGAGATTTTGTGGAAATCAGAAGATAATGATCAAAAATGAGTATTTACAAAAAAGAGAGAAAAAGAAAGAAAGAGAGAGAGAGAGAGACAGAGACAGAGACAGAGACAGAGACAGAGAGAAAGAAAGAAGAAAGAAAGAAAGAAAGAAAGAAAGAAAGAAAGAAAGAAAGAAAGAAAGAGAAGTGAGCATTTTTACAAAGGGGAAAAAGGGAAGAAATGAGATGATTCAGAGGATAAAATCATTCACCACCAACCCTGGTGACCAGAGTTTAATTCCCAGAACCCACACAGTGGAAGGGGAAAACCATCTCCCACAAGTTGTCCTCTGGCCTCTGTACACATTGCCATGGCAACCCCACCCACACACACATTCACAAATCAGTGAATAAAAGATTCATTAAATGATTCAGTAGGATACAGTTCGTCAGATCTTGCCAATGTCACTACAGTGTGTTACTCTGTACATGTTATATTCCTAAGGGAGTGGTATCATCACCAAATGAGAGGAGAAGACATGTCATTGGTACAAAGGGCAAGCCATGATTTTTCTTTTTATCCTGCTGTGGAATAAATTATGAAATTTGCCCATATTACCTTAATGTTGACTCAGAGGGCATATAAAAGTCATTTCACTTAACACTGTGAAACCTAATTTGCCAATAATGATCTTTCCTTTTTATTAATTTTAGAAAATAATCCAAAATTTCTTCATCTCGATACAGTTTTTCTGATGCACCTTGACCTGGCACTAAGTCTTTTCCATAGTGATTGTGAATATAAACAGTGAGATTAACGGGCTGATGCCATTTCACTCAACAGCTGTAGAACCAAGGAAAGACAGACTTTCTATGACTCCTTTTTTGGATTAACTATGTCTCCCTGGAGCCGAAGAATGCTAAATATGGGCACAATAGTCCAAAATGTCTGCTTGCTCACACTCTCACCAGCACACGGATATTCTTAATTAAGTTTAGCTCTTTGGACAACTTTCAGGTGCTGAGTTTGCAAATTCCTTGAGGTCTTTAAGTAACTACTAACCTGAAAAAGAGCTGTCTGGGTTATTTTTATTTCCCTTTCTTTTTTAAGCTGCTGCACCTTGGGGCACAATGATATCACACACACAAAAGAAGTTGACCTATCATTAAGGTTGGTGAAGTCTATAGTCACCAGCCTGTCCTAGATGCTAATTCTGTCCTCATTCATTACCACAGCTGATGAGGATTCAGGCAGGTGGTCTGTTCCTTTTGGTTGCCGGGTGACAGCCTTACTGATTGCTGGTTCCTTGAAGTTGAGAGTAGAAGGTACCAGAGCTGGTAGGCTGTTTCTCAACTTGCCAGCTCTGTAAATATCTGTCCAGTACATCTGTGCTTTTGTCTCTAAACAACTGACTTGTAGGCTGTGATGCCTAGTACTTCTTCCTGCAGGCTACCACCACTTACTAGCTCACCCTTTCTCTATAAATAGTTTGGTTTGTGAGTCAGGCTTCTTTACAGTAGGCTGCAACTGATTTTTGGAAAGAAATGGAAAGAGACCAAGAGGAGCAGTAAGATCCAACCACAAATCTGTCAATCAACCCATTTCTCTGCCTCTCTCCCCTCTCCCCTCTCCCCTCTCCC
>NW_021604630.1:12848646-12881548 GCF_004785775.1 Grammomys surdaster | reverse complement strand
TCAGTTCAATGGCTAGTTGTGAGCATCTGCCTCTGAATATGTCTGACTCTTGAAGGCCTCTGAGGAGATATCCATATCAGGCTCTTATCAGCATGCACTTCCTGTCTTCCACATCAGCATCTACCTTTGGTGATTGCCAAGTGGGGGTGATTCGGTCCTTCTTAGAAGGAGCAACAAAATACTCAAGGGAGCAAATATGGAGACAAAGTGAGGGACAGAAACTGAAGGAGGAGGACTCTTTTGTAAGAGGAAGGACTCTATGAAATTCTGATACTAGAACAAAGAAGGAAATCTGACAACAAGAAAATCAGCCAGAAAGTTCAAAGAACTGAGCAGAGTTTTCTGGGCAGACAGGGAAATATACTGTTCAAAAATATCTAGGAAGTCAGCAAGCAGAAAGAAGCAGGAAAGACCCATAGTGTCTTAGCCAAAGGCTGGAGCATAGTTCCTTAGCAACGAGTGAAGATTGTCGGTGGTGGGGAAGCTTTACATTGTTTGAGAATTCTAGAAAACACATGACCTAACTCTGGTTTGTGTTTTGTTTTGCTTTGTTTTGTTTTAGCTGTAAACTGACTGCAGAATGCATTAAGAATGAAGTATCATCATTTCAAAGTTCAAACCAAAAAATGGAAGTTGTTATTAGGCTACAAAACTACTATTGGTTAAATACTCATGAAGCCACAAAGACCATGTGTCACTCTACCATCTGTCACACCTAGCTTGTGGGCAGTGGGTATCCGAACTCAGGACCTTATGCTTGTACAGCAAGCACTTCTGTACCGAGTCACCTCCCTATCCCCACAGCTTTCTAGATTTCTTCAGTGAGCAACTAAAATTAAAAATCACTGTTCTGTAGAAAAGTATTAAAAACCACATACAACTGTGGATTGTGTGTGTTAGTTAATAGTGTAGTCCTGGCCAAAAATGAAACCACTTTATATATAAAACATGTCTTGTGCATAGTTTCATCCTTCCTCTGTTCTTTACAGTAATATTAAACCTCTTCAGAATCCTAGACAGTTATAAAGTCCTATTGGGACCTATTGACTGCGAGCAGGCATAGGTCTGTATGGGAGTTGGGTCAGCATCAAATGACCTTCAACGAGTCTAAACAACCTTCTAATGTTGTTATTTGAATCAAGTTGTATTTCACTGATGACCAGAGGACATTTCTCTGACAGGAAATTTCATAAATTGGGAGTTGAAATCATATAGTCTGTACCCAGACATGGCCTGAAAAATAGTATCCTCAGCTCCTGCAGGCCTGCCTCCTCTCTGGTCCCCAGGAGCCAGTTACCAGAGCAATACAACAACATTATTTGCTATATGTAAGCATGGGGACAGACCTTCTAAGCCTCAGGCATAGCCATTCCATGAGGTCATGTGTGCAGATGTGAACTGTTGAAAGAAATAAACATAAAATTAATCATGAGAAAAGAGACCTTATTACTTAATGGGAAAATGATTGACTTTGCTTAGATCATGCATGAGATGGAACTCTGTTTTGACTGTTGGAAAATAAAAGGCGTTTCTCCTTTAAACGATGCTCAACTGACATATTTTAAAAATAAGAGAAATCACTGTGGACCTACAAGCCAGCAAGAGTCTACTGACAGTGAAGGCCCTCCACTACTGCCCCTGATCTGCACCTCCCCTTGATTAATATTTTCATTTAAGAGACAGCACAGTCTCTTCAGATTTCTGCTTGTTGGCTTGAGAAAAAGTAGAAATGGTGCAAACAGGAAGAAAACGACAACTGGAAATGAAAAGGATATACGTGTTAAACGGAAAGCTGAAATCCGGGGAGCATTTGCATTTCCACAAGATCTTTGAGAGATGGCTGAAAATTATTTCAATGTTTACTGAGCATGGTGACATCAAAGCCACAGGTGTTAGGCAGGCAAAATGACTTAGGAACAATTTTTCCAATTCTTCTCAAAAGAGAAAAAAAATGTTAGATTCCAAGAGAGTAGAAAGAGTCTAGTGCTACAAATTAGGCAGAAGGTTATGTTTATTCGTAAAAATTATTTAGCTTATATTTCAAGATTGTCAACTTTAAAATGCTGTGGCTACATATTATGATAAAGTCTTTTAAGGCTTTGTTTTTAACATATATCTTTAGAAATTCAGATGTGGGAAATTTTGAAACGTTAGAAGTTTTCACCCTCCATTAAGGACTGGGTTGTAGATCTCACCCCCAAACCTGGCAACATTATGTACAAAGCTAGCAAGCTTCGATTTTAACTTTGTAACTCAACTTTATAAACATCAGCAGACCAAATGCAGTACGTGATTTCTAAAGATTATCTTATGCATATGGGGAATAGTTCAGATAAATGGATGCATATAACACGAAGCATGTTTTAAATGCAACTTTATCTTAAAAGTCAGAGCTGTAAGCAAACTACCATTTCCTCCCAGACCTGTATGTCTAGTTGCAGGGCATTAAAATTATGCCTTAAAAAAATAGGAAGGTTTTTTTTGTATTATTCCTAAAGGTATCTTTAAATTTATGCCCCAAATTTTTAGACAATGACCAGGAAGGAAAGAGGAAGGGATAGGGAAGGAGAGAGAGAAGGAAGGGGGAGGAAGGGAGGGAAGGAAAGAAAAAAAGGAGAGAGGGATGGTGGTAGAGGGGAGGGAGGAGAAAGAAGGGATGGGCCAAGAGAGAGGGTACAGGAGGGAGTGGGAAGGAAGGAGGGAGGATGAATGGAAGGGAAGAGGGAGAGGAGAGGGAAAGAGGAAGGGAGGAAGGAAACAATGGAAGGAGGGAGAGAAGGAAGCATGAAATGGAAGCAGGGAGGGAGGAAAGGAGGAATGGAGGAAGAGAAGAAGGAAGGGAGGATAAAAGGAAGGAAGGAAAGAAGGAAGGAAGGAAGGATAAAAGGAAGGAAGGAAGGAAGGAAGGAAGGAAGGAAGGAAGGAAGAAAGAAAGAAAGAAAGGAAGGACATAAGAGAGTCTGGAACAATGAAAATAATGAAGGTGATGTAGAGACAGAAGAACTTGGTATATACTAATGGTTTCACTTTTTGGAGATTATAACTTGATGGGTAATTGAATGCTAAACAGTAAAATTTCATATGATGTTCTTGTCAAGTAAAGGATAAGATCATCTGGGCTACCACAGTGAAGCAGACAACGGAATAGAAGTCACTTAGTTTACAACTTTATTTCTGTAGGACAAAACGTGCTCCTATGTACATTTGAGTAATATGAAAAATCAAACTTATAGACTTGGAAGCCATATCTCTAGGTTCCTGTATCCTTTGAATCTACTTGGAGATAGTGATACTTTTAATCTCTGTAGATGTAGATTCCATTTGTCACAGTTGAGAAACTTATACTAAAGCCCCAGAATCCTTCTGAGATGTGCAGTGGGTAGGAAAAATGAGAATAACATGGGCCTATGGGAGCATGCCTAGTTTCTTTATATATATATTTTATTTATTTACTTTCAAATTGTAAATTGTAATTTATACTCATTCACACAGGGGTTATAAACACAAAAAGGCAGGATGTGGGGAAGAGGATGACACTGGAGCGTGGGTGTTCAGGGGGAATACAGATATTTTTCAGAGCAGGGTATCGGCTGGGTAAGGGTTCAGGGGATAGGTCACTATAGCATGTCTAGTTTCTAAATCAGCATTACCTCTACAAGCCTTTCTTCCAATCTCCATAAACACAAGAATAGTGTAAGTGGTTTTCCTTGAGTTTCAAATTCTTTGGTCCCCAGAGAAAAGGTGATATGGAGACAGAAAATGAAGCCCAAGTCTAAGAATAAGGTTTGCTGGAATGTAAAGAACTTATCAGATGACTTTTATCTGAAATAAGAGGAAATATTATTTAAATATTGAGATAGCTAAAAATAGTGCTGTGCAATTTCTACCTCATTAGTTCCTACCAGAACTAATTTTTTATTAGATATCTTAGTTACATTTCAAATATAATCCCCTTTCCCCCCACCCAGAAACCCCCTATCCCATCACCCCTCCTCCTGCTTCTATGAGGATATGCCCCCACCCACTCTCCCACTCTCACCTCCCCACCCACGATTTCCCCCACACTGGGGCGTCCAGCTTTCGTTGGACCAAGAATATCCTCACCCACCTATGCCTGACACTGTCATCCTCCCCTACATATATAGCTGGAGCCATGGGCCTCTTCCTATGTGCTTCCAGGCTGGTGGTTTAGACCTTGGGAGCTCTGGTTGGGTGGTATTGTTGCCCTCCTCATGGGGACACAAACCCTTTTAGCTCCTTCAGTCTTCTCTTTCACTCCTCCATTGGGAACCCCATGATCAGCTCAATGGTTGGCCGTGAGCTTCCACCTCTGTATATTTCAGGCTCTGGCAGACCTCTAAGGAGACAGATATATCAAGCTCCTGTCAGCATACACTTCTTGGCATCCACATCAGTGTTTACCTTTGGTGAATGCACAAGGGATGAATACCCAGGTGGAGCTATCTTTGGAGGGCCTCTCCTTCAGTTTCTGTCCCATGCTATGTCTCCATATTTGCTCCCATGTGTATTTTGTTACCCCTTCTAAGAAGGGCCAAAGCACCCACACTTTGGTCTTCCTTGCTCTTGAGCTTCATGTGGTCTCTGTGTTATATCTTGGGTATTGCTAGTTTTGGGGCTAATATCCAATTATCAGTGAGTATGTACCATGTGTACAGAACTAATTTCTTTTTAAAGCAAGTGTTAGCAGAGTGTGATGATATGTGCCTTTAATCCTAGTACTTCAGAGGCAGAGACAAGTAAGAATCCGTGATTTCAAGGACAGCCTGGTCTACAAAGGGAGTTACAGACAAACCAAAGTTATATGGTAAGACACTGTCTCAGATAGATAGATAGATAGATAGATAGATAGATAGATAGATAGATAGATAAATGATAGATGATCAGTAGATAGACACATGGATGATAAATAGATGATAGACAGATGATAGATTGAAAGATAGATGATTGATTGATAGACAAATGATAGGTAGATAGACAATAGATAAATAGAAGATAGATAGCTGATAGATAGATAGATAGATAGATAGATAGATAGATGATAGATAGATAGATAATATATAGATAGATGATAGATAGATACATAGATAGATACATAGATACGTAGATAGATAGATAGATAGATAGATAGATAGATAGATAGATGATAGATAATAGATAGATAGATAGATAGATGATAGATAAATAGATAGATGATAAAAAGATAGATAGATAGATAGATAGATAGATAGATAGATAGATAGATAGATGATAGATAGATAGATAGATAGATAGCAAAATAAATCCTGTGGATTTACATAGAATGCACAATCTAGAGACCACTGGTAAGTTCAGAAAATAAAGAAGAAAACAAAAGTACTTGTTGCATAGCTACTGGCTGCCTGCTTTGATGGAGGTGCTTGTACACATAATGGCTTTCATTTCTGTGCTCTTCAAGATTAGGTAGAACTTTAAGCCTGGATAGCTTTTAGATTGTAGATAATCAAGTCAATCCATTCCAAATGGGGATCTAGTCTTTTAAGATTTGGTTTGTGGGGAATGTTGTCTTTGGTACAAGTTAGACTACATTCTATTTGATGATGTTAGTGATATGACATATTATGATCATGAAATTGACCCAAATGTAGCAAATTCAGTACAAGGCTGTATTTTCATTCACCAGGCAAACTTCATAATCCCCTGTGCTGGATAGTTTTATGTCAACTTGACACGAACTAATGTCATCTGAGTGGAGGGAGCCTCAATTAAGAAAATGCCTCCTTGTAGTGTATTTCCTTAGTTAGTGGTTGATGGAGAGGGCTTGGCCCACTGTGGGTGGAGCCTTCCCTGGAGTCTATAGAAAAGCATGCTGACCAAGCCATGAGGGACAAGCCAGTAAGCAACACTCCTTCATAGCCTCTGCATCAGCTGCTGCCTCCAGTTTCCTGTCCTGACCTCCTTTGATGGTGAACTGTGATGTGGAAGCATAAGCTGAATAAACCCCTCCCTTCCCAACTTGCTTTTGGCCATGGTGTTTCATCATAGTAACTGAAACCTAACTGAGACATACAGCATCGTTTTCCATTCAAGTGGCCCTTCTACATCCATGGGATTTCACTAAGACTGATTAAACAGTGAACCACTTCCACCATACTCTGCACTAATATGTAAAGATCAGGCTGGGTGCTAGTAGTCTCTTTCTCACTGTTGTTTGTTTTCTAACTCTTCCTTATAAATAAAAAGACTGGAGTCTGCAAACGAAGAATGAGATGCATCATTCCCTGTTCCATCCCAAGGCTCTATCGATATAGGTTTGAAAGAAACCCCTAGAGCTCTCTGTGTTCCTGGCAGGGTTTCAGTACTAACATGTGGTTAATTTTTTTAAGAGGACTTTTTTTCTTTTCCTTCCTGTGCTCAAGAGGAGCCATGGAGTGTGTGGGAAAAGACATCTTTGCCTGCACATCTGTGATGCTTACATATCTCCCTGAGAGATAGTGACCGACCCTTCTCTCTCTGCACATTTTGTTCTGGGAACTTGGAAGGAGAAACATACTCTGAATATTTAGATGGTTTTTAAAAACAGTGTTCATGGAGACAGTGTATGTGAAAATAAATCCGAAAATTTTGTCTCTGACAAAAATTAGCAATTAATTCATGTGATGGTACCTACAGCCACTTTTATCCCATATGCACCAGTGTGACACATTGCTATCTATATACAGAGACTATGATGAATCCACACTTACAGGTCAGCTTTATTCAGTCACCAATGCCTGAGTGAAGAGCCCAGAGAACACCTACAGTCAAACTGTGGAGATCTGACTTGATCTTTACCATTTCTATTTCTTTCCAGGCGGACAACGAATTGTGCTGTTTTATTTTTAATCTCCAAGTTTTCAAGAAATGTCTGTGAGAATAATCCTGTTGTGTTTCTGTTTAAAATTACAGAAGGAAGCATCCTCTTAAGAGTCTACTAAATAAAATAAAGACAGTGCTTAGGATTATTTAATTTGCTTTCTATTTTTGTCATAGTAGTAAAATTCACATTTGGATTACATTTTGCTCTGCACATAATAGAATCTTTCAAATAATGAGATCATAATTCTTATTTTCCCCTTGGATAGATTTTTCTAAGTCAGTAACAGATCAACACTTCTAGTCCACATGGAGACATTCAGTATAAAAATACTCAGTTCTTCTGCTAATTTCCTTGTACCACAACATGAATTTTCAATCATTTGTTAGTTGTAACAGTGACTGATTCTGATACAGAACTATGTCTGTTCATTTATCTGACCTTTCAGCCATCAACAAATTATCTGTAGCCAAATAGAATTTTATCAAATCAAATAAAATAATTTTATCAAATCAAATAATGGCAAAGTGGAAGCTATGTAGAAATGCCATTTCTGGGTAAAGAGTCACGAAATGGTGAGAAAATGCCTCGAAACTTGCACATGTATACACACCCCCACACACAGACACACACACAGGATTATCAATGCTTTCTACAACACTGAGAGCCAATGACCGTCAACAACAAACATTGAGGTGAAATTTTATCAAATGCCCGATGGCCTCTCACAGCTTATGCTGTGTGCTTACTTCTACTAATCACTTAAATGACAAATTTAGGTTCATGCTGAACTTCACAGGGGAAATAGAACAGGAGTGTGGGACCTTTCTTTTCTTTATAATTGAAAAAATTTGTTTATGCAATATATTCTAATCACAGTTTCTCTCTTCTTACCTCCTCTGGCTCCTCCTTACACCCCTACCCACCCAACTCCAGGCGCTCTATCTATCTCTATCTATCTCTCTATCTATCTCTATCTCTCTCTCTATCTATCTATCTATATATCTCTATCTCTATCTCTATCTCTATCTCAATCTCTATCTCGGCTGGTATGTCTGAAAGGCAGTGACAGTGTAGTGTACTCACATATATGAAATAAATAAATTTTTAAAAATTTAAAAAGAGGAAACAGGGCAACAGACCACATGTGTTTGTCTCTTGTCTCTGTCTAATTTCTCACACACTAAAATGTCATAAAATAAAAATAACTATACATTTAGGATACGGAGTTCTAGACCTCGTGTGAAGCTTATATATTAGCCTTATCTTATTGGGACTAAATCTAGAAAAAAATTATTTTCTTATTAATAAATCTTATACTATATGGAAGGACCAAGAAGAACCCAGAAATTCCTTGAAACATGATTTATAAAATACTAGACACTCCCTTTGGAATATCAACATTTGCTGTACATATTTTAATAAAAGTATTATGATATTGTAGAATGAGACAGAGTAGAATAGGAAGACAAAAGAAAATGCCCGAACAAAGCAGCATGAGACAAAAAGCTTACAAAAATAATCAGTGAGTCCATGTTGTGCCTGGGCATAGGGCCTGCCCTTAAGAGTGGCTTGTATACCCAGTGAGACTGAATTAGAGAAGACTAACTTTTTCTCTGCAAGTGGATGTCAACTGGAGATAGTTTCTTGGTTAGAGATGAGAGCTCCTATCCACTTGTCCCTCTAGCATTATAGATTTTATGAATATGTGGCCCTCAGAGGCAGTAGAAGGGCTTCAATTGAAAAGCTAGAAGAACATATTCTATTTTTTAACTTTTCATAGAATTTTACAAAATGCATGTATTTGGCTCATAAAATATGACAATGAAGACCTGGAAAAGAACTGGTGAATGACCAGGAAAAAAAAAAAAAAGATCTAAGCAACAAGATGAGCGAAGCCAGGCACACCTAAAATCCTCAATTCAACTTTCTTTTATGTATTCAGTTTACAATAAAGTTTCCTCCCAATTAACCCAACCTAAGAGGAAAATGTCTAAAATTGACAATAATAGAAGTTGAAAGTTCATTAAACACACCTGTGGTTGTTTAAATATGAAAAGTCACCCACACATTTGTGTGCTGAATTTTCACTGCTAGCTTCAAGTGTCATCTTGGTTCAGTTTTCAAAACTTTAGGAGATTGGGCCTAGAAGGAGAAAGCAGGCCTCAGAGCCTGAATCCTGGGTGCCTTCTCCTTATCTTAGTCTTCTCTTCTCTTCTCTTCTCTTCTCTTCTCTTCTCTTCTCTTCTCTTCTCTTCTCTTCTCTTCTCTTCTCTTCTTTCCTCTCCTCTCCTCTCTTCTCCTCTCCTCTCTTCTCTCCTCTTTCTTCTCTTTTCTTCTTCTTCTTTCTCTCTATTTCTCTCTTTCCTTCTCTTTTTCTCTCTCCATCTGTCCTCTTTCCTTTGCCTCTCCTTCCCTCCATCTCTCCCTGCATCCCTCCCTCCATCTCTCCCTGCATCCCTCCCTCCATTTTTCCTGACTGGCATTATGGAAGGTCTCAGGCTCATGAGCCACAAAACGGTCAATACCATGGACTAAAATCATAAGTCATAATAGTCCTTTCTCCTCTTAGGCTGTTATGTTGCTGTGATGAATCGTGCAGTCAGTGCCCATCTCAGCCTCATAGCAAAAGGGCCACTGATCGCAGAGTCGGATGCTGATCTTGTGTGAGCATGGCTGACTGGGACTGTACCACATGTCTGCTGCTCAGCACCTTCCTATAGCTTAGCTTCCAGCAAAGAGTGCAAGAGAAGGTGAAAATTCAAAATTCAAACTACACTTTCTATTGTATTTGTACTACTATGGATATGAAAAGTCATTAAGAAAATGTGTCAAAACTTGAGAACCACATTTCAGTCTTTCACTATAGGTTGTGCCAGTACAGAAACAGAATCCTAACACTATCTTATGAATTTCTGATTCTATTATCTTGCCACAACACTATGCATTTCTCTGCATTCCATCCATCATCTTGGTTGAGCTAATTTCCCCATTGTTGTATTATAATACTTTTAGCAAAACAACAAAATCGATGAAGGGCTTTTGATCATCATGTTTTTAGAGGCTCAGTTGAAAGACTTTGGTCCATCTTGGCTAGCTTCGTTGTTTCTTAATCTGTGTCAGGTAGATCATGGCAGTAGAAGTGTATGCCTGAAGCTACTTATTGAAAGCAAAAGAGAGGAAGGGAAAGGTACAATACATGTGACCTTGATTTGCAGGCCTCCAGTGACATGTGTTTTCCTGTCGGATCCAAAATGTTTCCACAAACTCCCAAACTAGTATGAGCAGCTGCGCATGCACAGTCCACACTTGAGCCAGTGAGAAGAATTTCATCCTCATACCATAACACGAAACTTAATCCATTTTAAGGGTCAGGTGTGATGTTACCTTCTCTAGAAAGCTCAACCTAGGCAAGAAGGAGCCTATTACACTAACAATCCTTTTCCTTGTTTGGAGGGGTTGTGGCTGATGTGGTGATAGAACTTTAGCTTTGGATTCACTGCAGTTTTGCTTGTTGTAGTATATCAGTCTATCATACATAAGCCCCTTAAAAGAAAAAAAAAAGACATTGGTTACTCTTCTCTATACAGCACAGTGTTACTGACCTTACAGTCATTCAATAAAAAAATAAAAACACTAAATCACAGCTCCATCTCAGGAGATCAGGACAAAAGGAAGAAAATAGGTCAAAATTGTTCCAAGGTCAAGTTAAACATTCATAAAGAAAATGAAGCCTTCAATCGTAAAACATCTATTTGTTGTTGAATATAGTACAGAAAATGTAGTTTCCTGGGTTATGATTTAGCATTCTCTGCTACTGTGTTTTCCTTGTGAAGAAGCTAAAAGAACCAAGGAGAGAGGGCCAGGAGAGTGAATGGATATCAGCTGGGGGAGGGGAGTCTTTAGGAAGTGCCAGAGACCTGGGAGGCTCCACGGTACCTATGGGGGCAACTCTAGCTGACCCTCCTGGCAGTGGGGCATATGAAGACTGAACTGGAAGGACTCCCAGTGGAGAGATAAGAACACCAACAACCCACCCATAAAATCATCAACCCAAAATGTGTCCTGCCTACAAGAAGTACAAGGACAAAGATGCCACAGAGACTGAGAGAATGGCCGATGGCTGGCCCCACTTGAAATCTATCCCATGAGCAAGAATCAATCCTTGAAACTATTGTTGGTGCCATGTTGTGCTTGTAGACAGGAGCCTAGCATAAGCCCTCTCTGAGGGGCCCCGCCCAACAGCTGACTGAAACAGACACAGAGACCCTCAACCAAACATTAGTCCCAGCTCAGGAAGTTTGTGGAAGAGTTGTAAATTTTATCCTTTTTTGTTAACATATATAATGCTTTCAGCACTCTCTTTGATGATAATTAGCAATGCAAAAAAGCACTACTTTCAAAAATCAATAACATTTTATTTCAGGAAATTTATCTTTTTATCAAATTATTTTATTTACTTACATCCCAAATGTTACCCCTATTCCCAGTCCCCTCTCTCAGAGTTCTGCACCCCATCCCCATCCCCTTTGCCTCTGAGAGGTTACTCTCCTACCAAACTACCCATCATCCATCCTCACTAACTATCCCCCACCTCACAGCAACCCCCCCCAGCCACTCCCTTCCCTGGGACATCAAGTCTCTATAGGATTAGACACATCCTCTCCCACTGAGGCCCAACAAGGCAGTCCTCTGATACATATGTGCTGGGGACACAGACCAGCCAATCAGTGTATGCTCTTTTGTTCATGGCTAAGTCTCTGGGAGCTCCCAGGTGTCCAGGTTAGTTGATACTGTTGATCTTCCTATATGGTTGCAATCCCCTTCAGCTCCTTCAATCCTTCCCCTAACTCTTCCATAGGGTACCCAACCTTAGTCCAATGGTTGGCTATAAGTATATGCATCGTCTCAGTCAGCTTCTGGTAGAGCCTCTCAGAAGAGAGGCATACTAGACTCCTGCAAGCAGAACATAGCCTTGGTAATAATGTCAGGGTTTGGTGCCTGCCCATGGGACATATCTATTTCTTCCAGCATTCTCTTTGATGATTATTAATCAAAAGAACCAATAACCTGCCTTACAATATTAAGCATTTCATGCACTTGGTCTTCAAATCAATTTTTAAAGCCTATTTCAGAAGTTACTGGGTCTTCATGCAAAGAGTAAGATTCAAAGTAAGATTATTTTGATTAATTAATATAATGAGTTTGTAAGCTTAAATATTTAATAATCATCTAGATAATATGTAATAATCTTTAAAAATAAATAAATGTAAAACATAAAAGGAACCATAACTGCTGCTATAGAACTTTCCTTCTGGATAGAATAGAACTTTTATATTTACCTGCATAGGAAACAATCAAGCACATCAACAAATAAAGACAAAGTTTTCTCCCATGTACTAGATAGGTGCCTAGGCAGAAATTTGGGTTAAATGTTAGTACTATATTGAAAAAAAGAAAAGGGAAAAAAACATTGTTTGGTTTTCCTATGCACAAGAGAAAGATAAACAAACATGTCTTGACAATCACAGGGAATTAGAGGAGGGATAACCTCAATATTTTGCAAGCAAAAGACCATTTTTCAAATGTCCTGTTCCCCCAAAGAATATTATGCCACAAAGATTGTGGTTATATCTTTCACTGAGTCCTATAAGGACACCTACAACGAACCAGTAGCCTATAAACACAAAAAGTTCTTTTCCATTCAGAAGTAAACGTTCCATGGTAGAAGTTTATGCTATCTTTCTGAAGAAATTTTGGTGCATATAGATTCCCAGACATTACTTTGATGCTTATTAGATATTTAAACTTACAAATGCATTGATAATTAATCAAAAATAGTTTTGAAACTTACTCTTGGTATCAAGACCCAGTGACTGCTGAAATGAAATTTAAAAATTGATCTGTTGGCAAAGTACATCAAAAGCTTAATACTGTAGATTGATTACTTATTCTTTGGATAATCATTTTAAAGACTATTGAAAGAAATGAATATATAAAAAATAAGTGATGAATGTCCTGGAATAAGTTGTCATTGATTTTTAGAAGTGGTGATTTTTTTCATTGTTAGTAAGTAGAAAATCATTTAACCAGCAATGAAGACCATGATAGGGACTCATTTGGTTATCAGTCCACACTAGGAAGTTCCACCCAGCTTTCTCAGAGAACAATTTGCAAACAAGAAGGATGAAGAGCCCTTTTCATAGAAGCAGACAAGAGAGATACTGCTTTCTTTGGAGATTTTGTTCTGTCTATATTTCTCTACTGTCTTTCATTTGTGGGTGTGTGTGCGCGCACACGTGTGTATGTAATGGGTGATTGTGTGGAGGACAAAGATTGACATCAAGGTATTCCTCCATTACTCTCATCTTATTTTAGGACAGGATTTTTCTTTACTTATAAATCCATGTTTTTTTTCATTAATTAATGTATTTACTTTACATTCCAATCAGAGCTTCCCCTCCCTCCTCTCTTCCCAGTCCCTCCCTCTCACCCCCTTCTCCTATCCTCCCTCCCTTTCTCCTCAGAGAAAGAGAGACTTTCCATGGATATCAACCTACCTCTTTGGATCCCCTTCCCCTAGCTGGACAGCTTGTCTAGCCTCAATAGAAGCAAACCAGGATTTTTTATTGACCTTAGATCTCCTCCTTTGGCCTGGGATCTTTAGCATGTGCCAGCAGCACTAGAGTGACAAGCCTGCCACATCACATGACATATTAATGTGAGTGCAAGGATCCACACTCATATCCTTGGACTTCTGCACTGAGAACTTTACTCACTAACCTATCTCACAGCCTCACTGACTTTTATTTTAATAGAACTCTCAAAGCAGTTCTAGATGAGCAGAAGTACAAAAACAAACAAAAAAAAATTCCAAATGTCCTGTTTACTCTGCTATATTCATAGACTCTCCTCAAGTTAATCCTGCACCAGAGTGGTGTGCTCATGATAATCAGAGAGCCTACAGTGACACATGAGTGTCACTGCAACTCAAGTTCATTTGTGTTTACCATTGGTGTGTACACCATGGGTCTTGACAAATACATGATATATGTGCTCACGATTATACTGTAATACAGAATAGTTTCATTGCTCTGAAAACTTCTCTGTGCTCTGCCTCTTCTTCCTTCCTTCCTTCCTTCCTTTTAACTTCTGGTGACCACCTTCTTTTTATGCTCTTCCTAGTTTGACCACTACGAAATTCATAGAGTTGGAATCTTCTGATGTTTGGCCTTCAACGCTTGAATTGCCTCATTGAGTACTGTGTCTTTAAGTTCCTTTTGTGTCCTTTGATGGATGATAAGTCACTTAATTTTAGTGCTGAATAATATTCCTTTGTTTAGAATATTCACCTATTGACAGAAAATTTGATAGGTTGGGGTTTAGGAAATCATTGATAAAAGTGTCAAACATATTCATGTTTAGTGGTTTTTTTTAATTCTGTTTTGTTTTGTTTTGTCTTAAATAAGGAATCAGTTATTTTGGAAAAATACCAATAATATGCTTTCTGGATTTTGTGCTTTTCTGTATTTCTGTTTGTTTGTTTCTTTGGTTGGCTCATTGGTTGGTTGATTTGTTGGTTTTTAAAAATTAGCTTCTACAGATGCTAAAGATATAGCTTCAGAGGACCTGGATTTGATTCTCAGCATTCACATGGTAGCTCACAACTCTATAACTCAAGTTTCAAGAGATCCAACACATTCTTCTGACCTCCAATGGTGCCAAGCAAGCAAGTAGGACACAATCATAAATTCTAGCAAAACATTCATACAGATAAAATAATAGAATAAATATTTAATTCCTTAAAACTTAGCCTTACAAAAGTAATATTTCTAATCTGCAAAACTTGTAATCTTTTTCCCCTTTGGACTTCTGTAAATTCATAAATTAGTCCAAATATAATTAATATTTTATCTATTCACTTGATGAACATTTATTGTATGATAATTTGTGCAGACGACTGCTCTGTGGTTCTTCGAATATTTAAAGTAGGTTCAGTTCTGATATAGCCCTAGCAGAGCTTTGATATTCCACTCAGCGGAACAACTGAGACAATAATAAAGAACTTGAAAACTATGCTGTACACTTCCTCTCCAGAGAAGTTAAACCCTACCATTTGCTCAGTCTCCTCTTTTAGCTTTCAGTGACGTTTCTTGTTTGCTCAAGACTTGGGTTTCCAATGACTTTGGGGTTGTATTTCCATTTCAGTTGCTTTCTATAGCTTTGTTGCTACAATGATGCTGTTATTCTTTCTCCTTTTCCTCTGTTCCATCTTTAAATAACTCACAGCAGGGGACAAGCCTGTTCTTAAGTTTAATGTTCTGAGCTGAATTATTTGATTGGTGACCATAGAGTATCAGAATGTCTAGATATTTATTCTCAGGGTTCTTGGGCCACATATCCTCTTTCCTTACACCATAAGCATCTTGTTAAGTCATTATTGTGACATTGCAAAAGCCCAGACCTCGAGTGCAATGCTGCCTAGCATGTGTGATAGCAAGCATTCTTATTTTTCTCAGTTTTACAGAGATGTTTCATGGCTTCAGCATTAGTCTCAATGCTTCCCTAAATGTTGGTATCTTAACTGAGTAAGAACACTGCCTTTGAGTCTTTTTTAGCGAAGGCAGCTTTTATTTATTTGTTTATTTTCTGCTCTTAATCACTACCAGGTGGTTTAAAGCAGATTTGGAATGTTAGAAATAGTCCATCTGGCTTTTATTTGTTTCATTTTTCCTTTAATATATTATGCAGATTAATATGGAATTCCTCTGCTTAGAATCTAATTCCATTGTCTTCATTTTGGTCATAAGGTCTTTCTGTGCAATTTCTAACAGCAGTCGCTGTCGCTACATGTTTATATGTAGTGAATACAATTGTGGAGCTCATAAAAGTAGAGTAGCCTGGTCTTGTCTGCACCCTACTAGCAGGTAGAAGTTTTCAGGGTTGTACAGGTAAAACTCAGTGTCAGGAGGAAGGCATGAAGACAGGAAATAGAAGGAAAAACAATTCAACAGCCACATGGTTTCACCAGGTCTTTGTAACATAATAATAATAAAATGATGGTCCCCATATATGAGTCGGTGGGCTGCTTTTAATAAAGATGCATTTATTCCAGATATCCAAATACATGTAGATTTAAACGGAAAATGTAACTTTTGGGGTCACTTGTAGACTTGAACTGGCCTAAAAGTATTGATGGATAATTAGAGAGCCACCAGAGGACACCGATTTTTCCAATTCTGTCATCATGACTCCATCCCTTTCCTTCTTCCAGTCTATCAACACTGAGCTTCTCCCAGGCTCTTAAACACTAGTGTTGCTGCAGTGGCAGCAATGGCCAGTTCTATGGGTGCTGGCTGGTTGAAGATGGAATACATGCCTTTTTTCAAACATTCTCAGATAATGTCACCATTGCTACTGGAGGCCCTGGACTGAGAAACTCTGATCCACGCACCAGAACAGTAATTGCTGACATTGGCAAATGACTGCTTTTCCTGTACACCATCATCCCATAGATGCAATTCAAACTTCAAGCTAAAGACACACCCCTCTTTTGGCTTTGACTTATAAATAAAAGCTGATTAATAAAGCATGACTATAATGATTCCTATAATGTTACAAACTATAATTAATGTAACATTATAATATAACAATAATTATTGTTATATGAATAATAATTCAGATAATGTTATATTAGATGCTTGTAAGTTAAAAGATTCCACTTAACAATGTAGGTTTCTTTGTGTCTTTGCTTTGGTTGGCTGGTTGGTTGGTTTGGTTTGGTTTGGTTAGGTTATTTTCTGACAGATTCTCACTATCTAAGCCTATTTGGGAGTGAATTTGCAAGTATGGCCCAGTTGGCCCCAAACTGTCAACCCATCTGCCACAGACTCCTAAGTGCTTGGATTCCAGGTACCTAGTTTCCTCATGTGAACTTTAAATAGCAAAGTTGTTAGTCCTTCCCAGTCACCTGTCATCATAATTATTTTGGCACATACGTTATGAAAGACACTACACAAAGAACTCGGAATTGAACAGAGTATACTGGCAAGTAGGAGAGGTTTTCTTTTGCTTCCTCAGAGTCAAGCAACATTTCCTACTGAAAAACAAAATGAAAATTAAAGCTGTCATTCTTAACTTGCCTGGAAACGCTGACAGAGGAGAATTACATTATCTTCAACTTCTGACTGTCATTTCATATGAAAATCTTCACTTCTCCCAAAAGGCAAAGAAAGAAAAAACAGGATTAAATAACTTTCTACTTCTTTAAACAGGATATTATTTTAAGAAGGAAAAGTCTAGAAAGAGGAATTTATTATCAAATGAAACATATAACACTAATATGAGATTCCATACTACTCCAGCTGGCTGCAGATCAAATAATTCAGTGTGAAACAGAGCCAAGACTATTGCTGAAAAGTCCCTTTCTTTTATGGGTGAGCAAGGAGTATCACTGGCCCAGAAGAGCCAGGAAGAGGCATATGAAACTAAAGACAGTGTCTGGGCTAGCGCCTTGAATTCAGAATCAGGAAGTCGTGGTTCTATTCCTGGCCCAGCCTTGCATTGATTATGACTATCTACAGGAGGCTGGGGCTGCCTCACAAGCTAAGCATTCAGTCAGTGTTGGATCTGCCCTGCCAAATGACTATGATTTGGAAGCATCGACTATTTTCTTATTTTTTTTTTCTTGTTCTTTTCCACATGCTTGGCATTAGAACAGAGCCAATGTGGGCTGATGGAGACATTTTTCTCCGGACTTTATATTGTCTTCAGTCTGTCTGATGTCTGGCAGTGGGTACCTCCTGCCTACCACCATGTGTGAGTGCTTTCAGCTCTGCTGTTTAATTAAGAGCATTTGGAGAAGGAAATATAGCCGGATTGTCTTCCCTGGGTACAAGGAAAACATCAGGAAGATCTCTACCTCTTAAACCTAACCAGTTCAGAAGCCGCTGGGAGATTTGTATCCTCCCAGACACTAGTACAATTAAAGTACCCTCACTGCCCACAGACAACGTATCTCTTCCAGCCTAAGTAAAAAGCATTGTTGTGTTTTCATCATGTACAGCAATTCATATGGAATAGAAGTTATGTCCTGTTCCAATCTGCCTAGACTCTATTGACCTGTGTCTGAGAGAGAGATAAGTAAAACACCGGTAACAGCAGCACACATTATCAGTATTTTGCCAACAGCTGATTACAGTGTCCAAACATTAGGATGTTTCTGTTTCTGTTCTACTTGGGTGTACGCTGGTGAAAAGTGACATATACCACACTCCTGACTTGAGTTCAGCATAGTTAAGTAAGTGCTTTGTCCT
This sequence comes from Grammomys surdaster, assembly GCF_004785775.1. Taxonomy (NCBI): domain Eukaryota; kingdom Metazoa; phylum Chordata; class Mammalia; order Rodentia; family Muridae; genus Grammomys; species Grammomys surdaster. The sequence continues at coordinate 12,863,380 of NW_021604630.1, read as the reverse complement.
CATCAGAAAAAAAAAAAAAAAAGACTGTGGCTCTCTCTGCATATGTGTGTTTTGAATGCACTAGATTCTACACTATTGAGCCCATATGAGCATAGAGATGTCCTTGCCTATCCTGCAGGCTATATAGGACACCAGAATACATTATATTTAATTCTGGGTAGCAATCATCAACTGGAGAACTATTTGTATCCAGAGAAGAGTAAACAGAAATTATGGGACAATTTGAAACTATGTCATATGAAATAGGACTTAAGGTGATGAGAAGGACGAGGATAGCTCTATGGCAAAGTGTGTGCTTTGCATGAATTTGACCCTTGGCTTCATGTGCAATAGTCCTCCCAACTCAAAGAAGGAAATGGTGGACATTTCACTAGAAAAACCATAAAATGGAAACAGCCGAGTTCTCTAAATATTTGAAAGATAACTTCACAGAATAGATGATATTTATTCTGCATCAACCTAGGGTAACAACCCTTTTGTGGGTTCAAAGACCCTTTGGGGCCGCCCGTCAGATATCCTGAATATCTAATACTCACATTATAATTCATAACAGTAATAAAATTACAGTTATGAAGTAGCAATAAAATTAATTTTTATGATTTAGGGTGTCGCAACATGAGGAACAGTATTAAAGGGTCACTGCATCAGGAAGATTGAGAGCCACTGACATAGAGGAAGAAGCTTGGACATTAGAGGAGCTAAAGATCCAGTCTACAACATCGTAAAGACTTTAGTTGCATGAGTATAAAATAGATTATGTTGTACAAAACTAAGCAAATAGCACATGATATGGCCATACAAGCTTTCACCCAGTGATTACTGAGTACAAATCAGACAAGGTGACTTCAGCAGTTCTGTTTTCGTATCCAAATATTACATTTTGACTTAGGAAGGAAGCATAAGGATCTTTACAAACAAACAACAGATAAAGTAAGGAAGGTAGACACGGGAGGGAGCAGAATAATTTAAAAAAAAAAAAAACACTGAATTTAAGTTGACGTCATACTTTACCTAGAAAACAGGAGCAAGTGCTATGGAAAATAGGTATGTAAAATAAATTAAAGGCATTATTTCAACTTCTTTAGGTTGATAAACCAAAATTCCCATTGGTTTCACAATAATGTTTTCATTCAAAACTGTCTCCCTCCTGTTGGTCCCCAGTCCCACTTACTGTAGACCCGATACACCAGCTTACAAGAGAGGGTTGCAGTCTCCCTTCTTCAGCCTCTGATTGTGTTTACATGATACTTTGAAACCCATCCAGGGACTGCTACACTACAGGAAGACAAATGCATACATATATACTTTGCTTTTATCTCAAGAACCAGTTGCTCAAGATTTGCCAGCATATATTGTATGTCCACCCTGTCTAAAGAATCTGAGTATCTATCCCATGTGCAATCACCAAAGGTAGAGGCTGATGTGGAACTCAGGAAGTGCATGCTGATAAGAGCCTGATATGGATATCTCCTCAGAGATCTTCAAAAGTCTGACATACTCAGAGGCAGATGCTCACAACTAGCCATTGAACTGATCATGGGGTTCTCAATGGAGGAGTTAGAGGGAAGACTGAAGGATTTGCGGCACCATGAGGAGAGCAACAATACCAACCAACCACAGCTCCCAGGGTCTAAACCACCAGCCTGGGAGCACTTAGGGAGGGATCCAGCACTTCAGTTGAATATGTAAGAGTGGAGGGCCCTGCTGGGCATAGGTAGAAGAAGAGAACCTTGACCTCATGAAGGCTGGATGCCCCAGGGGGTGGGAATTTTGAGGGTTGGGAGGTGGGAGTGGGGGGGTTAGATAGAGGTTACATCCACAGAGAAGAAGGAGGAGGGGTGAGGGGATTGGTGGTTCCTGGGTGGGTGGGGGATGGGGTAAGGGGACAATATAGGAAATGTAAATAAAACATCCAATAAAAAAAAGGGAAAAAAAAGAATATGAACTACATTGCCCTTTTTTTAAAAATTAATTACAAAGTTTTAGGTTTCTTTGTGGCATTTTCTTAAATATTAATTTATATTTGAAACCCTTCCTCCTCCTCTCCCATTCTTCATCCCTGTCTCCTCAGTATCTCTCTGACTATTCCTCCTTCCGCTTTCATACATATTTGTTACCCTCCCCTCTCACCCAGAGCCTTTTTTGTCTCCTGTTAGGATCATTTCTGGTTTCTCAGCCCACTCACACTCATTGTCTAGTAAATACACATGTACACATGAGAAGCTAGGATACACTTTTAAGAGAGAATATGTGATATTTGTCCTTTTGCATATGGGTAGCCTCAGTTAGTATATTTTTCAACTCCATCCATTTTCCTGCAAATTATATAATTTTACTTTTTTTTACATTTGAGTAAAATATCCCTGTGTATATGTTCCTTATTTTAATAATCCATTCACTTTTTAATAAGCATCTTGATAGATTCCATTTCCTAACTATTGTAAATAGAGTAGCAATAAATATACATATACATATATACACACACATACACACACACACATATAATGTGATATTTCTGTTAGAGAATATAGATTCCTTTGCATGTATGACCAGTAATGATATAGCTGTATCATATGAGTGCTCTATTATAAGCTTATTGAGAAATCTCCACCTATATCTACATAGTGACAAAATCAATTTACACTCCCACTTACAATGAGTAAGAGATCTTTTTTCTCATATCCTCACCAGCCCTTGTTGTCATTTGTTTTCTTGACGATGGCCATGCAGACTAGGGTAAAATTGTAATTCAAGTAGATTTAATTTGTATAGCCCTAATAGGTGAGGGTACTGAACTCTTTTTAAAGTGTTTACTAGTGACTTATATTTCTACTTTTGAGAGCTCTGGGTTTAGTTCCATAGCACACCTTTTTTATTGGAATATCTGTTTTCTTGCTAAGTTTTTAATTTCTTTGTGTACTCTCTATATTATGTACTGAATATATATATATATATATATATATATATATATATATATATATATATATCAAAAATTACACACATCTGTATGGTGTCTCTCTATATTGTATTTTTAATCTCATGAGACCTTTTTTTGTTACCTTTTGGTCTTATTAATTTTTGAAGTCAACTATGTATTATGGATTTCTTATAAATAACCTATTGTCTCTTTATAATCAATAAACTGTGTGTATACAGTTCAGACCTCAGCACATGAAGGCTAGAACTAGAAGAGAGACCTTAGAATAACAGAACTTATTGATCCTGTGGCATTGTTCGATATCAAATGTGTTTGAAGTTCCATTTGTCTTTGTTTGCTAAGATTAAAATTAAATCAAAGAGTTTATCAAACATAGAAAATCACTCCCTGTGTTCTTTTAACGAACTAGGCTTCACAAAGAGTAAGTTTTCCACCTTACAGTGACCTTCCAAGCAGAATCTGCTTTGTACAACTGCTCCCTCTTCCTGTTTCATCCCTACCTCCATCCTCCCAACCCTGGCCTCTCATTGGCCGATTTCATTGCAGTCTCTCTACCACTGTATCACTCTTCTTTCCACTTGGACCACTATCTTCCTGACTCTCCACTGCCTCTCCTCTTCCTCCTTTTCCTTCTCCATTTCTCTCCTTTCATCCCTCTATCATCTGTCTCTATCTTTTTTTTTTTTTTGGTTTTTCGAGACAGGGTTTCTCTGTGTAAGCCTGGCTGTCCTGGAACTCATTCTGTACATCAGGCTGGCCTCAAACTCAGAAATCTGCCTGCCTCTGCCTCCCAAGTGCTGGGATTAAAGGCGTGGACCACCACCACCCTGCTATCTGTCTCCATCTTTACCCCATCATCATCTCCATCTCCTCCTCTTCCCATTCCAGTGTGACTCTTAATTGCCACAGAAAGCTTTTCTTGAAAATACTATATATTTTATTAATATTTTATAGTAATTTTATATATTATGCATTAGTTAATATACTGATTAATATGCCCTATATTAATTAATATATTATATGATAGTTGTTTTAAATAATATATTATGGGCATATATATGAAGATAGGAACACTGTATTTATCTCATTATCCTATTTTTTAAATTCCTACACTGGTTTCTATTCAAAAGTGTTTATAAATCTGTTAATTTTCATTGTTTTATTTTCCTAAGGTTGATTATAACATTCAAGACAACAGGAGTTTTATATTCTTTGCTGATAGCTATTCAGTCCATTTCCTTTAATGATCCCTGACTTAAAATGGCTATAATATTTAAAAGGGAAAGATAAGATGCAGAACAGGCCAATTTATCACATTAGCCTTGAATTGAGAGAGTGACATGACAGAAATACTCAATTCTTAAATAAATGATTTAGTCTAATAGAATGCTTCTTCATGGACCAAGCTAACTGAATGAAATTAAATTCCATTAAAGAAGTCAAAAAGCCCAGAATCGACAAACACACCCTTGTATTTTCAGGCATGAATGATTTGCTACAGTTTGGCCCTGAATATATGAAAAAGTAGAACTTCATGAGATGTTAAAACTTAAGTTTAAAAATAAGGACAAGGATATTTATACAAAGCATTGGATTTTTAGTCACTCTATTTTGGGAGATTTGGGGATGTATGGCATAAAAACTCTTGACATTTCAGAGTAATGTGATGGATGTTGAGTAAGAAGATACCCATGGAAGTCAGAAGAAAGAAATAGGCTTAATTGTCTAAGAGAATATCATGAGGCAAGACTGTTTCATTTTATCCTTCTGGCAGATCATTGAAATAATTTGATGCTCAGCCAATGGGTATAAAAATATTTTTAGAGTATAATCCCTATGTCCAGTTAATTCAAAGACAGATTCCTTTTGAGACCATCACCAATGGGTCCAGGGTAGCTGCGGATGTATTGCTGCATCCAATATTAACTTAGTAGCTGGAAAAATACCAGCTTCTATTTTCCAAGGCCTGTGTGTTATTATTTCTTGGCTATATTGAACTCACTACTTTTCCTGAAAATGTGTGGCTTCTGTGGTGTAGAACTTGATTCCATTTCTGGTAGGTAGAAAGCTTGAATCTTTTTGTCCTTGAGGCTATTATAACTGAGATCTGAGTGACAGCCAAGGAAAGTCACATGTAGACATAGAGATGTATAAACATTCACCTTCCTAAACGTATCTTTGGTTCGAAATAGAAGGAAATTATATTAAAAAAATACATTGGAATAGTAAGTAGGAGAGTCTACACTAAGATTGTTCCCATTTGGGGGGAATACTTGTAAGCAAATTTGATGCAAAAATTTGTAATGTTTCCAGAACTTTATTTCAGATTATAAGCAGAATTACACTGTGAAAAGAACTGCTTTGTGTGTAACAAAGTTCTGCATCATTATTGGATTAAATATAAAGTTGCTGAAGCAAATCCCCAGCCTGGCATCCTCTGAGGACCTATCATGACCTTGTTTCCCCTCCTTGAGTTTGGCCATGAGTGGTGCTTCTAAAGTTGGTTCTCATCAAATAAGTATTTCAAAGATATGGGAAGTTGGCAATTTGAGTCATATATGATGCTTTACATTCCAAGAACTAGACCTAAGTCCACTGCATCTCTCAACAAAGTATCTTTCCAAAGAATTTTTTTCTTCCCTCAATACCCTAATCAGCCCTGCCCCTAACATAGCATGAGGGGTTGAGATTTCTAATACTAACTGACTTGGTTTAACCACACAGGAACTGTAGAATTGTGTCCAAGTAATTTTACAAGGACAGCAGATGCTTTAGTTACTGCACGTCAAAGTATTTCCAACTACATGTCTAAATCCCATAGTATTCAAGATAAAAAGCAATATGTGTATGTGTGTATGTATCTATGTATGCATGCATGTATACTAGATTCATAAATAAATAATTTAATGAAATGAAACTCTTTTTTATGAACCATAGTTACAGAATGAATTTAAATTTCCATTAAAGAAGTCCAGAATCTGAAAATACACCCTTGTATTTGTGTGTGTGTGTGTGTGTGTGCGTGCGTGTGTGTGTGTGTGTGTGTGCATTGTTACGGGGTCTTATTTTTAAGTGTTTGGAAGAATAAAAAGAGATTTTAAAAAAGAATCTTGGCAGTATCATAGCTAGAATCAGTAATAGGTAAGTAATTATTGCCTGCAGAGAACTACTGACCATACAAGACAAAAATTTGCCTTGCTTCATTTTTTTCACAGTATTTCACTATATTAAAAATATTCTGGTGCAAATATTTTTTCATATGCCTTCTTAAGTACAAGCTCACAAATATTAGAATCACACAAATAATTAATTTACGCTCTAAAAAATAAAACTCATAGATAAGTTCTCCTAATAATTATTAATTAGGAAGTTGAAAATGTCTATAAGTACTGGGAGTCATTCTACTTCTTTTTCATGTGTTGAATATTCATACAAAGTGCAGTCTTAGCACTAGATCAGCATCTTCTCCATAAAAGGCCCATTGATACCCAGAGGAGACCTTCTTTTCTCTGTAAAGTAGAAGACCGCCCACTCTTCAGTGTCTTTTTTGTCACCATGAAGAACAGGGAACGTTTTATTCTTTCCAAGAAATGACCTTTTAGATTTAGTAACAGCATGTTCTGTTCCTCAGGAAACAAGGGAAGATCGAGACAGGACACGGCTGGACTCCATGGTGCTGCTAATTATGAAACTGGACCAACTAGACCAAGACATCGAGAATGCACTCAGCACTGCCTCCTCTCCATCCAGCACCCCAACAAACCTGAGACGACATGTCCCTGTGAGCTGCCTGTTCCCTACTCTTTTTCCTAATGGAATAGAATCCCTTTATGTCTGTTCTGCTGTAGTTACTAGTGTTTTGTTTTTGTTTTTGGTTTTGGTTTTTGTTTTGTTTTGGTTTGTTTTGTTTTGTTTTTCAAAAAACTTAGGAGGACCCTCAGTCCTGGCCCACACTACGCAAGCAATCTTCTACTTTACTGTATCACCAGCCCTGTTTTTAATTTGAGACACAGCCCTTAAACTCACTTTGTAGCCCAGACTAGCCTTGAACCAACTATCTCCCTGCCCTAGATGCTCAAGAAGCTAGGATTACATGTCAGTGCCCACTAAGCACAGCTAGAATAGGACCCCTTTATTTGATATGGTCTCTCTTACAAGTGACACATGTTTGATGATGGCATCCACTAATAAATGAAACAGAACCCCATACAGATCACTCACCTCTTTCCATATGTCACACAGAGGGTCCCGAGAGACATCAGTGACTAAAAAATACTGACCATTAAAAAGAAAACAAAGCAAGCTTAGGAAATTCTACTTCTTGGGGGTTAAGCACTCTTTGTTGTAGTAGTGACTTGTACTACTGTATTTACTACTATTCAGTGACATGATGCACTCAGTTGCAAATGCTGTGTTTATATTGATAACTACATTATTTACAGCTTTTCAAGTTATGACTGGTTATTTCCAAGATATAAATTATCTTATCTTATAAATTTACATTGCATGAAAAACATGTTTAATATTTTCCACATGGACAAACAAGTAGATGAATGGAAGGATGGGTGGGTGGATGGATGGATGGATGGATGGATGGATGGATGGATGGGTGGATGGATAGATTGATGGATGGATGGATTGATGGATGGATGAGTGGATGGATGGATGAGTAGATGAATGGATGGACGGATGTTGGATGGATGGATGAGTGGATAGATGAGTGGATGGATGGATGGATGGATGGATGGACAGATGTTGGATGGATGGATGGATGGATGGATGATGGATGAGTGGATAGATGGATGAGTAGATGGATGGATGGATGTTGGATGGATGGATGGATGGATGGATGGATGGATGAGTGGATGGATGGATGTGTAGATGGATGGATGGACAGATGTTGGATAGATGGATGAATGGATGGATGGATGCATGAATGGATAGATGGATGGATGGATGGATGGATAGAAGGAAAATGTGTTGTTAGATGGGTGAGTGGAAAGATAGGTGGATGAGTGGATTGTTGGGTGGGTAGATAAATGGATAGTTTGATAGGTGGATAGGTGGGTAAATTCAAGTGGACTAATCCTGCTTACTGCAAAAGATAAGTCATATGAAGGTGACGTGTTAGTACTCTAAAATATGCTATGAAAACTAATGAAAAAGGTAGAAGTTAGAATTTTATCCCGTTAAGTTTATATAATAGATGCTTCAATGGGATTCCAAAACTCAAAATAAAATTTTGAAGAAATAAATCCTGAAATTGCCTCTATCCTTTACATATTTAGCTTTATGTTTAATGACTTAGTTTATGTAGAGATAACATATATAGCATAAAGCTTAACTGTAAATAAGCCATCCCTTTTCTACTAAACAGGATTTGCATTAAAATATAGTAAATAAACCACACCAAACAAATTTACATGAGATCCAAAATGTAGAAAATCACATAAGCAAATTTGACACCTTCTGAAACAGGATTGATATAAAATTAGATTTCAGTCTTGAAAGTTCATAAAAATTAAATTTTAATTTTTGGTAACCTTAATGACTTTCCTTACCCTTAAAGATTCATTGCAAATATGTTCTTTATCATAATCCATACCTAAATAACTCCCTAGGAAAACTCTAGTCCTTCTCTCTCTAGAGATGCCCTAGTTATTTGTAAATAGTTTCATTCTAGCAAATAGAAAGGGAATCTATAGAATTTTGTATAGAAATAATAGAAACATCCTGTTTCCAATATTTCAATCAAATTAAAATTTCACATTCATTTTCTCTAGTACCTCTACGTTAGAAATGTCTTATTTTTCATAAGGTTCTGGATGCCTTTTTAGCATTCATGGGGTCTAGAATATGGACGGCTTTTTTTTTAAGTTTTCTGAAATGAGTTGTTAATCTTGCCTGCTTTTAATCCCTTCCTTCTCTCAAGTTCCATTCAAGTTTTCTAAGTCTGCATGTATTAAATAGAAAATTATAGCTGAGATTTCTATCAAACACCATATTTTTGTCTTTATTTCAGAAAGTAAGCTATCTTTCCCCTACATACTAGACTGGGTTCTTTCTTATGCAGTAAAGATAAACCAAAAACCATGAACTAACATACATGATAATTAAATCATTTGTCTACATCTATGTTTTATGCTTCTACATAAACTGTAAACTGGAATTTAATATTTCATATAGTATTTCAGAATATTACCAAAATTATTATCATAAATATTGCTGCTGTAAATATAATATTTATTTCTAGGCTTTCAGTTTATCAGTAGAGTTGAAATAAAGCAAAATCGGTCAGCAGAAGCACTAAGAATGTTAGTGCCTGAAAAGAATTAAACAATTAGTGACTGTTTTGGATTCCCAGCTTTAAAACTGAGAAATTTGTCTAATTTCTCAACTGCAGGTTCATGTAAAACAGATATACACAAAGATTAACTATTTAACTATTGCCTTCTTGTGGAGACAGATGAACTAAAATACATAAGCATGTTTGCATGTATCTAACCCAGATTCTACTTGGCCATTGTTGATGATTCTCTTTGATTTCCCTCTACACTCATATCAGACACTGATCAAGGCATGAACAATACATATCCCTGAGCCTCAAAGCTACCTGTCAATCTTCACAGTTCTCTAGGTCACACTTGGTCTTTTTCTCTACTTTTTGTTGTTATTTTGTTTTGATTTGATTTTTGTTTTGATTGGTTTTGGTTTTGGTTTTTGGTGTTTAAAGGTAATGATAGCATTTTTTTCAACTGCACTTTCAATTCCTTTTGATAACTGTGCCATGGAATAAAAGGATTATGGTGTCATAATTATGACCTTGATCATCCACCAGGGAGCACTAACCCAAGGGAGAAAGTGCCTCATCTCCATCCTTTCTCTACTGCCCATTTAACTTTAGCAGGAAGAACACAGCACACAATGAACCAATGACTTCTCCCCTATCCCACCCACTCTGTGTAAGAAAACTTAGGAAATTCCAGAATGGATTCTCTATATAATAAAGAATATAAATACAAGCAGAGACTGGGATGATGAAGAACAACATTCATTTGAAGTAAAAAGGAAGAGGTAAAGACTTGGACAAAGTTGCTCAGAGAAAAACCTAAAAAACTTGAGTATACCCTGGTAGATTCTTGAAACCCCAAGATCTGATTTTTTTTTGTCACCCAAAATCTTGACTTTCTCATGTTCTTTTTACCTAGTCTGTCTTCCTGAATTGATTCTTGGCCACTTTTCCATCAACTCTGTCCTACTTGCTCCTGCCCTCCATAGCACCGACTATGGACAGTCCCTTAAGCTTAACTAATGATAACAATCTCTTAGAATGGGTGGTAGATAGGAGTTGGGGCTAGAAAACAAAGCAGTAGTAGTTGGTGTACACTAAGTTTTGCATATGTTGCTTCATTGTTCTCTTGGTCTTATGATGAGCATCTTGAGCTCAGGAAGGATGAAAGATTTACTAGGGTTACACAGGCAGGAAGTGAGAAGTTTGTCAAATGTCACATAACTTTTAAGAGTCACTTCCACATCTTTCAGAAAAGCCAACTTTCATTCTACCACATTATAAATCTTCCCAAGGTCTTCTCTTCTCAATAGCACGGCATTCTGAGTTTGAGCCACTAATTGCTTTTCATTTGAATGTATAACCTAGTGGATATTGATAGTCTGTGGGACATTTCAGCCATACCATAGAAAAGCTTAAGAAATACATAGGCTAATGTCAAATCGGTGCCTGTGATGGGGTTTGGGCACTGTTGGGCAGTGTTTTTCAGTCTTCCTGCTTCTCAAAGCCCTTCCTTAGCCTAAGACTGTATATAATATGCTGTGTACAGTATATCAGTATGGAAGGAAGAAAGAAAGCTGGCACTGTTCTTTTCATGTCAGACATAAGAACAAAAGCTTTTCTTTATCTTTGGCCAAGCTTCACCCTGTTTCAACTCTTTTTTGACCCAGAATTTTATGTTCTTTTCACCTAGTCTGTCTTCCTGAATTGATTTTTGGCTACTCTTCCATCAGCTCTGTCCGACCTGCCCCTGATCTGACATCCCTGGAGTAGTTGCACTATTCTTAACATTCAAGTTCACTTCCTACATTCCTACTGATTTTTTGATGTCTGCTTCTTCTCCAGTTGTCTCCTCATCAGTTACTAGTTGTGGACCTCAATACCCCCTCTTCCTGATTTTACCCTTTACTGCTTCTATTCAGATTCTTGATTTAACTTTCATATTGAATCACTTTTAATATTCTCCCTAGGAATCATCTGGCCTCTATTGTCTTCTTTATAGTGAATAAAAACAGTGAAGACTTATTTTGTGATGTAAACAACTATATAAATGACAAATCACAAGGTTCCCTCTATTTTGTGCTGTAGTTGGATGGTCTATAGACTTGGTCTATGGCATAGACCACCCTAGCTAGCCCACTACAATAAGTCATGAACAGAAAGGCAAAATAAATGCAAAAGATCCATTATAAAAATATTTTTATAAGGCAAATTAAATAAATTACCTACTACTTACAGTTATACACTTAATGTTTATAAACTGGTAGGCTTTTTTGTTTGGTTAGGGTTTTTTTTTTTTGCTACTATCCATTGCATGTTAATTCAGTTTGAAATTCAAGTGAACTATATTTTTTTAGAATAATATGGTTTTTGTTTCCCATGAAAAGACATAAAAAGTAGTCTGTTCTGAAGTCATTCTAGGCACAAGAAATTTGGATACAATTATGTACTTTACATATCCATGTGTGGACACACACATGCACAAATGCATATACCTATTAAAGCAGTGTCATTATTCATGTTCATTTACATGCTATATATCTCTTATAACATTTCCATCTTTGGAAAATAACTTTCAATACTATTGATGGGTTGTAATAAAGGGAAAAAGCATTATTCACATTTTGAACTAAGACTGGAAAGATTTTTTTCACTTCCCATCCACAAGGCCCTGTGAGGAAGTCTAGATGGCATTTTGTTACCTATGATGTGATACTAAGTGAGTTACTGGAGGTCACATAGAAATTAAATCTGCTTGTGGGAGGAAATGGGCATGTAGGAGACACTCGTGAGCCTTTTCTCATGGTTGTTTGTCTTTTAACAGGATCTGGAATCAGGATCTGAAAGTGGAACAGACAATATCACAGTAAATCAGACACAGGTGAATCTGTCTTCAGAGTCTACTGATCCATCATCCACTCCTGCGAGTAATTCTGGAACCAAACCCAAAGCCACGGTAAGTTGTACACAATCCCAGACTCTTCAGTCAATGTTGCCAAACATGAGGTAAGCGTTGATACCCTTCTATTCAGTTTGGAAATAAGACTATTGGACTCTTAGTATCACTAAAGCAGGCTATGAATCCAGAATTATGCGAAATATGGTCCATGAACTCTGTTGCAGAACTTTAAAGAACCAAGAGTGTGAAATGCAGAAATGGGTTGTCAGGTGTTGTCATCATGACCACACCACATACTCATTAGAAAACTTCTAAGCTTTGATGACAGTTAAATGTATAGATGGATACAACATTGTCTGAGATAACATGATGATGTGTAAAATCACTCCATCATATTTTGTGGACATTCAATGACATAGCATTCAAAGCCTAATATTTAATGCAATGTAAGTTACTATCCTTGTTGTCCTGATGATTTTACAATGCCATCTACACAAATGAAAGAAAGAGTTTCTATACAGGATTTACAGCACAGTAAATTCGAAAGAATAACATTTTCCTTTAAGTAAAATCTGAATTGCAAAGGCAAAACAGTTATTTGACTCTAAAAGGTAACATTTATGGGGAAGTAATTGCTGCTTCAAATATCTAAAGTCCACACAGTTCTAAAATAACCTCTCCTAGTTCTGTGAAAATCACAGAGCTGTATTATTTTTTTAATCCCCATGTTAGCTTAACATGGAGAAATGAGTTTGAACTGTTTGTTTTCCTGTCTTTAAAGTAAAGGCAGTTCTAAAATGGGACTAAGAGAATACTCTGAGTTTGAGACATGGTAGATTCACTGGGATTTAAAAGGAATCAAAGCACACTGTTGAAATAGCAGATGGGCCTGGCTTTAGTATTTACATAAGCAGGGCTTAAATTTCCCCTTGTCATTTATATACAGATCATTTGATTCTAAACATCTACTCATATCTACATATACCATGCATTATACCAAATTTGAAACAACAAAGCAAAAACAAAACAAAAACAAAACCTCAGAGGAACAATATGTTAGCCAAGTATTTAATGTCTTCTGTTCTATCAAAGAGGATAGGTATTTAAACAGTAAAATGCAAGGAAATGCCACAATACTATGAGAGTGCTAGGTGAGCAGGGAATAAAAGACATGCATAGTATTGGTTTGCGGATTCAGTAAAAAAGACAGCCAATAGCAACAAATGCTAATAGGCAGACTCTAATGGAATGTTGTTCTTTTATTGATGATAAACTTCTTTGGCCTACCGTTTTATAGAAGTTCTTTAAGGACCTGTGTAGCCCTGTGGGATGTCACACTGTCTTTGTGTCTTTGGTGGCATAAGTCTATCATCTATAAAGATGCTACACGAAAATTTTTCAATCTGGACACTACAGGTACTTGTGGTTCAGATTTTATGGGATTTATTCTTCTTATGTTTTGATTGAAATACAGAATTTATGACTTAACATGTACTAACATTAGGTGTTCCACTTAATGAGTTCTCATATCTGTGCAAAGCTAGAGTCTGTGCATTTGTATGCCATGTGGCAACCACCTAGGACAAGACAAATTCTGAGGGACAGAGTGATGCTGGCTCTGGATTGAATACTCTCCTATCACATGTTTCTCCATTTGTCTAAAAATTATATGATTCATGTAATTTTAATAGGTGGGTATACATTTAATAGCTAATAATATAATAATAGGTGGTGTTTATAACAATTTTTAACTCATTTTACATTTTCTCTAAAGGCTTTGTTTCTCTAAATGGGTGCTTATTTATGAGGAATATTATTATAATTTGATGCATGTCTTGGGCCATGATCAAATCAGTATAATTGACATTTGTCTAAGAGCTTAAATATTGAGAAAACAAACATAAGGCAGAAAGAGCTAACTGAGAATGGCTTGTGTGTTTTGAAACCTCAGATGCAACTCCTAATAACATACCTCCTCCAACAAGGCCACACCTCCTGATCCTTCCCAAACAGTTCTACCAACTGAGACCAAGCATTCAAATATATGAACCTATGGAGGCTATTTCCACTCAAACCACCACATCACCTTTGTTTCACCTCCAATAATGTCATAAAGTGTTTTCTTTATATTTTCTTCAATTATTTTCTAAGATTAGAGTCTTTATTAGATCTTTTGTTCACTTTGAGTCAATTTTTTTTATCTCTTTGCAGATAGGAATCTCGTAACATTATTTACCTCCCTGTTCAGTTTTCATAGAAGAATAACTTGAAGAGAATATTCTTTCTCTGATATACACAATTGGCCACTTGTCAAACTTGAAGAGAATATTCTTTCTCTGATATATACAATTGGCCACTTGTCAAAATCAGTTAGCTGTAACTATGGGTTGGTTTTAAAGGGAAGCAGTCTGTTCTGTTTCATTGGTTTATGTCTATTTTATGTCAGAATCATAGTAGTTTGATTACTACAGCTTTGCAGTACATTTTGAAGTCAAGTATCATGATGCCTTAGCTTTTCACTACTTGCTTAGGAAACCTCATACATTTTGCCTTTTTCTTTGCCTCTCTCTCTCTCTCTCTCTCTCTCTCTCTCTCTCTCTCTCTCTCT
>NW_021604630.1:12715045-12848636 GCF_004785775.1 Grammomys surdaster | reverse complement strand
CTCTCTCTCTCTCTCTCTCTCTCTCTCTCTCTCTCTCTCTCTCTCTTTCTTTGTCTCATTCTCCACTCAACTCTCATTGTTTTGATTTTGATTGCAGTGTCTCTGTAATCTGTAGTGTTGCTTTAGATGAGCATTTTATCAAGACTTCAAGGATGATAACTGTTTTTCTTGTATGTGAGTTTTATAATTTTTCCATTGCTCTAAATCTTCCACTGGGGAGATAATTTACCTCTTTCTTGAAATGCTTTGATTCCATTTATTTCTATATTTTGTGAGTACATACATATGTGCATATGTGGAGATCAAAAGACAGATTTCAAGAATCAGTTCTCTCCTTCTACTAAGTATGTCCTAGGTATTAAACTCAGGAATTAATTCAACCTTGGTGACAGTACCCTTACCAGATGAGCAATCTTACTGGCTCTCATTTACTTCTTTAGTAATTATTTTTCTGAATAATGTATTTATGTGAGAATTTGGATATAATTGTTCTAAATGGGATTTCACCAATAATCCTACCAAGATATGATGCCTATACACCACATAATATGATAATCCTAAGGGTTCAGTACTGACACACATACCTAGGTAGTAGCCAACAGATCTCTAATTGGATTTGTGACCAACTCAACAAGAGGAAAACTGTACTTGATGCTAGAAACCGAAAAAACTTCCCAAAGTTAATGAAGTCATGAATCTTGGAGAAGATCCTAAAACCCTTAATTATATTCTAAGTGTTTCTCACTATACTCATAAAGAAGTGAAGCCCCCACCCCTCCTCAAAGATTTACCTTTAAAAAAATTCACTCATTTATTACTGATACATAAAAATATGTCTTGATTTTGTAAACTAGATCTTTACTGAATTCATTTATCAGTTACAATGATTTTTGGTGGGTTTTGTGGTATTTTCTCCATAAAGAATCATGTTATCCTCAAATAAGGATAATTTCACTGTCTCTTTCTTGGTCTGGTTGCCTTTGTTTCTCTCTGACAAAGACTTTCAGGACTACATAAATAAGAATGATCAAAGGAAGTACCCTTATTTTGTTCTGGGAAACTATATCAAGTTTTCTCTATCTCAGACCCATTTTGGTTTAGTCATTTATCTTAAGGATGTTTTAAAATGCATAAATTCGTTTAATCACTATTAACTGTGCTTTTATGAAAAACGACTACACCTCAGATAACAGGAAAGGAAGATGTTTTATTTGCGAAATGCATACCTGGGGGAGTGAAATCAGTCTAACATTGTACTGTGCAGGATAACTGAAAACAGCACAAGGCTGTGTGAATGTAAGACACTGGTTTATCTTCATCTCCCACCAAAGATCTCCTGAGTTGCCTGATGCCACCAAGATTCTAATAATGGTGATGGGAACTAGAGTCCTTTAAACACACTGGGACATAACAGCTTGGATTACATCCTGAACCACTTAAGGGACCTTCAGAGTTCACCAGTACATCTTGAACAACCTAGGGGACCTTGGAAATCTACCAAAATGGACTATGTACTGGAGTTAACAGCCGGCCTTTAATTGGAGGTGTCACAAAGAGTAGAAATAATTAAACTTCAATATTTGTAATTACTATGAGGGGAAAAGCCAAATATAGATTACTTAGGCTCTAGATAGCAACAATAGCTCTATGTCAATGAGTTGAATCAACCTCCACTGTTTTTCACCTTTTCCTTGATTTCCTATACATATATTCACATATATACTACAAACTAGGATCTCTATATGATAGAGAACATATTTTTGTTGTTGTTGTTTGTTTTTCTAAATTTGGGTCGCCTTGCTTAATATAATCCTTTCTAGCTCTGTTCAATTTCCTGAAACTCTCCTTTTACTTTAGAGCTTAGTGAAATCCATTGGGTATATGTACCACAATTTCATTATCCCTTCATCTGTTGATGACTGGTCTCACTTCTTTGCTATTGTGGAATGTACAGCAATAACATGAGTGTAATATGTGTATCTCTGTGGTAAACTGGGAGTTTGGGAAGATGCCCAGGAATGGTACAGCTGAATCATCTGGTAACTTTACTTTTAAATGTTTGAGAAACTTCCATACTAATTTCCATAATGGGTATACTAGTTTATATCTTCACTACTATAGAAGGAGTCTTTTTTACCCACATGCTGGCCAACTTTTGCTATCAGTTTTCTTGATGATAGCTGTTCTGAATCAAGGCAGATGGGACTCAGAGTGATTTAAAATTGCACTTCCCTGATGGCTATGGGTTGGGGTGTGTATGTATGTGTGTGTGTGTGCGTGTGTGTGTGTGTGTGTGTGTGTTATACACATCCATACATGTGCCTGCAGAAGCAGAAAGTACCAGATCCTCTCAAACTGTACTCATAGGCAGTTGTGAACCATTTCATGTGGCTACTAGAAACCAAACTCAGATTCTCTGCTGGAACAATAGTGTTCTTATCCTCTCAGCCATAGCTCTACCTGTTAAATTCTTTTAGAACGCTTGCCTTTCTTCTTTGGAAACTATTGGTTCATTTCATCAACCCATTTCTTTTTTTTTTTTTTTTTTTTTGCTCTTTCTTCTTTTTTTATTGAATATTTTATTTACATTTCATATGTTGTCCCCTTACCCCATCCCCCACCCACCTGGGAACCCCCTATCCCCTTACCCCTCCTCCTTCTTCTCTGTGGATGTAACCCTTACCTACCCCCCCACTCCCACTTTCCCACCCTCAAAATTCCCACCCCCTGGGGCATCCAGGCTTCATGAGGTCAAGGATCTCATCTTCCACCTGTGCCCAGCAGGGCCCTCCACTCTTACATATTCAGCTGAAGCCCTGGATCCCTCCCTAAGTGCTCCCAGGCTGGTGGTCATCAACCCATTTCTTAATGAATGCTGTTAAAGTTTAAGGCATTTAGAAGCACTATCTTTTTGTTTTATATTAATCATTCCATTTATTTACATCTCAAAAAAATCCTACTTCCTGGTTACCCCTCCACAAAGTCCCCATCCCACATCTCCCCTCTCCCCACTCCTTTTTACCTCTATGAGGGTGTTCTGTTCGCTACCCATGCATCCTCTCCTACCCCACAACTCCAGCATCTTCCCACACTGCGGCATCAAACCTTGACAGTACCAAGGGCCTCCCCTCTCATTGATGTCAGACAAAGCCATTCTTTGCTACATATGTATCTGGAGCCATGGATCTCTCCCTGTACGCTCTTTGGTTGGAAGTCTAGTCCCTGGGGGCACTGGGTAGTCCAGCCAACCAACATTATTCTCTCTCTGGGGTTGCAATCCTTCTCTGTTCCTCCAGTCCTTCTGCCAGCTCCCTGACTGGGGTCCGAGAGCTCAGTTTGATGGTTGGCTTCAAGCATCCACATCTGCATTGGCCAGTTGCTGGCAAAACCTCCCAAGAAACAACCACACCAGGATTCTGCCAGCAAGAACCTCTTGGCAAGAGCAACAGCATCTAGGTTTGGTATCTGCAGACAGAATGGATCCCCATGTGACACTGTCTTAGTCTAGGCAAGGTGTTATGTGCCAGTAAGGCCAGCACTTAGGAGACTGAGACAGGAGGATAGTGAGTTCAAGAGTAACCAGGATTAAAGAACTGCATATAGGGACTATCTCAAAATGATAGATAGATAGATAGATAGATAGATAGATAGATAGATAGATAGATAGATAGATAGATAGAAAAATGGTTCAGACAATGGTTCCAGAGGTAAAAGTGCTTGCCATGCAAGTATGAAAATGTGAGTTCAGATCTCTAGAACCCATGTAAAAATCTCCCACATAGATTGTGTATCTGTAATAACAGCACCTCCACAGTAAGATGGGAGGTGAAAACAGAGAATCCCTGTAATCTCTAGGCCATGCCACCTAACGAATCCAGTGAATAAACAGGAAGGAGCTAAGTACGGTGACAGAGGAAAGCCCATCCCAAGGTTGTCCTCTACCCTCTGCATGCATACCATGCCCACATTCTCACACACACACAGACACACACACCACACATACATACACATGCACATGCATTGTATACATACATAGATAGACCCGCACACATTAACTAAATAGATACTCTTATTTTCCTTTCTTCACTTAAAAATACATGGTCCAAACTCTATTGTTCTCCAGTTTATATTTTAGCCATTTCTGTAGAACCACAAATTGTTCTTCAAATGTGTTACCTCAGGGCAGCTCAGTGATAGATGTTCTTATTGGCTACAATGCTAGGGTGGAAGGAAAGGGACTCATATTGACATGAACCTGGGAGAAGCAAGTCCCTTGGTCGAAATCATAAAATTTTAAGTTAAACCCCAAACTATTTTATCAAAATCTATATTTTGTTATACCACATGTTTATACATACTATCTTAGTCAAGGTTTCTATTCCTGCACAAACATCATGACCAAGAAGCAAGTTGGGGAGGAAAGGGTTTATTCAGCTTACACTTTCCACACTACTGTTCATCACCAAAGGAAGTCAGGACTGGACAAGGATGTCAGGAAGCAGGAGCTGATGCAGAGGCCATGGAGGGATGTTACTTACTGGCTTGCTTCCCCTCGCTTGCTCAGCTTGCCTTCTTATAGAACCCAAAGCTACCAGCCCAGGAATGGTACCACCCACAAGGGGCCCTCCACACTTGATCACTAACTGAGAAAATGCCTTACAGCTGGATCTCATAGAAGCATTTCTTCAAGGGAAGCTTCTTTCTCTGTGACAACTTCAGCTTGTGTCAAGTTGACACACAAAACCAGCCAGTACACATACCATATAACATGTCTTATATTAGCAATTATCACATAGAACTTTTAACAAGGCTGATAATTTTGTGTATTGGTATCCACTCTTTAAAGTTGAAGCAGAAAATATATCTCTGCACATGACAGCTGCCGGTGTCCCTTTTGCTGAAGGATTATAAGAACAAAAACTTCTGATAGC
Source organism: Grammomys surdaster (assembly GCF_004785775.1). NCBI lineage: Eukaryota > Metazoa > Chordata > Mammalia > Rodentia > Muridae > Grammomys > Grammomys surdaster. The sequence continues at coordinate 12,843,705 of NW_021604630.1, read as the reverse complement.
ATTAAAAACTGGCAGCAATTTAAATACCACTTCATGTCACACATTGTTAGTTTTTGTACACTAAGAAAATAGCATGTATGTGTGTGTGCGCATGTGTGTGAACTCACTTGTGCATGGGGGTGTGTGTGCCCAGGTAAACATGCAAAGGTTAAAGAGCAACTGTCAGGAATGAGTTCCCTCCTCCCATGGGGTTCTGAGGATCAAGCTCAGGTCCCCAGGCTCAATGAAGAATCTTTGCTCGCTGAGCCATTTCATCTCCCGACACACGTATTTTTAAAGAAAGGTTAGTTAGTCATCTCAAACATCAAGAAATTTGAATTAGTACAGTTTATAATTTCTAGGAAAAATGTAATCATCTTATAAAAATGTCTTTGATGCTTGTGCTTTTTAATGTGGTGATTCTGCTCTGACAAAGTGAAGCAATAATGTAAAGCATGTGGAATTTTAAAGAAATATTTGCCTATGTCCATGAAAATCATATTGTTTATGAGAAAGAAAAACAGCAAAATTTTCAGCTTTGTTGAAAGAGAAACTCTTCCAATGGAGAGCTAGAAATCTTTCTGAAATATGACATTAGTCATTGATCAGTATGAAGAGTTCCTTAGACTTCTACAGTTTAAAAGTATCATGGATTCCACTCGAATATTTTGCATTTGTAAATAAAATTAAATATGTAGCTCATTAATGTGGGGCTTTGAGAAGCACATTCTCCACAGCCATTGCTTTTATATTTAAAAATCAATTCAAAATTCTTCCATTCTGTATGTGAGTTGTAAGAAATGACATCTGTTTCCTATGGGTTTCCAAGGGACACAGGAAAAGCTGTTCTGGAGTGTGTTTCTTGCCTCCACCAGCCCCTTTGCACAGGCATCTTTTCACTTTTCATCTAGGAGTTTCTGTTTGCCAAGAGTGAGTTAAATTTGTGTCTGATCATCCTGGTCCTTAATACCAAACTTTGAATTTGAACATTGAAACACTTCATGAGTTAACAATGGTGCCTTTCTCCCTTTCCTGCTTTGGTGACATTGGTCTGGGCACAAGGTGACAGGGAGAGAGCTCCCTAAACCAAAAGAAAGGCCCTAAAGTGGAGAACGGTGTGAACGGCATAGATTTCATTAGGTCAAGAAACAATAAGCACGCATCTTACCTTTCCAAGGAAACAATATCGCAGTCATGTCTGCAGCCCAAGATGTGATCGGATGAACTGTACCCTGCATGTTGTTGTAACAGTGAGAAATGCTGGTACCCTGCATGTCCATGTGAGTTCTTCAATTCAGTTCATATTTTCATCCAAGAGAAATAACAGCTTCCAGTTATTTCTGTGTGCTGTGGAATGGCAAGCCACCAAAGTACCACATCACAGCAACCAGGAGCGTAACTCAAAACTCTGAGCAGAAATAATGACCTCTAAGCCATCTTCACAGGCTTTTCTGCCTTCCTAGCCAACCTGGTTGTCCCAACCTTCTAATTTTACATACAGTGTCTTCCCATATTTTTTTTTTACTCTGATGCTAACAGGTTGATACATATTTCTACCTTTGGCCTTTGGCAGCCTCTGTGCTTGCTCCTGAGAGACAGTGGAAGCTATTTGAAATGTTTAACCAGCAATTCCGTGTGGATATTCAATACCAAGTAGACAAAGTTTACGCAGAGGCCCTTCTTGACTAGCTGTGGGCAGGGTCTACCACATACCCAATTTCTAAGTGAAGAAATAAAAAAAGTAAAAATATCTACCAAGCATTTCAATATACTGAAGGCCATAAATATGAACAGTTCAAATCACACAACTAAACCCTGAGAGCAGGGAATTTCATGCTATTTAGCCTTCCTGTGTCCTGTGACCTTCACAGGCATAATGGCACATGCCTATGGTATTAGCACTGGAAAAAGTATAGCAGGAGAATTGCTAGGGAAAAGCTGGGTGTAGTGCATGATAAATTCCAAAGCAACCTGGAAAACATTTCAAAAGTTTATTGAAAGAGGTGTGGCAGAAGAGAAGAGAAGAGAAGAGAAGAGAAGAGAAGAGAAGAGAAGAGAGGAGAGGAGAGGAGAGGAGAGGACAAGACAAGAGAAGAGAAGACAAGAGAAGACAAGGAAGGGAAGAGAAGACAAGGAAAGGAAGAGAAGAAGGAAGAGGGAAGAAGGGACAGGGAGAAGAGAAAATTGGAGCTGTTTTTGATATTTACTGACCATTTTCTATACCATGTGCTCTATTTTCAAATCAATACTCTGTAGCTGGATGCTGCCCCTGCTGCTACGGGTATGTCTCCTGAGTTCCCATTGTGTTAGCAGGATGCGACAACTCAAATCTACCAGGTTAATGGATCCACTGATGTCCATGAAACCAACTATCTCTGTCCTATGGACAGCTAGATACACTTCCTGTGAGTGTTCTGCCAGTCTATGTTGACCATGGTGATTTACTAAATGAGTGTTTGCTCAAGTTCTGAAGTGCAGAGTCATACTAACAGTTCAGTGGCTGTTCTCACCATGTGTGCTGAGGCAGCACAGCATGGCTTTCTTCCCTCTACCCTAGTAGGATTTATTTTTATCTTTTTTCATCATTGGCCTTTGAACCATCTGTATCATAAATTTCATTTAAAGCTCAGACTAAACAAACAGGCGAGAGAGATTTTTGTGTGAGTTCTGGAAGTCTCTAGCACGGAAGCTCTTTACAGGCAGCAAACTATATGCATTCCTAGGCTTCCTAGACCATGAAGCCAAAAACCCTGGAAGAACAATAACGTAACCAAAGCATGAGAGACCCGACTACATCAGAGTGGTCACACTTAGCCCTGGCCCATGATAATGATGCTCTGAGTACTCACCACTTCTGACCTCTAGTTTTAGATATAAATCTTAATACTTTTAGTACTTCGTGTTTTAGAATAAATCACAGTTTAACAAATTTCTTAAATCTTACCATTTCTTAATTCTTTTCTTCTCTTTAGTCTTAGAAAATTTCATACATGTATTGAGTGTGTCTTGATCACATTCACACAAAAATTTAGATCTCAGAACAAATAGAATCTTGATTTAAAATTATTTCTCAAGCAAATGTTAACCAAGTGTTTAATTTTGTATTTGGTATTTAGAGCATACATCAAAACTGTGTGATAATTGCCCCACAGGTAATATATTTATAGCTTTCTGTCTGTATTAAACATATCATTAGACATTGTTACGGTGGGAAGCTCTCTATATATTTTATTTTCATTTTAAATATTTCTCAGATAGTTATATAGAACAAAAATAGCATATTTGTCAAAGGAAAGGTTTTTTTTACTAATACTGTTTAATTTTTCACACTTGTAAGTAATTGAACGTATTATCTTAATCCAAAGGTAAAAGATCAAATTATTAGCCATGTATATGCCTATTTAATCAATCTATTATGAAATCATCCCATGTTTTTAATTAAGCAAATGCCTTTTTAATTTTTGATGTAGCTGAACCCTAGTGCTACTACTGTTACAAGAGCAAACTGGTTTTTTTTCTCCAAAAGCTATAAAGTTATGAAATCTATGCATGAGCCACTGCAGTAGAAATCAGGAGTGGCTAAAGACACGACTTGATCAGAATTTTTGGAGTCAAGCCCCAAGACCAGAAATTGCTTAGAGATGGCTACTGATTAGTGTTTTAAGACACAGACATGCATGGATAGGAGGGAGGCAGAGTTGCTCTTAGCTGGTTGATGTGCAGTAGACTGTAGCCTCAGCAGAGACAGCACGATGTTCTGAGGCTTGAGGGACAGCAAAATCAGCCTGGTCCTCTGGGGCTTGGGAGGCTCTTCAGGCTTGTCACACACTGAAGCCATAGGGTTGTTGCTGTCCATTCCTGCGCCAGTCTATTTTTGGTCCTTCATGGATCCTAGGAAATTATGTAACCTTGAATGTGGTAGTCTCTTTAGGTCAAGGATATTTCCCAACAGGGCAGGCAGCTGCAGCTGTTGGCAGCCACTACTCCCCTGCACCATGAAATTCAGCCATGAGATCTCAGAAGGAAATTTCAGAATATCAACTGATACTCACGCCATGGCTTTCTCCTTCAGGGACTGTATAGGATGACACAAATGGCAGCTACCTGAACATTTGTTTTTTTTTTTTTTTTTAAAAAAAAAAAGGTTGTAATCTATAACAAATGGATGTTGTTCTCAAATTTACTTAGGAAAACTTTTACTTAAGACTTCCAAGAGGAACTAGTGACAATCACCAAGATTTATCATGGGGAAGAAACATGGAATCTCACGTAAAAACCACCAAAAGCTGATTGTACAGGGCATCGTAAGCAACTTACTTTTATTAAAATATGTTGTGCATGGCTGTAACAGACAATGTAGCTGGAGTGGTTTTCAGGGCAAACAAGAAAGACTAACAAAAGAGAGAAACAGAGCACTATTTTAATGGACATGTGGGGGTGATATTTAAACAAGAAAACAAGTTAGTTTCTATCTTTAAGAACTGGAATCTTACTAGCACTGTAGGAGAATTCATCAAAGTCTGGAGAATGTTGTCATAGACAGCTAAGGAAAGGACAGGTAGGCATTGGCATAAAAAATCAGGCCATAGAACAAGAAATCCCTAAGAGGACAAGAACAGGCAACAAGGAATATGCTGGTTGGTCACATGACCAGAAGTAGAACTGATAAAGTTTGAATGTGGCCAAGATGCACGGCCTGAGAAACTGAAAGAGTAAAGTCATTGAGTAAAATGGACAACAAAGAATGAAAAGAAGAAATAATGACAATCACAGGCATGAAACTAATGTACCTAGAATGCAGCATACCAATTTTAAGTATACATGATTCTAGGAAGGCTAGCAATGAAAGACAAAGACTTACAAAGGAAGATTTTTCCATCCAATAGCCAGCCATTATGTCTTATTGGTTCTCTAGGAATGCCACGTTATGTCAGCTGTGACCACAAAGAAAGTTAATTTGCTTCTTCTGACTGTCAGTCTGGGTATCCTGTATCATCTTCTTCACAGCCCTGCTTAGATCTTAGATCTTAGACTCTCACCAAAGACTTAAGTGATATAACGTCATAGTTACATTTCCTGTCGCTGTGATAAAATATCCTGACAAAAGCAACTTGAAGAAGAAATTTCTTTTAGATCAAGATTTGAAGTTGAACAGCTGCTCACATTGGATTCTCAATGAAGAAGCGGGGAGAAAGGAATGGACACTCTGACACCTTCCCCATTCCCACACCCCTCTTTCACTAACACATTCCCTGATTCCAACCAGGAAATAGCTCCACCCACAGTGGTTGGATCTGCCCACTTCAATTAATCCAATCATGATAATCCCCACAGGCATGTTCAGAGGTCCAATGTAGAGGGGCATAAACTATTTGACAACAGTAGAAGGTTTCAAATGTGCATCAACCAAGAGCAAATTCAGAATCAAGTGTGTCAAGTGATCTTTTTGACATCGCTTGGCTGTGCTGCATTTCACAGCACCACTGCAGCCTTCTGAACACATATGTGCGCTGCAACACGTGTGCAATGACTATGACATCATACCATGTAACCAAGGGATACCATAGCAACAGCTTGCTTTAGAATCTATACTACTGTTAAATCTTCAGCTGTCTAACTGTCCATACAAAACTGTGTCTTCATACAGAAACATGTCAATTAGCTAACAGAGAGCCAAGACTGACCCTTTTTTTTTCTATCATTTCTCAGCATGTAAGTTTCAAATCACCATCTGTTTAGATCACATTGTGTTAGACTGTTTGATTTTTAAAGTGCTGTGTGAGTTGCTTATTTGAATTTTGTTTTGATTTGTTTTTAATCCTTAAATGAAGGATTAGAGCAGAATTTCTAATAATTTCTGAAATGGCCTTAAACATATGTCTTTCATTTCTCATGCAAAGCAGTGAATAGACCTTTGATGGTTAGAAATAAAAATATTAGGTTGGGGAAATGAATCAGTGGGTAAGAGCATTCACTATGCAAACATGAGGAGAAGCTGGATTCAGATCCCCCGTACCCGTGTAAAGAGCTGTTGGGGTCACATGCCTGGAATGCCAACACTGATGTGGGAACCAGAAACAGAAAGATTACTCTCTGAGGCTCATTGACCACCAGCATAGCTGAAAAGCAAGGAAAGTGACTCTATCTTGAAGGAATTGTAGAGAGGGAAAGAAGATAACTGATATCTTCCTCTAGTCTCAGCATACTTACATGGGGCTTAAGCACCCACGTATAATCACATGTGTGCACATATGTATAAACCACACAATACACACAGACACACAAAATTACAGTTATGAAAGAGCAATGAAAATAATTTTGTTGGGGCCACCACAATATGAGGAACTGTATCAAAGTGTTGCAGCATTAGGAAGGTTGAGAACCACTGATATAGAGCATCCATTTCCAAAATGACTGAGTCAGGTGCCGCTTGTACATCTATGAGGCAGCTGAATGTCCCTCAGACCTAGCACCTGCCTCCCGCAAGAGTGAGCAACCTTAGCAAGACCAATCAGGTACTGTGAGCCTTTAATACATTAGCTTTGAAAGCCATATTATCTACTGTGCTTTATTGATCAAGCAAACCAGTTCTAGGAAATATTCAGGGCAACTAAGCCGGTTGACTATGCCTGGGGCAATTAGGGATGACATTAGTGACCTCATCTGTTGTTCTCTTAATGTAGCCTTTGTAGTCCCATGTTTGTAGGCCACTTACTGCTAGTACAGTCACAAGGACTATATGACACTCTTAGCATCTCCTGTCTGAGGTCTGGCCATAGTTCTGTTTAGGTTTTATGGATAGATCACTGTCTCCTGCTATCCAACTGCGGTCCATGACAAATGCTCAACGTTGTATTTTCCTGCCAGACCCCAGACTCCAACTGGGATCAATAGAATTGCTTCCTTTAGCTCATTACCACCCATGGTCCAAATCAAACCAGGTCCTGTGTTCCTCCCACTGCAAGGGACATTCACCATTCACAGAGATTTCCTTGTCTAACATTTTCCTCTTATGTTCCTCCCATCAGCCTTGGGATGAGGACTGGTACCCTACGAACACATTCTATTAGGGCAAGGGTTGATTTGATTTGATATTTTAACTCTTACTTCAAAGCCATTCTTTCCCAGATCCTCTGAATTACTTTTTCTTTCCTACACTGAGAAATGAGCCTAGTGCCTTGAGCTTCCCACCACTGAGCTACCCTTCCAGAACCAAAAAAAAAAAAAATGTAGCTATGTACTACCAGGCTTCATTCATTGACTAAAAATTGAATTTCCTCTGTCATAAACTGTTCTGTTTACACTAGAGAGTGAACATAATCCCACCTGCCTGGTAGCCAAGTACTGTGCCCCTGGGCTATACCTTAATACTGATTCTTGACTCTATTATATCCTTGAGGGGGTTCATTCCCTCCACCTATGTTTTCAAGTTTTACAATTTAATCCACATCATAATTCGGTTCCATATTAAACCTGTCATCTTCAGGCTTGGGCACAATTTTAATTTTGCACAGATCTGTCCTGAACTGTGATGTGAGTGCCAGGGACACATTGCATCAATGCTACTTGGGAGGGGTATTAAAACCTCAAGGTCATGGTGCTGTCTTTTTGGCATTCCTATAGCTCTGTACAACCATAAGTAAAAGTAAATGCAGGCATCCCAACAACGTATGATGATTTATAATTGCAGAAGAGGCAGAAAAATAAGAAAGAAGTTTCTTTAAAAATAGTATCAGAGCACAAACTTATCAGGTGACATGTCAAAATATTTCAACACCGTTTGTACAGTGACTTACACTTGACCCTGTTACACATACCAAATGTGGATACAATAAAACAACGTATGACGGCTGGTTTAAAACAGATCATAGTATTGCTCCAGGAATAATAACTCCAATTGTTCATCAGTTTGACTAGACTGACAGAAAGGGCAATACTAGGGATCAAGCCCAAGGCCTTACAAATGCTAAGCAAGCCTTGCACCACTGAGCTGCACCACAGTCCAGAATGTACCGCAGGCTGGTCTCCAACTTGCAAAGTCTCCTGTTTCACCTTCCCAAAAGCTGGGTTTAAAGGTGTGCATTAGCATGCTCAGCTTGTCTGTCTGTTGTCGGGTCAGATTTCTGTCACCTCCAAGGAGAGCTCAAGATGCTTCTTTCATCCTGGTCAGATGGTTTCATGCAGAGATGAGGATATCTCATGACAAGTTCAGTTTAGGTGCAGACCTGGAAGCTTCAGAGAAATCCCTAGATGCTAAGTATCTTACTGACTCTCTAATGGCCAAATCAGCAGCAGGCAAGAGAATTAGGTCAGGCTGGCTCAGATGGATAAAGATTACAGAGTCTAATCAGCAGCATGGGCAGCAGGAATGGCCCTGTGGATACTGTGTAGGTTCAAACTCAGGAGAAAAGAACATTTCTCTTAAACTTGTTGGAATAATAGAATATTAACCATACTGTTTTCTTGAGGAATACCTACAAGTATTTGTCATTAAAATATTGTTTGGAGATGTGCTTAGGCCTGCTGTGACTTGAGGTGACAGGGTAGATTGGTTCCACTGAAGGGACCTCCCTGCTTCTCAGAGGTTAAGGGGAGGAGGGATGGGAGGAGGGGTTTGTGAGGATGGGACTCGCAGAAGGGAAGTGTTGTGGTTGGGATTTAAAGTGAATGGATAAATAGACAGACAGACAGACAGACAGACAAGCAGACAGATAATAAAGGAAAAAATAGTGTCTTGGAGCCAGGAAATCTTAACTGCATGTATTTAAAACCAAGAAGCATACAACTTAAAACTATTTCAATTTTTGTTACTGTTCCCCTCAGTGCCTGTGATTTTCTTCATTATTTTCCTAGTTTGTTCCTCAGTTTCACAAAGGAAACAAACATATAGTGAACTATGTGTGATCTCATCCACTGTATGACTGGAAGAAACATTGTAAAGACTAGAGCTATCAGCTGCCCTGTGTGTTGTTTAAATTAAATCAAAGTTATAAAACTCAAGATGCATAAAAGAATGTTCTATTACTGTCTCAGGATAATGAGAGACCTTCAGTATTGTTGAAACTAAAACAAATGCATACAATCAGATGGCTGATCTTAGAACAGGTTTAATACATAGCTTTTAAATGTCCATAAATCAGTAAAATAATATTTGTAAGATGTATATGCATCTTCTTTCTACCAAAGAACCTTCTTGGTTTCTTGTTAAAATTATGTTTTGTATAATCAAGTATTTTACAGTTCACAATAATGTTGCTTCCCTTCATTTGTGTTTTTGTAGAAATTCAAACATATTTAATCCCTTCCTGCCCCAATAACTTAATCCCAGGACCTGCCTTCTAGTTGCTTGTTTATTTTTTTCCCTTCTAAATGCTGCCATCTTCTGGTCAAATTAAATCACTTCATGCATACAAAAGGGTCACAGTGTCAGGCAAATTTGCTTTCTCCCAACTCAAAATTCGTCTTTAGGGAATGATCCAGTTGAGTTTGCCACTCTGGTGTGCCGAGCCTAAGCAGATTGAAGTGAGTCCTCAAGAAGTGTAAAAAGTAAACGTCACAGAGAACTTTCCAGGACTCATTATGACACACTAGTGTGTGTCACATAGAAAACGTGAACCAAGGGACAGACAAGAGCAGACCTCTGGGAATGTGTAGTTTTGTTTCATATGGTTAGGAATTAATAGAAATTCATAGAAAAATCAATGAATTCACTTAATAATATGTTGTTATCATTTTTACATACTTCCTCTTTTATGCTTACCACATAAATCTCTTTTCAATGAAGAAGACTCTCATGGCTGACAACTTTCATCTGCCCGTAAAACTGTTCATATTATACATTTTTGGAAGACTATTTTTAAACAGTGTGCGTCTTTCAATGGCTGGGTTTGCTATGGAGAAGTGTGATTACTCATTGTATTACTCACATGTAATTCCAAGTCATTCGGTTATGGGACAAAATAGACATCATGTTTCAAGCTTCTGTACAAGGCATAAAAATATCAAATAGAAACAACATGCTGTCCCAGACTTGAAACTGTAGGTGTAAATTAGTAGATGTCAAGCCTTAGAAATCTGTGATGTATTCTACAGTCCTAACTTACTCCCAACAAAGATATTTTAGTTTAAAGAAACCAAAAACTAACATGTGAGCTGGGCAGTAGTGGTGCACATCTTTAATCCCAGCACTTGGGAGACAGAGGCAGGTGGATTTCTGAGTTCAAAGCCAGCCTGGTCTACAGAGTGAGTTCCAGGATGGACAGCCAGGGGTATATAGAGAAACACTGTCTAGAAAAACAAAAACAAAAACAAAGACGTGCAAGTGTGTGAAACCTATATGCAGCTCCTTGACTACTTTTGTCCCTGATGGTTTCCAGTGGGTTTTTCTTCTTTATTCCATAATATGTATATTCTGCTGATGCACTTCTCGATAAATGGCCAGTCATCAAGATTGAACAGGTGAAAAGACTTTGCACGGTGAGCTTCCTCTTCACCAGCATGATTCTTTACTAAGTTTTGGCTCGACTGTTGGCTAGAAAGAGCCTGCTTTATCATGAGTGACTTATACAGATGAAAGCAGGATGTTACTTATCCAGTGCTTCTAAAGGATACCAATGAGGCATTATCCTGAGGGAAGATGGAAAATGAAATAAATGGGTGTTCCCACCCTCCCGTTGACAGCTGTGAATCCACTAAACAGCTCTTGTCTAACCTCACATATACAACTGTATCTACTTTCCCAACTCCTTACCATTGCTAACTCTGAACTCACATGTTCTACACTAACAATTTCTTTCTCAATATTCAAAGACTAGCTAATTAAAAGAGTCCTGGACAGAGATTAGAGCAGTGTCTCTCAATCCACCAAGGGTTGTTGAACCTTTCATGGGATCACCTAAGACCATCTGAAAACACAGATATTTACATTATGATTCATAACAGTGGCAAAATCACAGTTATAAAGTAGCAACAAAAATGATTTTATGGTTGGGGTCACCACAACATGAGGAACTTTATTAAAGGTCACAGCATTGGGAAGGTTGGGAACCACTGGATTAGAGGAAGGGGCGTGGAGCTTCACCCTGTGTATGATTCCAGACATCAGCCATGCTTCCACACATTGCTGAGCCAGTACTCCAGGAAGCACAGGCTTAGACAAATACAGGAAGGAAGACGCTTGTCTGTGGCAAATCCTAGGAATTTGGCCCCGTTCACCTGTAGTATCCCACTCTTTCCCTATTATTGAAGAAAACAAGTGAATGGTCACCAGCATTGTTGAAGAATGTTCAGCATAATGCAAAATGATCTGTGATGCACAGTAAAAGGCAGAGCTGACTGTTTTTCCGTTGGAAGATGTCAAGACTGTAGACAAGCATTCATCTTTAAGTGCTTTGTCTTGGGGCAGGAATAAAGTAATACAGTTTAAACCTTTTTCACACATTGACAAGCAGAATATCATTATTCTCTGATACTTTGCTGCTGATGTCCACTAAATTTTCCTCTTGCTTTTCCCCCTTCGTTATCCAATACTCTGATGAGTTATTTACTCCATAAAATGCTGCAAGCACTTTGCTTCCTTGGAGTTGAACTAGTGGACAAGGTACAGAGTGCATAAATTACTATTTAATGTTCATCGTGTATGATGATGATGGTGATGATAGTGGAGCTTCCAGTTTTGATAAAAGATTTGAGAAATTTCAGATGGACTCAACCTGACCTTTCCAAGCTACATCAGAAGGTTGAGTCCCCTACTCCAGTACAAGCCCACAAAAAGCTACAAAATCCCTGACCATGCACTTCTCTTCCAAACAGAGACAAATTAAACAGGCCTAATTTAAACATAAAAGCGTATAGCTCTCATGTTTCCATATATACCTGCTCATGCAGAAAGTGGCACTTTCTGTGTCCCCATGGTTCATCTTTTCTTCATACTTTCTCTATTTAATTTTATTTTACTATAGCGGTGCACTTAGATTAAGTTTTGAAAGACAAGAGAAATCTAGAATGTAGGCTGCTTTCATAAAGCAAAGCACCACATTTGTAAATCATTCCTAACATTTTCTAAACATAGGTATGCTTTGTTTATAACTGCAAAATGTTCAAAGCTGTGTGTTCTCTCATTTATGATTTAATTAAGTCAGTTTTAAAAATCCTTTTTATTTTTAGTTAACCTAAAACATTTTTAAAGAGATTTACAAAGATTTGGTGAATTAATGGTAGTAACTCTCCAAACAAGATATAGTGAGCTCTCTAGGATAAGACATTTTTTTTACCTCAATCTACATAGTCAATATGTTCCTTGAGAGTAAGACATGAAAATCCTCCTGGTGGGTTGAACTTTGCATAATACTTTTGTGTGTTGGCTAAATCCTGCAACATATTTTTCTTTAGTCTGATTCACATACTTGTGTGTTTTCTGTACTAAGGAGAAACACACAAACAATTGAGAACCAACCAGGACAATTGGGTTAACTGAGGAGATGAGATTGTCCACGTCCTAGAAAGGACATCCTTGTCTGCCATGTCTTACAAAAAGATAAGGAACAATGTACTGGGTGGAATTCTCAGAAAGACTGGAATATTCTACCTCAGGGAAAACTGAAAGATGAAGAGGCCTTTTATGAGCCTGGAAACCCCTACAATACATGACTGTGTTCAATACAACATTGGTGAATGTGACCATTATCTGAGGAGATGAGGCCTGTGGAGATTAATAATTCAGTCACCTCTCTCTGCCCTCCGCTTAATAGCTGTCATTTGGGTTTGGGCCACAGCTGTCCTTGTGGTTTTCAGAGGGTGTGCTTTCCTGTTTCTTGAACTGGGCCCACCCATGGTGGCTGCCTGGGATGGTGCTAGATATATCCTGACAATTGTGCCTCATTAGGAATATTCCAAAGGACACATCATAGTATATAAATATATACATTCCTGGAATGTTTGTTTCCCTGGTTTCTCAATAGCTCACCACAGGAGCCCTTTTCTATTGAAGCAAAAGTTGTAGTGTTAAATAGGATATTAAAATGATTAAGTATGGCTGGTTCCTGTAAGAGAAACATCTTGTTTATCTCAGCTAACTTTCTTCTGTCAGTGGCATATTTTTTTTTCTCCTTCAAATGATGAAGACATACTCGAGCACACAGTCAAAACACAAAGAAAGTTAATGAGCCATGCACAGTGTCATTATAGTGATCCGGATGTCAGTGAGTACGTGCCAGCTTTTTACGAGTGACAAACACAAACACCAAGAGGAGGTTTCCTCCCTGTATTTGGTATCTGAAGATGTGTGGTCGTGCTCATCAGCACGGAGGAATGTGTTTGCATGTTTTCTTGAAATGTGGTAAACTGACCACCAACCCACAAGCAATGCTAAGGTTTGTGTATGGAAACAGCTACAAAGAGCAAATGATTCATAATGATAGAAGTTCTTATGACAAATATTTAATTTTTATTAGCAGGTATTGAAGAAAGCATAATTTTGAACCTTTGACTTAGACTTTTCTGGAGCTATAAAAGTACTCTCTAGCAAAGTCATTTGTCTTCATTTGATCACATTTTTTTAGACACCATGTATCCTACTTTCCATTATCAATCACACACACACACTCACGCATACATGCATGCATACGCACATACACACATGTGCATACACATATACACACATGAACATACATACACATACTCAAACATATGTGCATGCATATGTACATACACATGTGCATACACATACACACACATGGACATACATACACATGCTCAAACATACATGCATGCATATGCACATACTCATATGTGCATGCACACACTCAAACATACATGCACACACAAAAAACACTCATACATGCATGCATACACATATACACATATGCATACACATAGATGCACACACACATCATGCATACATACATAAAACATATACAGGCACACACACACACATACACATATGCATAATACATACATGCACACATACATAATGTACACACATACACCTATGCATTCCTACATACATGCACACACACGTACACTCACATGTACATATATATACATGCACACATATCACACACACACTCACACATACACATTCATATATACACGCACACACATGCACACATACACTCACACACACATTCACACACACACTCACATACATGCACACACACATAGATGTACACACACACTCACATATACATGCACACACACACATTCACACACTCACAGATACACACACACACACATTCACACACACTCACCATTTTCTTTTTTTTTTTTTTTTTTTTTTTTTGGTTTTTGGTTTTTGAGACAGGGTTTCTCTGTATAGCCTTGGCTGTCCTGGAACTCACTCTGTAGACCAGGCTGGCCTCGAACTCAGAAATCTGCCTGCCTTTGCCTCCCAAGTGCTGGGATTAAAGGCATGCACCACCACTGCCCGGCTACCATTTTCAAAAAGAAGTAGCAATTAAAATCTACGTGGTGATGAGGCAGATTCTTTCCCACAAGTGAAATGCACAAAGCTGCAGGGAGATGAGCTCCAAGACAGCTCTCCCGTCCTTGGTTCTGATCCCACCATTCCCAGGTGGGCACAGTTTCTGGTGTCGCACTTTTATTTACCTTCTTTATGGTGTGCTTGCTTAGTAATGATGATGCATTATAAAATCAAATGCTGTGTTTATTAATTGATAATCACTTACTTCGTGCCTGTTGTACTGTACACAAGCACTGCACAAGAGACCAGAGATACAACAGGTTTCCTTGGAGATAGGTAGACAGTAGAACAGAGATATACACTTACAGCTAGACAGTTCTCAATAGGGAAACCCTGTGTGGGATATCTGACGCAACACTTTGAGAATCAAGGGAAAATGTCCCACAAAACTATGTGCTGATTAGTTAAGGTCAGATGAATCTACTACATAGAGAAACAAGGAAAGAAGTTTCCTGGCAAAAGGATTTGTGTGGGCAAAGCAATAGAAATGGGAAAGCTCACCTGCTGCTCCCTTAGGGAATAGCAGTAGTTCAGTTCATTAGCATCAGTGTGTCTCCTAGCTAGGACAGGTTGAATGGGAGGGAGGGAAAAACGGAAGGAGGGATGGAGGAAAGGAGGGAGGGGGAAAGAGGAAAGGAGGGAAGGAGCGAGACAGACACACAAACACAGACACAGAGAGATAACAAACAGACAAAGGTAAGGTATTTTGTGAAAACTCTCATCTGAATGGGGTCAGAATACATGGAAACGGAGAGGTAGATTGATTTCAAGGTGGTTTCAATAATCTGCTTACAAAATTGTGATGTCTTAATTCAATTTTAAGGAATAAAGAAGAAGAAGTTTGGATAGTACAAAAAGTACATTAAAGGATTACTGTCTCTGTAATGAAGTAATTGTTGTATATATCAAGCAAAGGCGGGGCGACATAAGAGTACTGAATGACTGAGCAAATGGAAAATAATGCTGTCAAGATAGGGAATGTCTTTCCTCTTTTTTTTTTTTCCTTCTGAAAACCATCTTCAAGTTTCATTTCAGGAACCTGTCCTAGCTTTCTTTCTATTGTTATGATAAAACACCATGACCAAAATCATCTTGGTGAAGAAAGGATTTATTTGACTTAGGCAACCCAATCACAGTCTGTCCTAAAGGGAAGTCAATATAGGAAATCAGGGCAGGAACCTGGAAGCAGGAACTGAAATAGACACCATAGAGAAACACGCCTTACTGGCTTGCTCCACCAGCTCACTCCTCTTGCTATTTCATACACCTCAGGGTTACCTGCCCAGGCATAATACTACCCACACAAGTTTAGCCTATCCCACTTCAATCATTAATCAAAAAAGTGCCTCACAGACCAGTTAGATGGAGGTATTCTGTCATTTGAAGTTCCCCCTTTCCAGATGATCCTAGCCTGTGTCAAGCTGACAAAAAAAACTAACCATCACAGACCTCACCCCAGACAAGACACTACACTTGGTTCCCATGATGTAACCACACTATCCTCAAATATAGAGCCTACATCAATGTGTGTCTATGTTGGCAAGAATAATGGGAAAGTTAAGATTCTCTCATTCTTACCTAGTCCAGCTATGCTTTCAAAAACAGCAAACTTATAGGTGATACTTTAAAAGAAGCTGCTTCCTTTGAATTCTATTTAGGCCAGCTCTGATTGCCTCCTACTAAGAAGTCCCAAGAATACAGGCAAGAGATAAACAGAGTTTTTTTAGGGAGCAAGAAGTATATCTTGGTGACACAAGGTTTGAACCATGATTTCAGCCCCACTGGAAACGAGCCCTATAACTGAGTTCTCAGTCGTTGAACTTCAGTAGGTTTAAGCCATTTATTTGAGAGTGTCCTGGCTCATGGAAAAGCCAGACAGTGACTAAACTGTTCAACTGTTTAAACTATTAAACACACATTTGGAACTCCATGGAGAGTCCAGCTCTCAGGTGCTATCCACAGATAATGACTTTAGACAGGTGTACCCAGTGTACAAAGAAGAGACTGTGAGAAGCCATGGCAGCAGCAGCATTGAGTCAGCAAGTGCCTGTTGAACTTCTGTTCTATGTCAAGTAGTATATCAGTCTGTGAAGTTGACCACAATAACAATAAGTGAGAACATGAATTCCTGGTATCTTAGAGCCCATAGTGTATCTGAAGATACCAAACTATCCAAATGAGTATAGAATTCCGTATGTTTAATAATTGAATGCCCTCAGAAGAATGGATGATGTGCAGACTTTTAGAAAGAATAAGCAAAATGAGCTTCACTGAGAAGCTGACATCAATATTTTGAGTAGAGATTAGAAAGAAGTGGGAAATGCTATATGTTTACCTGGGAAGGAGAAGGCCTATGTGCTAAATAAAACAACAAGAAAGTCATGGAGCAAGAATCAAGAATACAAACTATCCAAGGCCCCATGGACAGCTTCAACAGCCTCAACAGCTTCTTCCTGTTCTTCCACTCCCAGCTTTGTAATTATTTTAGAATGTATACTTATAAGTTTTATGATGACATTTTAATAATATACATCACCTACTTCTTTGTCTGCCTTCCTCACAGATCAAGGGCATTGGCTTCGATTCTGCATGAGATGAGAGGCCAGAGGAGAGTTCTGAATAGAAATAGCTCATGATCAGATTTGCATCTCCAGTGGATAGTGTGTAAGGACAAACCCAGAGGCACAAGCAGTGATGACAAGCACAAGACCAGTTACCAGACGAACATTGTAGTCCAGAGAGATCAAAGGCTAGACCAATGTTGCTAATATTCTAGATATAATTTTTAATGGGGACGGGCGGGGGGAGACAAGCAATAAAGTCAACTATGGTCTATAAGAGAAAGAGGTTGGACGACTTCCAGGTTTCTTCTGGAGCTCCTAAAAATACAAAAAAAAAAAAAAAACCTCCAAGGAAATGGAATCTGAACACCACAAATTAAAGGAATGTGTCATTTCAAAGAACTAAAACACCATAGTGCTTGAAAGCATTCTTGGCAATTTTAAAAGCTAGAGAAAAACCATATGAATAGGACAAGGACCAAAAATTGCCCATTTGGTTTAACAAGTAGCAATAGCAAACAAAAACAAAAAACACCCTTTGATATTTTTGATGAAAACAATTGCAATATAAATTTATTTATTTATTTTTACCTTAATTAATGTATTTATCATTGGCCAAGCTCCAGCCCCCAAAAAAGTGTTGCATGTGCAACACTATGACAAAATTTATAGTTAGCTTAAATAAATACAATGAACTTATTGGAAACTCATGAAATCTACAAGTCTACTCCATGTGCATAGCACAATGGGACATGGACGTTAGCACATTGTTCAGGTGTCTGGATAATTATGCATTGCTGCGAATACATACGTGACTAAGAATCAAGAATAAAGCAATCTCACAGCATAGTCACAGGTACCAGAAGGAGCCTGCAGAAGAAGCTTCACACAAGAGAGGGGAAAGATTCCTTAGACAGACGAACTCAATCCAAGAACCTTGTGACCCAGCCAAGAAGCAGAGACTTTGGTCTTGAAAGTTTTGAGTCTTATGGAGCCAGCCCCTTGCCAGGACAAAGTCTAGAGCTTACGACTTGCATCCCCACTACATGAGCTCTCTGATTTTCTTGCCTGAATGTGGGCAGAAGAATATAGAAATTAAGTGAAGACAATGCTTTCCATCTTTATTTGCCTCCTCCAAAGACATTGTCTTTCTGGGTTTTAGAGTATTCGTCTACAAAGATTGGACCACCATTCGTAACCAGCCTACCAAAAAAAAAAAAAAAAATTTCTGAGACTACTGACTCCATGGCCTTAAAAACCATGATAATCTTGACCACTGAATCAACATGCTTAGGCAATGCCCAGATTACAGGAGGTACTTAATAGGTGTGCTGAATAAATTAAAGTACACTGACTCCACAAAGTAGATAAGCACAGAGCTGCTCTCTAGGCAGAGCATTAAGGAAGCCAAGTGTTCTACTGCCGTGTTAGAACACTAGGATTATGGAAAGCCTGGTTTTGGGCAGCTCTTTAAACTGCCTATAGAGATGTCTCCTCTGCACACCTGAACTTCTATGGTTTCCACACAGTACATGTTCAGCTGAAGTCTAGAAATTTATTTGGGTTTGGTCCAAATTCACCTGACTGAAAGGTTACTTTTCCAGATTCACCCTCCATTTTAAAGTCCTGGTCTTTAAGACTTCTCAATAGTCTGTTCCCTGCCCCCTCTTTTTGCTGGAGATGAAAGTGTTTTTCCAGACAGGCCTGCTGTGAGTGACTTCATGGAAATGAATAACCTGAGTCCTTGTATGCCTCTCGCACGGGGGAACTCCTGATATTTATTTATTTTTAAGAATAGGACTGGGACGTAGACGTTTCCATGAACAGTTGAGTCACTTCTTACAAAATAAGAATTCTACTCCTCGGTGAGACATGCCTAACATTCCGGTCTTCCCACTTCAGGCGGTTATGTGCTACTAAATATTCGGTGGAAATGACACATGTCTGGAAGCCTAGAAGGAGAGGCTGCTGATCAGGGTGTACACAATGAAGGTGTTGTATGCAGTTAATTGAGGAAGGCAGACTCCCAGATCCGAAATAAAATGAGATCTGTGACACTCGAAGCCTCTGGCATGGGCCCCTGTAAAACTTCAAAGTTTCTTGGGGTTTTTTTGTGCCATGATCACACCTGCAATAGAACCATCCTACTTGCCAGAAAATTTTGGAAATAGACTATATTGAGATGAACTGTGGTCAGTAATTCCTACTCGTGAAGAGCTCACTGTGAGTCAAAGGACACTGAAGGGATGGATCAGCTTTTCACACACAGCCTTAGATACCAAGTAGGCTGACTCTGACTCACCAAATCTTATAGTGTAGTATACTTCTCTCCCAAAGGGAAAATAGCATGAATCTGACTCAAAGTATTTCTCTTACAATGTGTCAATAGAATAGTTCCTATAGGGTACTTTCTAGACCTCTGTGAGGCGTAGTAAGACGACCAGAGTTGTGAAATGGAAATTGGAATGAGAATTACTTTGCTAAGGATTGTACAAAATGGAATGAATACAGATTTGAATCAGCATAAATTCATTATTGGAACAGGAAGACGTTTGTCCCAGTTGAAGAAAATGTTGAAAGTGTCTGGACACAGAATTAGTATGTGCATCCAAATGTGGCAAGAGTTTAATCCTAGAGAAAATATGAAGTGTATCTTGGACATGGGGAATTTGGCAATTCTTATTTAGGAAACTGAAGAGTCTCACATAATAATTAGTGTTTTGATAAGATGAAATGTAAATGAATGAGAATTAGATAAAAGTAAATCAATTAGAAATGTGAGGAGGGTTTTTTTTCTTAATACGTGAGTTGTCTACATAAACTCAGAGTAGGGAAATGACAGATTTTGGTTAACTCTTTTCAAAGAAGCCTGATGGCATATGACAATTTTAAAAAGCACCTGTCCCTAATCCAAAGAGGAATCTACACAAGCACAGAGATTTCTGTGTCAGTCCTCAGGGGTACAAAACAGAAGACTTAGAAGTAACATCATACAAATGGAAGCTGAGAGCAAGATTTGACTGAGATAGAAGAACAGCCAGCATAGGGAAATCAACCCAAAAGGGAGGTCAGTGCACTGACTTCCGGCAGAGGTTGGAAAGTCATCCAGGAAGCCAGGGCAGAAACCTTGACTTTATTGTCTGTTCTCTCTCTTCTCTTGTAGAGGATAGAGAGATGTCTTGAGGGTTGAGAGCACTGCTTGCTCTTCCAAAAGTTTTACTTCTTTCTCCTTCTCATGCTCTTGTCTCTTTCCTCTGAAGCTAAAGTCCACCAGGAAATTGCCCAGGATCCTGACTGAGAGCAACTGGAGCAAAGAACAGGTACGGGAGCAGAGATGTGGTCAAAATATATACAATCACACAAATACAAGTGTATATACACACAGGCACACCTCTCTATAACTCTGAAGTCATAAGTAACAAAGACACTACTGCAGGAATTCCTTTCCATTTTTAAAGAGCTTCTTGGTGTCCAGAAAGGGTTAAGGGAGGATGCACCTTTGTACCTGATTGTCTTTAGCCAAGTAAAGCAAAGCCACACAAGCATGCAGCTTTGTTCTTGACTGGTCGAGCTGTAGCTCTGCTGCCAAATGTGAAGAGTTCCAAGCAAAATCTGTGTTGCAATCATCGAAGATTGAGAAATGTTTGAGCTTACTTGGCAGGCTAGTAGAGATGGTTCTGCAAGGCTATTGGAAAACAAAGTTCGAAGAGTCTTTTGCATGGTGTTTTAGTAGTTGCTGGTGTTTGTTTGGTTTGCTGTTTTATTTTTGTTTCGCAGGGAGAGCATGTGAAAATTCTTTAACCAATGACCTTAGATTCAGTATCATAGCAAAAGAATTCAAATTAATTTACTCTTCACCTCTCCTGGTCTTTTTGTATAATAGAAAGGGGGATTTTTTTTTTTTTTTTAGAAAAAGAGCTAGGGTCAATTTCCACTTTAGTTTTATGATCTGGGGCGAATTAATTACCTGAGTGTCATCGCATTAATCCATCAAATAGGGGTAATTGTATACTTGGTAGCTTCAAGAAGAAGTCCGAAGAGTAAAATGTAAATGCTTAGCATTCCTTTGTGGATGACACAGGCTGAGTTCTTACAGAGCTTGCTTAGAGAACACAGTGCAGAAGCAGTCAAGAAGCATGCACTGCCCTCAGGGGACGAGTATTCCAAGGAGCAAATCTCCCAACTACAAAAAAAACTCTGTGTGAAACATCAAGTTACAGGTTAGCTGTGTGGATTGTCAATGTAGATTTTAACAAAATTAGGACTTAGAATTGCCTGAAGATGGTCTGGTTGAAGTTTAGGTCCTACATAAAAGTACGGGGTCACCATGATGACTGAGAAAGAACACTAATCCCATGCCTTGAATAGTGTGGGACTGGTTTGCATAGCGTTAAATAAAGGACACCAGGCCTCGTGAAAAGGAAAAAACAGACGTATCTACTGGAGAAAGTAGACCAGAGCTAGCTAAGCCTATGATAGTGTAATCTACAAAGGCCTCTCCGGGACCTTGGAATGCTTATCTGATAAGAAGCCAACTTCATGGATGAAAAGAGCCAAGAGAAGAGAATTTCAGACAGGAAATATTCAGGGCAAAGACCATGAGAGAGCAAAGACCATAGAATGCTTTAGCAATAGAATGGGGTCAGTGTGGTCCACAGAGTAAGGGCCAAGTCATACAGACGTAGAGGCAAAAATTAGGGTAAGTGTGAGTTTCATTCTCAGCACTATACAAGTCCCTTTTTCTTCTTCCACATCCCTTCTGTTGATATCCTAGTTTTCCTAACACTGTTAACATCCATTTAGCCAGCAGTATTGGGGAACAGATAATTCAATCTTGTTTTATAAACAATACATGTCCATGCTCAGAAGTAGAAAGGATGTAAGCTAATAACCAAAGTTAACCAAAATCAGAGTTCACCTCAAATTCCTAGCTCATCCCTGACATTATGAAACAGCTAAATCTGACACCACATGTTATAGCCTGTCCAGAGGTTAACTGCACCCTGTCAAGTGTGTTAATTTCACACTCTTGTCCTCCAACTAAGAAACTCTTCCTAAACTAGACTTTGTGAACCTGTGGGTCTCCAGTTTAACTAGACAGCACCTCGAAAGCCACAGGGATTTCCCTGTTTGGCCTTCTACACTGGTGATTCTCAACCTATGGGTTGTAACCCCTTTTGGTAAACGTTTATCTCCAAAAATATTTATGATTCATAACAGTAGCAAAATTACAGTTATGAAGAATTTTATGTTTGGGGGTCACCATATCATGAGTAACTGTAGTAAAGGGTCACAGCATCAGAAAGGTTGAGAACTACTGCTCTACAACCTGTAAAGTGGTATTGCTACTGAATCTCTGCATTGTCGGCT
Organism: Grammomys surdaster; assembly: GCF_004785775.1. Lineage (NCBI taxonomy): Eukaryota > Metazoa > Chordata > Mammalia > Rodentia > Muridae > Grammomys > Grammomys surdaster. The sequence goes on along the minus strand of NW_021604630.1, from coordinate 12,821,316 downwards.
GATGCAAATTAAACCATTTTCTTCCTTCAGACCGTGAAGCTACAGAATAGTGCTATTCTTTAAACTGTTTACTGGTTGACATCCACTGAATCCAGCTGCTCTTTAGCTCTGGGTTTTGGTTGGTTGGTTGGTTGGTTGGTTGGTTGGTTGGTTGGTTGGATGGATGGTTTCAGGAAATGCCTTCTTTCTTTCCTTCTCTCGTTCAAAAACAGAATAATGCCTCATTACTTAAGTTTACACTCTCCGTTTATCTCCCCAAATCATGGCAATATTCATTTAATGTTATGTAAAATTTTTGTTTTAACAAGTAGCTAAATATATTTTGAAAATTTCTTGAAGAATTTTGCAAAAGTCCTGGGATAACTGGAAATAGTCTAGAATAGTCCAACACCTGCCTTTAGCAACAATGTTTCAGGCTGATTTCAACATTGAGGCTCTGGCTAAAGCTTCCTCTGGAGCTGTGTTTTACAGCAAACTTCACTCTCTCCTGATAGTTAAGATTCCCACAGACATCAAGCTGAGCTGCAGGTGTGCAGTGTCAGTAGAACTGGCCCTTTTGTTTATAACTTTAGTCCCATGTCTTTGAGCTAAGTTCCTTCTGCCAGATTTGTATAGCGTTACCTGAGTGTAACATTATCCAATAAAGCCAAATTGATGGGTTAAGGATACAAAACAAGCCATTGCGATTGCCAGGAATTCCCAGTCAGCTTATGAAGCAAGCTTCGTAACAAAGGAGAGAGGAATGAAAATAAGTAATGTTTTAAAATACTATCTGTAACCGTTTTGGTTTTATATGACAAAATAGGCTTTACCTTTTCAGATAATTTTGTCTACAAGTATCGTTGAAAATTCACAAGCTTGCAGTGACATGTACCATGAATTTTAGAGACATTGGTAGGAAGTGCTCACAGAAAGAAAATGAGAAGGACATGATGCTCTTCGGTGACTGGGTTAGACTGAAAGGAAGATCTTTTAAAACCTTCATGTCTCTCTGTCTTCCTTTCTCTTTATTAACATCTGCATCTGGCTCTGCTTTGCAGATGTTCTGCTCTGATCTTTAGTGCATTGTCATCCTGTGCTTTCTGATGGGGTTAATTGGGAAAGAAGAGCTGATAGACAAAATGGAAGAATGTTTTGATATATATGAGTGTATGTGTATACATATTATATAAACATTTATGAATATAACACATAAACATTTATGAATATATTTCAATATACATGTATATACATACATATTGTAAGAAAATATGGAAGACAATTTATTAATAATTTGCATATTCTGGTAAGCAGAAAGAAAAGAAAAAAATACCTACCCAGAAAGACAAAGGACTTTTGGTTCTAAGTAAAAATACCAAATACCATTCCTGCCCGACTGCTCTACCAAGAAACCATATACTGGAATCTTGGAAGTTTCACCCATTTGAGGACAACAAAATAGATATTTTCAGGCCACAGTCTGAGTGCTCATGAAATTCTTCAGGTTGTCTGTTTCCAAATATGTCTAGAATGGACAAAAGCTTCTGATATCACTAGCTTCAGATAAATAGTAATTTAGAAACTAACTTACAACTATTTGTTTCAGAAGAATTTTAGGTAAATGTGAGAATATTTGTTATTAATAAAAATGTTACAGTAAGATTAACACTTCAAATGTCTACCTAAAAACTTTCAGAAAGTTAGTCTCATTGAACAATTTTACAATTGTTCAATTGTTACACAATTTTATGTCATTTTAAAAATTAAACCGAATTATAAAATGAGATAATTTATGAGAATGTGTCTGTATCTTGTGAAATGTGTATCACAAACAGAATTTATATATTTTCATCAGATGTTTCTAATTGCTTGAAAATATTTTCAATGAATTGCAAAATGTCTAATTATTAACTCCAGATATTCATCCAGCTTTGGGAGGTGCTGATGTTTCTCATCTGTCTAGACTTTCATTAAGTTGTTAATGCATCTACTACTAACCTCTCAATTATTGTAATTGACAAAGAAAAAACTTCTGAAAATGCAAAGAATGGGGATTTGACTCCTGAAAGGAGAGTCATCCCGTCTTATAACTTTATTCTGACTTTCACAATTCTTGCTAAAGCATAAGGAAACTGACAAAAGCAATAAAGTACAGAGAACAATAAGAAGCACAATAAGAATGTGCCCGAGTTCAGGGAACAATTGCTCTGGGTTGAGCTTCGTGACCTGTAATCTGTTTAGGTCATCTGTGACTACTATATAAAGCATCCTACAACGTGACCATGCTCATTCCTCACGTGCTCCGTTTGAAAGACAGTATTTGACTTTTGGTGCTGAACAGTTGCAATCAATTGACCCGATGATAAATGAACTAGTTTCCTCTGACATGCTCTGTTTAAAGCATGTGGGTGTCCGCCAGTGAATGAGGACACGAATTTTGCATCTAGGCAGGACTGTATGTAGCCACTCTGGCTTATGACCATGAAAGCTTTGTCCAAGATAACTTTCTGGAACTAGTGTTTTAAGACTCAAGTGTGGTCTGTGATGCTCTTCTAAATGTGACGGTCGCATGATCTTCTTAAATTATGTCTAAATTATTGGTTCCCTTAAAAATTAAAACTATCATGTGGGTCTAGTACAAGTGACTATCAATACAGGACAGTTGCTGTTCTACACCCTAACTATATAGAAGCTGTAAGTGTAATAGAGAAGTGAGCATAACATTTAACTGTGAAACCTAGCAAGATGGCTCAGCAGACAAGGGTGCTTGCCACTGAGCCTGACAATCTGAGTTCTATCCCTGAGATTCACATGGTAGAGAGAACTAACTCCCTTGACCTCCATATTCACACCATGTTTTCACGTGCAAATATACATACATACATACATACATACATACATACATACATACATACCTATAAAACAACTTTTAAACCTGACCGTGACATAATTTGGCAAGTATAATACAAGCCTTAGGAAAAATACTGAAGAAACAGGAAATGAATTATCAAGTCTCTTTGGTGGCATTGTCAGCAGAAATGGCTAAACACTGAAGTATAACTGGCACGTAATTCACACAGTGGGAATAGGTGGTACAGGAAAAGAAGAGACAATTTGGCTAAAATGAAAACAATGGTGCAATTTGTGTAGTGCTGTCTTGCTGAGGAATCTAAATAACTCTGGTTTAGAATGGAATTTCTTCACTTTTACAAGGAGGGTTGGACTGGACAACTTCTGAGTTCAGGACTAGGTCTAAAAGTCTAAATAAGATTATACTAAAAGTTCAAGAGGAAACGGCCATCTGGAAGCCAGCCAGATGATATCAATTCCTATAAAGATAATGCCAAGTCAGTGACTATTCCATTTTTTGGAAAAACAACTTCCTTAACATCATCACAAAAGTTCTTAGATGAAACACTTAAAAATGTAGTTTTTCAATTGGTTGGTACTAGTTTGTCTTACAGATACCAAAAGAATGGCTGAGTAGAATTTCCCAAATGTTATTCTAGAGACTGGGAAGATGGCCTAATGGGTAAAGTGTTTGTTTGCCACAAAAGCATGAGGATCTGAGTTGAAATTCACAGCACACCCACAAAAGCTGGACATACTGGCTGTGCCTGTGACCCCAGCCCTGGTGAGAAGAAACAAGGAAGACAGACAGATCCCTGCAGCCCATGGACCAGCCAGCCTAGATGAATAGATGAACTATGGGTTCAGTGACAAGCCTTGTGGAAAGACACTCAATACTGTGCCTCCAGCACATACACACACACACACACACACACACACACAGAGTTTTTATGTTATTATAACATGATTCCTCCCATAATACATTTACTAAATCCCTCCCCTGTCACATGACTTGAGTTTGAATATGGAAATAAGTTTCAATGAAGCCTTAAGGTAGGTCCCTGATGTGATAGGTTAGTTATGAAGAGACACCAGAGCTCTCCTCACCCCTTGGACCACATTCCCAGGAAAGGTCACATAGAGATGCAGACAAGGATGGCTTCCATAGGCTTTCACTGAACACTGAACTATTGTCTCTTGGTCATAGACTCCCAGCCTCCAAACACATCAGAAAAAAGTCCTTTTTCTAGTCCACTCAGACCATGATCTCTTATTATGCCTCTGAAAGTGATGGCCACAGATAATAACAGAATGCACTGTTTTCTCTGATGATAAACTGTTTGCATGTATCAAGTTCCAGTATAAAAGCCTACTGAAATATGATTATAATATTTTAAACATGGGGGTATTTTTCGTATATGGCAGTTATTGAGTTCTAGAATTTAACATGATTTTAATCACCCATACAGCAATATGATAATATCAATGTTCTTTGGTTTGTTCTTTTGATATTCCATTTGGAACTATAACATTAATTAATCTAAAACATTTTTTTCTTTCCATGTGTCTGAACTTTTTCAATGAATTAAGAACGTGTGGCATTAAAAAGTAAGCAAACAAAAAGAGTCAAAACAAAAATCACTTTGCAGTCTTTTGTGTAAAATCGAGGGTTTTTTTTTTCAATTGAAACAAGCTACATTGTATGAGTGAGTGTTCCACATAAATGAATTTCAGTCCACACAAGCTTAGGTTAAAAATTTTAACTGCTAAGGGAATCCTGTCTTTATGCAAACTACTTTTTCAAATAACCTTGGTAATTAATGTTGCCATTCACTCAATTCAGCACCTACTTATTGCCCAATACAGTACTGGATACTAGAAATAGACAAAGGCAAAGAGGGTGAACTGATTATCTGCTTTCTGTACCCAAAGTCAAGCTTATAAGATAACAAAATTACAAAAGGTTTGGGGCCAAACAGCAGATTAAAGAGTGTGATAGGAGAAGTGGCGGCTGCTGTGGGTGCCGTTAAGAGCATCTAACTAGTTCTCATGACTCTTGAGAAATGTCTTAGCTAAACAAAGCCTGAAAGGAAGTTGATATATCAAAGCAGTGCAAGTAACTATGTCAAGTGTAGGACTGTCAATCGATAGGAATTAGCTAAGCAAAGTCCTAAGGAATATGGCTATATATTACACAATAAACATGGTGTGGAAGTCTCAAAGGATAGAGCACAGCCAATTATAGGCTCAAAATACCTAGAGGGGAGAACCCAAGGTTTGATATGGAAAAGCAGATGTTGGTGGAGAGGCAAAAGGAATCCTTAGCATAGTTTACTTCAACCACTATCACAAAAACCGGCAGCTATGACACCTACTTCCAGGGTAGAGAATACGAGGAGGTCATAGGTTTTAGAAGAAAAGTCCTTTTACTACAAAAACACAGAGAGATAGGCCGTGAGATCTTTGATAGCTATGAGTTCAAGCATATTTCCCTTTCTGAATCACAAGAAACTCTACCTTGTAGATGAAAGAGTTGTGTTCCTAAGAGCATCTGTGTATTAGCTTTCTATTTCAATGATAAAATGGCAGAGATAAGCAACTTAAAGGAAGAATGAGTTACTTGGCCTTACAGTTTTGAAATTATACTTTATAATCCACTGGCCCCTTGTTGCAAGGTCCACAGAAAGGTGTGACATCATGGCTGGACTGTGTCAGAGGAAGAAGCCTGCTGAGGAGGAAGTAGGGAATCTCATTTCCCCTAGTGAACTATATTTCTTCCATTAGACTGCACCTTCTAAAGAGTCCTTCATATCCCAGTAGTACAGCAGGTTTTAATATATAGACCCATGAGTGACATTTGTCCAAACCACAGTATCTAACTAAATACCCTGAGCATCCATCCATCTTCCCTTCCTCCTCTGAAAGTTTCTTGAGGCAGGTCTCACTATGGCTTGACACCTCTAACCTGCCTGGTTTATAGCCTAATGGGTCATTGCCTCTTCTCGCCATATTTTAAGACAATATAGTCAGTGTTAACAAGAACAGCTAAGCAAGAAGAGTCATATTCTCTGAGATATGAAAACTATACATTAAAAAAATGACCAATTTTCAGGTAAAATGTATTTATTATGATTTTTGTCTATCATGTTCCTAAGAAAGACTTTTTATGTATAAATATATGTATGTATTTGTACATATGTATATACACACATACATTAATATATGTATGTATATATATATGTATATTATGTGTGCATATATATGGACACATATATCATCTTGTAGAATCATTCAAGCCATAATAAATGCATTGTATATGTCAAATACACTGAAATTAATTAAAGTGAGATTTAATGATCACTTTTAATATGCAAATCAAAATATAGATGCCTTGGAGAACATTAGAATTGACTAAAAATCATGATACTTTTTTTTATTTTACTATTGATACTTTCTTTTCTTTTAAATTTTTTTCTACAAATAGCATCTGGCATAAGTGAATGGATACATGTTATATGCATGAGATAAATTTAATGTAAAATAAGGATCATAAAATCAGATCACTATATTGAAAACTATCTTGGCATTTCTTTTCAAAGAGATGACATAACATAGACACTCAGGCAATTGCAATTTTTGCGTGTTAGGGCTGACATTTTTTTTTTCTGTAAAGAATTAGGCAAGTATTATTGTGGAGTTTGTGTGGCTTATCCTAAATTCTGCCTTTCACTGTAGAAGAAAAGCATATGACATGGAAGAGAGTACATATGGGTATGTTGTAATAAATCTGGGAGCCCTATGCTTACAACTCCAGCTAATTATCAGTCATCATAATATATTCTTTTTCTTTTGAAAAACATTTAAGTTTTACCTTTTAATTCTGTGTGTATGTCTGAGAAAGAATATGGGTTTATACATGTGAGTACAGTTCCATCAGAGGTTAGAATAGGCCCTAAGATCCCCTGGAGCGTGAGTGACCCGTTGTGATTGCTAGGAACTGAATTCAGGTCCTCTACAAAATCAGTGCATGCACTTAACCACTGGCCCCTCCTATTTTGTTCTCAAACACAAAAAAGAATTGTTCATAGACTATGTCAAAGCTGAGAGAAGTGTGTCTGGATGTGGTTGATAAGAATAGCTGTCACTTCCTAAGTGGAAAGTTTACATGATGGTGACAATGTCCTTGGTGGTCATCAGTGTCATTGGCGGTGAAGGATGTGGCTGTAGGACTACAGCCTACTTTCCCTTCCTAGTTTATGCCATTAGCCTCTTAAATCTTTTGTGATTTTATTTTTCTCACATATAAAGTAGACATGATAAAAACCCTCTCTACTGATTTGTTATGGATAGGCTAGTTTATATATGCTCTGGTTAGTTGATGTCACCTTGGCACAAGCTAGAGTCAGTCGCAAAGAGGGAACCTTACTACAGACAAGCCTGTGTTGCATTTTCTTTATTGATGATTGATAGAGGAGACCTCAGGTTGCTGTGAAGGGTGCCAGCCCTGGGCTGGTTTTCCTGGATGTTATAAGAAAGCAGGCTAAGCAATCCATGAGGAGCAAGCAAGGAAGCAGCATTCCTCCATGGCCTATACATCAGTTTCTGCCTCCTGATTCTTTCCTTGTTCCCTGAATAATGAACAACAAGCTATAATATGAAATATATCCTTCCCCTTCTCCAAGTTGCTTTGGTTATGGTGTTTTATCACAATAATAGCAACCCTAACTAAGACAATATATAATAAATATAGAACTTCACTGAATATAATAAACACTGTGTTCATGATTACCAAATAAGCAGACACATTGTTCAGAAACATTTCAGATCTCTCCTTTAGGCTTTGAAGTTCTCTGGGTCTGTTTTCTATTGCTATAACAGTACTGGATCCAGGAAGTTGAGGCTCTTTTAGTTCCTGGTTCCAGAGACTGGGAAGTTCCAGAGTGTGAGGGAGCAAGATGTCTAATTACTGGTAAAGCCTTGGGATACTTCAGCTTATGACAGAGAGTAGAGGAACATGTATATCTAATAAGACACTCTGGGAGAAATAATCTTTCTTTATAAAAATCCAATCCCCAGAGAACTAACCAAGTCCCATGAAAAAGTATTAGTCCCCAACACCACTCAACACCAGTGCATTAGGAATTAGGGTCCATATGAACTTGGGGACAGGGCACATTCAAACCATAACAGTCACCATTTAAAAATCATGAAAAGAAACTTTATTACACTGTTGTCACCTGCTTTATTCCTGATAAATTCCTCCACAGTTCTCTATTAGAAAACACCTGATATTTTTCTCTTGCCTCATACTTTTACATAAAGATCTTATGTTCTTAGAAAGCAGATATAATACACATATGTGAAAACTTTCATATAGATATATAATTTTATATGATTAGCACCATTTCAATAATCCAGGAACTATAATGTTACTAACAATGTTGAATATGAATGTACAAACCTTTGCAAAGTGCTCAGGGCTTATAGACTTTCATAAATACATATGCTTAGATTTCGTTAATTGAACCGCCTGAAATATTTTACATTCTGATTAACAATGTGTCCAAATCTCTATTGCTCTAACTCATCATTGTCAGAGGTGACAATCCATGAGGTTTATTATTATTATTATTATTATTATTATTTATTGTGGAAAACATCTTAAGTTCATGGCATTAGATTCATGATTGTCATTGTAATTTCTAGTTCCTGAAAGAATCAATATTTGTGACATTTATATTAAGTGTTTTAATTAGCATGTTTTCTCTGCTAAATTTCTTTATAAGTAATCTCCTGTTTATTTCAAATCTTTGTTATATATTTAGATTGAACCTCTCTTGGGTAGATATTGACTACTTAGAGGTGCCAATACAAACTACCTAACACTGGGAGGTATAAACACCACACGTCTAAAATGTCTCAATGCAAGAGCTTAGAAACTAAGACTTAGCTGGGTAGAGGAAACATTTCTCTGGAAAACTTGTGCTTGCTGAAGCACATCTTGACTAGTTAGACATTCTTCACTCCCTCCAGGGTTCTTCCAGTCTCTCTGTACCATGTTAAAATGATTAGCCTCTGAAAAGTCCATCAAAACATAGTGCATTAAGCCTCATAGCTTCCTACATCAACCACTAGTGATGCTGTTGCCAAGTGCATAGACCCAAGCATAGTGGTTGTTTGACTACACAGAATATCCTTTGAAATATTGTTAGAAGCCTTCACAGCCTTCACAATATCGTGTCTGCTTGCAAAACTAAGAGCATGAAGACTATGCCAAATCCGCCAATATTTATTCTATATTGAGGTAAGGTCTCTGGACAGCCAACATTGACTTCATCATCATGGCAGTCCAATTCACTTAGCTTCTTGAGTGCTTCTAAATGTGAGCCAGGGGTCTTGAATGCATCTGTGGTATTCTATCTGCACGGGTCATTTGGTTTGAATCAGAATCTATTCAGAGAATAGGTCACCCCTCAGGAGCTCTTTGTTTAGCTAATTTTAGGTTATTAAATGAAGTGGGAATCCACTCTGAAGGTATGTACCACCATCCCAAGAGACTGGGGCATATGAATAAAATGGGAAGAAACCAGACTGAGAAGTAACAGTCCTGATGCTCTGTTTGTACATGCTCCCTTGTGTGAGTGGAGCTGCCTTGGCATCTATTATGAAAGAGTGAAACTTTTAACAATAGTTACATACGTGATATGTGTAGCATCTTTACTTTATAAGCTCCTTCTCCCAATAACAGATCTAACTTCTGGCCCCAGAAAGGAGTCTGAGACCCAGAATGAGTGATCAGAATAGCTGTGGACTTTTTCAGACTGGTCAAACAAGATTCTTATTTTTGTTTGTGGACACAGATTGAAGAGTGTGATTCCCACTGTACCTAGCCCTCCCTATGTAGAAAAACTAGCTGAAGCATAAAACCGGTGACAAAGAACAGACACAGTGCTGGGGTCTAAAGCTACCATCCTGAGGTCACACCCAAACTCGAACTCAGAATTTATGAAGCGAGCCTGTCCTTTCTGCTCCTGTACTCCTTTGCTATGGCTCGCTGTTGCCTAGTCTAATCTTTCATGTTGGGGAATTGGGGATCTGGTTTAACCTCCTTTCCTCAACAGGGCCCCTCATCATCAAGTCCATCTCAACGTGCACATTTCTTTGGGATGTTTACTTTGCATATGTATGGACAAAATACAAACTCATGATTTAATGAACAAAGAAATACAAGCACATGCAACAGAATCTAACAGGCTTTGCCTTCACCTCCTGATCTCTCCCTGGAGCTTTGGCTGCTGAGTTACTTTTAAAAGGTGTCTTCTAGCATGTTCTAAGTGAAAAGGCACATACTATCTGGTGTAGCAATTCAAGAAGCCATCAGACATTCATGGGCTTCCCTCCATTTGTCTGGCTGCACCTCCTTCTGCACTTGGTTTTGCCCCAGGATCCATGGGTCTAGAACCTACCTAATTGATCTCTCCAGAAGGTAAACATACATCTTGTCTTGTGAAGTGGCAGACAGGAAGTTGACTGGATATATAGCTTGAAGTTTTCCCTCTCAAAACCCTGTAGAGTCTTGCCCACAGTCTCCTTCCTGGTGCATTCCTGGATAACTGCTGCATTTGTTTAGTGAGCACGTTGAAGTTTTCTAGTTCAATAGATGCATCTCCACATCACTGATTCCTATCTCCAAAAGCTATAGTCAATGTTTTCTTTAGCTCACAATGTAGCTAGTAATAGTCTATCGAGAATTGGAGGTGTAACTTAGTAGTAGAGTTTATTCCCCTAAACTGAGTTTATTCCTTAGTTCTAAGAAAGAAAGAAAGAAAGAAAGAAAGAAAGAAAGAAAGAAAGAAAGAAAGAAAGCAAAGCCTATCTTCTTCCAAAGAAAAAAATACTATCACATGGTTTTCATTTTTCTTCATGTGTTCATTTCCTTCCTTTCTTCCTACCCCTACCCTGTCTTTGCTAGCTATGTGATTATAGTTTATATAAATAATATTTTGAGAGGGCAGTAAAGTTGATAAAATGTTTATTCTTTCATATTTAACCAGACATACTGGAACAGTTTTAGTTAAACAATGCTTTCCATTCCTACCTATTCCTCTAAGAGTGGACTTTGTAGTATCCATTATCTTCCTTAGCGACTTCTATAACAGCCTTCCTACTAATTTCTCCTCCAGGCTGTCATCCTGACATCTACTTCCAACCCACTTCCCAGTCCATCTCCAAAATGCTAAGTGTCACATCTGTACATTATTCAGTAACTCCCTGTGCTTCTGAGGATAGCACTCAGCTTCTTCCTACGGTTCCCAACCTGAAGGTTCTGACTCCTCCTAGGTTTCCGGGCTAGTTTCTGCATTCCTTATCAGAGAATGAACCTTGAGCTCCAGAACCATGGACCTGCTTGTACCCAATCTCAAATGTTTGTGCTATCTCCAATATGCTACAGAGGCTTGCTACCTTCTTCACTTCCAGCCTAAATGATCCCTTTCCTTCTACTTACACATTTTCACAATGTTCTCACAGGTAGGGTCTCCTCTGAGATGCTTTTTTTCTTACATCAATTTTCCAGGAGGAGTAGGCCTTGTGTTGTTGTAGAAAGTGTCATATGGACTCACAGGGCAGGAGTGCACAGATGAGAGGAACTGTGTTTCATTCATCTCCCCCAATTCCTTTACAGTCCACATATCCTAGAAGTAGCTATAGTAACCCCCGCCCCAGCCAATTCCCTGTCTTTCCTCCCCACATGACTGACCTGGCACCCTTGTACTAAATCAACTAACAGCTAACTCCACACATTGAGGGTGGCCCAGAATAGGCTGTAGATGGAAGAGGAGGTGTTAAAATTCCAGGTGTCCCACCCCCAGCATGGTCTTGCCCAGTGATTGTATACACAGCTCTACCCTCTGCTGAGTCTCAAAGACCCTGTTCATCACCCGTAATGGCTTAGAGCTCTTTTCTTTTAGATCTGGCTCACCTGTGAAATGAAGGCAAAGTTTTCTTCATGGATATTAGTGAAACATGATTTTCAACCTTTCTCCAGTATGAGCTTGAAAGTTTTTTTTCTAAACTACCAAAAGAAGTATATTTAGACTTTTCATGTTTTCTCTTGCTCTGAACCCAAGAGGAGATAAAATGTTGTTAGAAATCACTGCTGTAATGAAAAACAGGAGACAAGTGAAACAATTTATTGAGCCAGTAGTTAAAAAATGAGAATGTGAGCTGCGAGCTTTTCTGGACAAGACTAGCCCAGACATTTGTCACCTCCCTCCTGGCCATATCCTGGTCACAACCTGGATGATAAGAAGTCTAGTAATCTCATTCCATGATAAGGACTGTACACACATGGCTAGCCATTTTCAGGGTACCCATGACTCATGTTACAAAGAACATGAAAAATATTTACGTTCTAGTACATGATGTTTCAAGAGTTTGATAACGGAGTTGACAGTCTTCATGTCTTATTGTCTAGAAGAAAACAAGTTCTGGGTTCTGAAGCGCACACTTGAAAGGGAACATTTAGACCGCAATTTGTTTGAAAACTCAAACTAGCCTCTGTCTCATTCTTACCACTAACTAGAAAATCTTATGTTCGGATTGTAAACTTATTTGTTCTACCGTCTAAATCAGCAGACTGTGATATGATTCAAAAACCTCCCCTAATACTTTTGTGAATTCTTTAACATGAAAATTATGTGTACTCAAAACGGAGCCAAGTTGTAGACACATGATACTCTCCAGAAGTAATGTCAGAATAACCCAGGGCCTCAGACTCAAGATGTCACTTCTGCATCTCCAACCACATAAAACCCCTTTTCCTAATGTGCTTTGGGAGGCTTCCTGTTGTGCATTGAACTTAAAATGCAAGGTGTAATATATCCAGATGACAAACTCGCAAGTTTCTCTAGTGTTCATGTGAATATTACATTAAACATCCCCATAAAAGGTCTAAAACCTTATATTTTCCTCCCAAATCATCACTGAGTTCAAAGGTAAAAGTGAAAAATTCTATTCTCCCAGCACATCTTCATTTGAGCATGTATGGATTTATCCTTTCCAAAAGACCTTCCAGCCTCTCCCTCCAACCCTAATTCAACTATCATCTTGACTCCCTTTCTTCCTAGTTGTCTCTTTGAAGTCACCTCTAGCTTTCCTTGCATGATCATGTGTTTCCTGTCCTTTCTCTACCATTTTAAATTTGGTTTTCATTCTAGCTGTGCTGAGTCAACTCTGCTTCTCATGCCTTATTGTTCTGGCTGCTCTTCATGTCTCAGGCTTGTGACAGTTGGATGTTCTTAGAGAGAAAAATAAGATCATTTCAGGACCCCACCCTTGAAAGTTTCTTTTTTCCTTAAGCCAAGTATGTGAGATGGGGCTGTGTGTGACCTCCTTGATTGTCGCCCCTCACCGGTAAAATAAATGGTGGAGGATACTTTACTATATTCTATTCTGGAATGACATTGTATTATTTACCTTCAAGGTCTGCTTGAAAAAAAATTATTCTTTTCCATTATCTGACTTAATGACATAAATAAGGAGAAATTGACTAAACTGAAGGCTGGAGAGACGGCTCAGTGGTTAAGAACACTAGCTGCTATTGCAAAGAGTCCAGACTCAGTTTCCAGCACCCACATGGCAGCTAACAAGCATGTCTAACCCTAGTTTCAAGAGATCTGACATACTCTTCCCCATCCTTAGGCACTACATATGCATGGCTCACAGACATACATGTAGGCAAAACATCCAGACACACAAGATACAAATAAGTTAATCTTTTAAAAGTGTTTAAAAGAAAATGAATACATGGGTTAAGTGTATATGTACAATTATATATTTTTATTTCACCATATGCAAATGATGTCTAATTGCAAACTGAAATTCACCCTTTTCTCTTCTGCCTGAGAAATAGTGAAGAAAATGTATTTAAATTATTATACTTGTATTTACTTTCCTAAAAGAGTGAATATCTTGTAGTCTAATCATCATGATGGTAACTTCAGAGGCATGGTGGCTAATCTCCTATCACCTTCATTTTGAGAAATCTTTGCCTGCCATTGCTTTGTGGCAAACATCAAAGACCACTTGTCCCCTTACTCTGTTTTCCTGTTTTGTTGGTTGGTTGGTTGGTTGGTTGGTTGGTTGGTTGGTTGGTTGGTTGGTTGATTCATTGGTTGGTTGGTTGGTTGGTTGGTTGGTTGGTTGGTTGGTTGGTTCATTGGTTGGTGGGTAGGTGGGTTGGTTGGTTGGTTGGTTCATTCATTCGTTGGTTAGGTTAGTTGGTTGGTTGGTTGGTTGGTTGGTTGGTTAATTTTTTTTCACTTTTTTCTACTTTGAAACTATTATTAAAGTAAGACCAAAAGATAATTTATCTCTTCCCAACCACAAAGTACTTACACATTTGTCTCACCATCCCTGTGTTCACTATGTACTCACTGAAAGAATGGAGAGTATCTGAATGGATAGGTTAAAATACAAGCTCAGAAACTATTAAATCAAAGGAAGTCACAAAATTGTGAAAACCTTTGCCAGTGTCCTAAAGAAACAGATAATTATCAAGCATCTTAATGGCTTGGACCGTTATTGCTACCATTCCGGAAACGGAAGTAACTAAATATTTCAAATATGGGCCTCTATCATACATCAAAATTATGTAGCACATTGACTTAGACTCACCTGCTATGGGCTTTTCAGGAAAAATAATCTAGAATAAGTACCTCTTTGAGAAAAATAAGAATAGTACATTTATGAAATGAGTCAGAGGCAGTAAAGTTGTAACTTTCGTTGAAGAGCAATTTGGTGTCAGAAATGATCAAAGGCTTAGAATCAGGAATAGTCAGCACTCTTACTTCTTTGTTTACTGAAAGCTTGAGTTTTTGGAAGGTCACTTTGTATCTTCAAGGCACCTAAAATTTTTTCCTCAGAAAATAGGAATAAGCAAATATATCTGCCTTTCAGATATACTGACATCCAAACACAGTTAAAGGACTGAGTTGCCTAGCGTTGTATACCCATGGACCAAAAGACACACTTGACACAAATCTTCTTCTCATAACTTTAATATAACACATTCTGGCACCAAGTACACACAGGCATGCAGTGTTGGTGCTTCACTCCATCTTGTGGTTATAACTGACTGGTGACCACATTACACAACCCTGGGACTTATGCAGAATGGCAGTCCTATACATGATGTTCCCGTATCAGGCACAGAGCTATTGCTGTCTAGTCAGAATAATTACTTGTTGTATCTACACTCTTGATTGCAAACAACATGATTAAGTGGTAGAAGTATGGTGATGTGGGTAAGTTGGGTTTGCTCACACTGACTGGATCTGTAAACAAAATAGCCACTTCTCTCTGTGGTTTCCTAGCACAGGGAGTGACAGAGAGAACAGGTAGGCGGGCCTGTTTTGCAGAAATGTCAACGATATTGAGCAGGTTAGTATGAATGCTTTCTAATGTTTAGAGATGGTGGAGATTGAGCTGAAAATCAAAACAATCTCAAGTAGTGAAAGGGAAAATCCATTGTTTGGTCACCATGGTCACATTAAAAACAACCTTGAAGCCCAGCAATTCCAGATGATTAGTCTTGTCATTGATATATGTTGTATTGGTGCTCTCCAGGGAAACAAAACCCATAGGACAGGATGAAGAGAGGCAGCGAGGAACAGAAACAGAAAAGAAGGAAGAAAGGGAGGGTGAGAACTATCCTAAAGAACTCCCTCTGTAATCAAGGGGCTAGAAAGCCCGATCTCCATAGCTGACAGGCTAGACACGTAGCCAAGAGTCCATATCCTGGTGCTGAATATAAATTGTCAAGTCATCAGGTTGTAAGTACAGCAGAATGCAGAACTTCCATGCTGCTGCCTTGGGTCAGAATTCCCTTTTCTTCAATCCCCAATTCTTTACATTTCCAACTGGCAGGTGTAATGACACGGTATACTACGTAAATTATTTTACATGCCACGGATTTTACTACCCAGGGGGTAGGTATCACTGTAGTTTCATTTATTTATTTATTTATTTATTTATTTATTTATTTATTTGCTCATTAATTATGTGTAGACTTTTCCTGATTTGAAACGGTTTTTATGTGGAAATTAGCAGTGTCAAAGAAAGTGACTTAATTGAAATATGACAAATGTCTTCTCCTGAAAGCCTCATTTTAGCTTTAAATGAAGTATATGTATCTATCTATATATACACGTGTTGACACATGTACACATATATGTATATATACTTCAATGTTTAAATATGTATGTATAATTTCTAAGATTCAAAATTTTAAACCATTAGGTCCTAAGCATTTTAGATAAGAAACACTCAACCCATAACGTATAGCTTAGACAGTACTGATGAGTATCATAATCTGTTTTTTATACCTATTCAATGGTTGCTCTTCTGATGGTATCCCTGGTGCCACCTTAACACCAAGAGGAGAGACATTGGTGGCTGACTTGCTTTCCATCCTTTGCTTTTATATCTCAGATGTAATCAGCCTGTCATTGGCTATTCTGGATGGGTTTTTCTTCCCTGGGGCTCCACTCTCAGAGTGGCCTAAGGATCCAGCATCACTCAGTGTATACTGGGAAGATGAGTCTGCCTGTTTTAACCACTGGAATACCAACATGCCAGCCCAGTTCCTTGGCTTTCTTTTAGGATTCCTTTTCACATTTCACTGTTGTGGCACCCTCATGTCCAGTGATAGCTCCCAAACCAAGGAGCAACTGCAGATCCTGTGAGTCAGTGGTTCTTGATATATGCTCAAGCAGCAAGAACTCTTAGAATCAGGAAATCTCTCAAAGGCAAGCTGACCATGTCTACTTTCCCCATAGGTCACTGTGACTCACACTTGAGTCTAAGAACTGTTCGTTGTAAAAACATGACACATGCCTACTGCATGTGGCAGGCAAAGCTGCTGCACCGTACCTTCACCATTCTATTCCTATATTTGATCCAGCTCATTGCGACTTTGAACTTGCTCATTGAACTTAAGAAGTTAAGTATTCTGCTAAATACTGTGGAGTGCAAGAAGTTTCCATATGTTTTGGAAGCTAAATAAAATATTTCAACAACAACGACGACAAAAACCACAAGTTGTTGACATGTGATCTCTGCACATTATTTTTTTTATTTATTAACATGTATTACTTGTTAGAATGGGTTTCATTGTGATGTTTCATATATTTATTGAATATACTTTGCCCATCTTCTATCCATATTACCTACTATGTCTCATTCTCCTCTCCTACTGTTTCCCTTCCTCTGCCTCCCAGCCTTCCTTCCGCTTTCATGTATTATCTGTTATTTTCATTTTTCTTTAGTTACATATATAAATGCATAGATTAAAACCCATGAATCTATTAGTGTTACACTTATTTGTATGTTCCTAGGGCTGATCTCTTGGCATTGGACAGCCACTTAGGGGCTTTATCCCTCAGGAAGACTGTTTCTTCCTTTCTTGGCATTCATTAATTGTGTGTAGCTCTTCACCTAGAGTTGGTCTGTTCCAGAGCTCCCTTGTTTCTGTCAACATGTTAAACAGCAGTGTCGCTGTGCAGGACTTGTTTAGGTAGCCATGTTGTTGATATGTCATGAGTTCTACTCCCCTATCTGAGGTATAAGACACAGCTTCTCAGCAGATGTCCTTGCCCTTTGGTTCTCATAATTTATCTTTAAGCATCCTCTTCTGCAATTTTCTCGAGCCGTAGATGTAAGGGTTGTGTTATAGATATATCCATTGGGAGTGGGCACTTGCCTTCTATTTTTGTTTAAATCCTACTGAACACAATGTTTCTGTTGGACTGGAAACTCTATGGTAGTAATTTTTACCATGTAAATCACTATAATTTAATATGATCATTAATATGATCTGCCTGTGCCACAGTATAGGAAGTCTAAGTCTTCAGACAGACTATAAGGCTGGTAAGCCACCTAAAGGAACAGGTGTGACCATACACAATTGGATATGGTGATACAGTACTGTTTAATCGTGCAATAAATATGTCTCTGGTACGATTTTATGACATTACAAAGTAAAATGGTATCATTTATGTGCTTGTGAGCCTTAGCGGATGGATTCAGTAGAGAATTTATGGCTTGGGTCATACATAGTATCTCTTTTATATTTGTATTATTCTCTTTTGTTCTGACCAAAGCAGCAGGTAGGCTCCCAGTCCACTAGCCCTTAACTTCAGAATTAATGTCAGCAGAGATGGTAACTACTAGCTCAAGCACAATTATTTACAGTTGCAATAGAATAACTTTTAAAACTGTGTCATTGTGAATCTAGATGATCCATAGTGATTTCCAACTGTCACACACCACCTCCCACAAACCTCTGACTGGGTACAATTATCATCCCAGCAGTCAAGTGACTCATTTCAATGGAAAGCAAATTGGGGCAAAGCTTGCTTTCAGTTTAAAGTCTAGCGCCACAGAGCCAAGGTAGAGAACCTATGCAAACTGTCCATTTAGCAGGACACTAAGTACCTCAAGTGATACTGTATGGTGCCACTGATCTTTGTGGTGCACCACTCATGATATTACAGTTTCTAATCTTGTTTTTAGCAAAGCTGGTGGAATCGATGTTCTGCATGTACCATATACATGTATGCATTATAACACCATACTTTGGGAAACCAAATTTCTTTATTTTTGTCTCATTCTCCTAGATTCTGTGAAGCACATGGTAAAACTGAACAGTGTAGAGACACTTCAGAATACGATCTCCTTATTTCTTCCATCTGTTCACTGTTCCTAATGTTAACATGGTTAGGCAATAAAAACAATTGTAGCAGACAGATCCCCTGTGATATGATTTTATTTGGGGTCATGACCTTTGAAAATATCGGACTGATTATTTTACAGCACGATTAATGAATTAATCTCATTATAAATTAGATCACCCATCACATGAATATTAGGCAGATAATAATGCAATTTGAAAGTAAATCCTAAATCCAATTCTAGAATTCATTATTCAGCAACAATCTGAAAAGATCTTCACTCAACCTTTCAACTGGGAAGGATGATAGTTTCCCATCTGCCTTTGGCCAGAGACAATTGGTTTGGCTTGGTTTGGTGTTGTTTATATTTTCCCATCGTCCTTAATAGCTGGCTTACTAAATCACTAGCCTCCATTCGATTATTTCTCTAACTATATTTGACTGGCAAATTTGACAGTGGTTTTGTTTTTATTCTGTTTTCCAATATACAGTCAATATTGCGTGGCAATGTTGGTTTGCATTTGGGTGACATCCCACTGGCCTCCCCAGCTGTGTTCTATTAGTCACTATGATAACCTGGAAAAAACCACTGCTGTTCTTACTTGATAGGTAAGGACAACAAGATGGATCTCAAAGCATGTAGTTCATCAGTGATGAAGTCAGTACTTCAACTTAACCGTCCAATTAATCCCAATCTCAGAACCCTTGCTAAGGCACACAGAATGCTATGGGGGTTCTGTGGGGCAATAGAATTGCTCGACTGCCTTATCTCTATACAGTCTTGGTAGGTAAGGGTTAAATAATATAGCACGAGCATCAATCTCATCCATGCAGAAAACTGTACTTTTTCATTAAGAGTGAAAAAACAAACACAAAAATCTTCCCTCGGAATTTTTACTTTTCTTAATTCAAGATATCTAAATCAGTAAGCGAAGTCTATAAAATATGTGTTCCTACCTAACATCTCTCTAACATAAAACAATAATTTCTGTCATCGTAACTCTGTCTTCTCTCTCAACAAACCATGCTATCTCATACACAAGCAACATTTCATGACTGCAGATATATTACAAGGATAAAATTTGACATAGAATCTACTTCTTGGCTTTGGCCAAGATAGTGAAATATGTTTTATGGATTTATATTAATGTCCTGCATCTTTACTGAAAGACCTATAGGTTAAAGAATTCATTGAATTATATTTTCTTTTTATTTTTGTATGATTATGTATATGTGATTGTGAGTATTCAATTGTGTGCAGGTGAGTGAGTGTGTGTGTGTGTGTGTGTGTGTGTGTTAGTGTGTATACCTATGTGTGCTTATGTAGGCCAGAGTTCAGCACCAGATGTCTCTCTCAGTAACATACCTCCTTAATTTTTGAGACAGGTTCTCTCACTGAACTTAGAGCTTGTCGTTGTGGCTAGAATAGCTGGCCAGAAAATGTTAAGGACCTTCCTGTCTCTACCTTCAACACTGTGATTACAGATAAATCATTGCTGCTCCCAGCTTCTCTGTACAGGACTGATGGGATCTGAACTTGGGTCTTCATACTTGCAAGGCAGGCACTTTACCCACTGAGCCATCTGTACCTTTCTGCTCTTAGATTTTCATATTATATATATGGACTACCTACGGTTTTTCAGAAGATTCTGAATATTATGTGTTCTGTTCTCCAAGCTAAAACTTAAAAAATGCAACCCATAAAAAGTTACTTTCAGACTGGAGAGGTGGCTCACCCATAAAGAGCAGCTGCTCTTCCAGTAGATCTGAATTCAAATTCTAGCACCCACAAGGTGACTAACAACCATCTTCATCTCAATTTCTCTCTTCTGACCTCCACAGGCAGCAGGCATACACACAGACAGCACAGATATACATGTAAACAACACATCTATACACATACAATAAAAAATAAACATTTTAAGTTAGTTTAATAAATGGAATTATAAATTAACTTTTATGATTTTCAAAAATGATTGTTCATGAAAATACATTCTTTGTCACAGTCGGGTTATTTTGAAGTTAATAGAGTCACAATTACAAATCCTAGCATATGTAAATGTCATTAGCAGTGTCATTTTTTTTCTCGTGATGTTATCATAAACTTATGGTAGACTGTGTATGGGGCAAACAAACTCCTGAGGCTCAAGGAAACAGTACATCAGATTTGGCATTTTGTTGTTGCTATTTTCTACAAGGCAGAATACATATCATCTTCTACTTTTTGAGACCTAGTTTTATGAAAGCCAGGGCCTTCTGTAAGCTTAGTGAAAGGCAAGTTAATCACAAAGGGAGATTGCTGTTAGTTTCACATGGACTTGAGAAATTTGAATCCAGGTCTGGGCAACCTTCCCTTAACTGTCATGCACCCTCTCGTAAACAGTCTCACTCGTGGAGAATCAGTGCAAACTGATCTGGAAAAGACTTGTGACTTTGTGTCATTTCCTTCACCGGTATGAGTAGTTGTCCATTCATAAAATGTTGCTCAGCCTGTCTCTGGTTTCCATATCCCACCCTCTGAGTGAGATTCCCTTTTGAACAACTGGAGATAGAGTATATGAATATAAAATACAAGTACAAAAGTACAGAAAAAGATATGGGGAAAGAAAAAGGATATATTTCAACACAATGAACTAGACAGATTTCTAATCCATTTGTCAGGTTTCCTCCAACTAACTTAATCATGCCCCTTTACTGGTCCTCTGTTAAGAAACTTCCAGATTGCTAAAGGCCCCAAGATATCATCTCCAGCCATCTTTTCTTCCTTTTCTATTCTGCCTTAGAAAGACCTTTTCCTGTCCCATGGTCTTCAGAATGCCTTGCAGGCTAGTGTTTATGGGATGCACATGGACCTGCGACTTGGACCTCCTGACTCTACTTCAGTCAGACTTGCCTTCCCTTGTGTGTCGTACAGAAGCCACTCTGCTTTCTCTGGTCTAGATGTTCTGGAAATTGATTCAGACTTTGTCAGTAACTATATTAGTAATGACTATAATGGTAGACCTGGCTGAACCTGAGAGGCATACGTTAGTTCCTGGACTTAAGAGGAGCTTACAGTCCCAGTACACACATCTCTCATCCATAAATCATAGCTACAATTTATGGCACGGAGTCTTGCATTTAACACAGGAAAATGAGACAACTCGTTTCTCTCCCATGCACACACGTCTTCAGGCCATAGACCAGATCGAACTGGCAAAGTCAGCCCTGGTTTCATCATCCTAGTCGCCCATTGATCCACAAAGTCATTCGTCTCTACAAACAGCTATGAAGTCGTTCCTGATTTTTTTTCCTCCCCTCTCCTTATCCTTGCCAGAAAAGACTGATGCTGGTGCTCCCACCAGCCCAGTGCAAATGGTCATCTTCTCCCAGCGTCCCAACTGCCCTCCTGCCTCCACTCCTGCCCCTGCAGCCTAGCCTCTGCAATAGTAATCTTCTAAAGCGTTAATCCGATCAAGATATTCTGCCTGCTTAAGACCTGCCAGCTGGTTCTCATCACAGCCAGCCAGCCATGGAGGTTTTTACTCGGGGCTTACACATCCCGCCTGTGTCTGCTGCATGGCCTCTTCCCTGGATTTTTCTCTATGCTGCAGTGCCTCTGGCCTTGGCCTTGGGACACACCAAGTTCCTTCCATGCCCAGGGCTCCTGGCTTGCTGTCCCTGAACCCTTGCTTCTCAAGTCTGTACAGAATATGTTCCTTTTTAGAACTGCCACAGCTTCAAAATGCTACCTCTATGAAAGCAGCCTTCCTAGACTACTGTGGCTAAAGTCATCCCCACTTCCACACATTCTACGGTTTTCTTGCCCCCCTTTCCTAACCTGTATCTGAATATCACATTACCTGGTCCATTTTCCAAGGCTCCATCTCCACTGTTGGAAAGTTAGCTTCATGAGACGGGTTTGGGAGTTCTGCTTATTACCGTTTGTTCAGTGCTGGAACAGAGTCTAATGAAGAAGACACTAAGAATATATTCTAGGTCTGACTCACAGTGAGTTTTGCTATGAGTGTTTTCTACTGTGGAGTCTGGTGACATGAACAGGTTTGTAGATCTCTGCAAAGTCAATGTTAGGCAGAGAAGGAAGGATCAATCTAACCAGTTGACAACACCCATGGGTTTTGACCTATTTGAATTTTCATTTTATATATGCCTACTAAAGTCACACTTTCAGTGGGGGTCTGAGAACTGTGCTTTTTCAGCACTAAGGTTTAAACCCAGTTCTTTGTGCACGGGAGGCAAGTGTCTACCATTGAATTATATCTCCAGCCTTCGCGCTCTCTCTCTTGCTATTTTCAGACTGGTTCTCACCAAGTTACCCAGGGTGGCCTGGAACTCGCTCTGTAGACCAAGTAGTTCTTGAACAGGTGATCCTCCATAAACTGGGATGACAGGCCTTTGCCACCAGGCCCACCACAGTTTACTAACTACTGGAAGGGTCTTTTTTCCAAAGCAGACTATAAATCACCATGACTAGTTTGAGTCCTCTTTGAACATCTGCATGCTTCATGTGGTGAGAAACATATAACACCGATATGAAAAGGTTGTCTTGAAAGAAATGATTTAAATATAATCATAACCATCACCATCATCATCGTCACCATCATCATCATCATCATCATCCTCATGAGATAATATAAACATCATTTTCAAAGTTTTATAGGAAGCAGTGAGAAGTAAGGCAGAACACTTCTCAGAGGATGAAAGCAGTTGGCGTGCAAGCCAGAGGAGAGCCTGAGCCCAGCCCCCAGGACCTTCATAACAAGCTGATGTGGTGGCATGCACCTCCAATCCCAACACTCCTGTGGTGAGATAAGAGGCATAGACAGCAGTTAGTGGGTCAGCTAGCCTGGAGTACATAGTACATGGGCAGAAACAGGAGAAGGTCTGTCTCAACAAGGTGGAAGGTGACAACCCAGTCCAAAAGTTGTCATCTGACCTCTACTTATAGGCCATGCACACAAACACACACACACACACACACACACACACACAGAGAGAGAGAGAGAGAGAGAGAGAGAGAGAGAGAGAGAAGAGAGAGAGAAATAGAGAGAGAGAAATAGAGAGAGAGAGAGAGAGAGAGAGAGAGAGAGAGAGAGAGAGAGAGAGGGATTATTTGTCATTTAAAAAGAAGTAGGGTTGAGAATTTACCTCAGTGGCACAGCATTTGTCCTGAGTTCAGACTCCACCTTGGGAAAACAAAATCAAACAAAACAGAAAAGCAGCAAAAATGTCAAATGCTATGTGAAAATGGCTATAGTTTTATAGAATCTGGGTTCATTTCTTTTCTCTTCTAGACTTGCCTTATTCAGGCACACCACAGAGGTTATGTAATTGGTTCCTGGACCTTTCAGGAGGGCACGCAGGGATCTTACATCTCTTTCTCCAGCCTTCACTCATGCATTTCAAGTGGATCACTATTGCACAACCATTCCAGAAAAACTCAGAAAAAAATACCAGGAAATATTCTAAAGCGTCACCCACATTGGGTTTACAGATGGACTCATTAAGCAACTCATAATTTACTTCTCAGCGGAAAAGCAAAACCAAGACAAAATCACTCCACAGCATATACTCAAGTGTTTCTCGAGACCTCCAGAATGTTCTGATGTGTTCTCTAAATTCTCTCCTTTCAAGTACTTTCTTGACTATAGCCCAGGTGACTCAGGGCTAGAAACACTGCCAAACCAAAAGTCTTTTAAAGAGATTGAACGGGGCCCACAATGCTTTATGCTGATAGGAGAGCACACTGATCCACTCCAGAAGAGCTTTGAAAAATGATTGAAATTGGAGCTGGAATGATGGCTATCAGTAATGAGCTTACCATACAAGCATAAAGATCTGTGTTCAAACTTAGTACCACATTAAAAAAAATGGGCATGGAAATACACATTTATAACCCCAGCACTATGTGAGCAAAGGCAGGCAAATCCCTGGAGCTGTCTATCCAGACATTAAGTTAGCTTCAGTTTCAATGAGAGATCTTGCCTCAAAAAATGAAGAGATTATGATTGTTTGTATATGATTGGCCCAGGGAGTAGTACTATTAGAAGGTGTGGCCCTGATGGAGTAAGTGTGTCACTGTGGGTCTGGGTTATGAGACCTTCATCCTAGCTGCCTGGAAGTCAGTATTCTCCTAGCAGCCTTTAGATGAAGATATAGAACTCTCAGCTCCTCCTGTACCATGCCTACCTGGATGCTGTCATGTTTCCACCTTGTTGATAATGGACTGAACCTCTGAGCCTGTAAGCCAGCCCAATTAAATGTTAACCTTATAAGAGTTGCCTTGATCATGGTGTCTGTTCACAGCAGTAAAACCCTAAGACAGAGATGTGCAGGGGAAGTCCCCAACTGCCAACCTCTGGCCTCCAAATACATGCATAGCTCTATACTAAGAGGCCCTATGTAGGCCTTTGCCTGCCACATTCATGTGTATACTCATTCCCCAACACACACACATGCATACAAGCAGACACCACACATAAACACATTAAACTTTTTAAGATGTGGTTCCACAGAAATAGCTCTGTCTATAAAATGTTTTCTGCACAAACATGAGGTTCTGAGCTGGAGGTCCCAATACCCATGTAAAAGTTGGGCACAATGGCACATATCTACTCGCCCAGTACTGGTGGGGGGAATATTGTGGGAGGAAGGACTTTAGCCAGCCTGCACAGCCAAACTGACAAACTCCATGTTCAGTGAGAGGTCTTGTTTCCAAGTCTAAGGAAAGGAATGATTGAGGAAGATACTCAATGTTGAGTGTTGAGCTATAGCCAACACACACACACACACACACACACACACACACTACTCTAAATAAGCATTATTAAAACAAATATAATTTTATTGTAAAATATTCTGCTCAGAACTTTACTACATGTGATTCGGAGTGATAAAAATGTTGGAGTAATTTAGCAGTTTAAAGGGGGGATGGTGTCGTTATATAAACGCTGAAGTCAACCTAAAATGTTTGAATCCTGATGCTCAGAAAGACTATGTTGTCCTGTGGTCTCATCCTAGACATGTGATGTCAAGAAGCAAACTAGCATAAAGGAATGGAACTGTTTAAGACAAGG
Source organism: Grammomys surdaster (assembly GCF_004785775.1). Lineage (NCBI taxonomy): Eukaryota > Metazoa > Chordata > Mammalia > Rodentia > Muridae > Grammomys > Grammomys surdaster. The sequence goes on along the minus strand of NW_021604630.1, from coordinate 12,795,680 downwards.
AGCTAATATCACTATTCTGTATATGTGTGTATATATATAATGTAAAAGTATTTATCTGAAGCCTAAGAAATTTCAAAAAGTAAATTATATTTTAAGCAGTACAAAACATCCTAAGATTTGGTGTTTATGGAAAACATTTTTGTTTTCTAGTGGTTTCTCTTTTCTTTCCTCCACTTAACTAAAACATTATTTTGGTTTTGGTTTGTTTGAAGATTTCTTTTGTTCCATCACTTCTTAAATAGCGAATGGAAAATTGTGGGTGTGGGGTAATACATTACAGCTATAGGATTTGTGCTCAGCATGTATGACCACCCTGATTCACTCTCCAGCACCCCACAACACAAGGGCACAGGAACATTGAGTATAAATGCATTGTAGAACAAACAGAAATCAGCTTATCAGAAACTGGGAAGGTTGACTTTTCAATCTGTCTGCTTACTTGATTGTTTGTTTTGAGATAATATTTTGCTACATATTTCAGTCTGGCCTCAAACATTTTGTAAGTTATCCTCAAACTCATGACTCTCTTGCCTCAGACTTCCAAGTGTTGTGATGACAGATGTACCATAACCACCTTGTCTTTCCTTCCTCGATTCTCCACAGTGATAGATGTTTTAGCAAAATGTGTATCTTCATCTCAACCAGTCTTTAGCTTACAAGTCCTTTCTTACCCTTCCAAGGTTTTTGCTTTCCACTGAGAAAGGTCTATTACAACATTGTATAGCTTAGAATTCCTTCTCTGTGTTCTCAGGTCATAACTTCATAAGCCTCCATCAAAAAAAATTTATTACAAGAAAATACCACACTTTCTGACATCCATCGTTATTTTCTCGATACAAAAACAAGTCAGAGTAACACCCATTGCTCACAACAATGTAACAGTAGTTCCAAAACAAAAACAAAACTAATTTTAATTTAAAATATATTTCAGAATTTGGAACTGATACTTGTTTTATCTTCTGCCTTTAAGGGCTTTAAGCTAAGAATAAAGCATGCCTGTCTATTCAAGGGCACAGGAGATGTGATGTCAATGTGGTACACTTACCCTGGCATATGACCGGGCTCTCATTGTATGACCCAGCGTTGTATTGGAGAACACATTCTAATAGAAAAACCAACATGACTATAGTAGTCACTTTTTTTTTCTGTCATTGTATCAAATAACTGAAATGCCAACTCAAAGGAAGGAGTTACTTGGCTCCTGGTTTCATGGTTTCAGTAACTGGTGATGTGATGCCGTGTTTCTGGGTCCATTGTAAAGCAAAGCATTAAGGCAGCAGAAGCACATAAAGCAGGAGGCTACTCTGTTTGTGGCCGATGAAAATTAGACAGAAAGGAAAGGGACGTGAGAAGCAGGCAGGACCCTCAGAGCCTTTCTCCCTGGGATCTACTTCCTCCAGCTTGGTCCCATATCGCAACATTTCTGTAACTTCCTATAGGACCACCACCAGCTGAAGACTAAGTGTTCAGTTGTCATAAGATGTCATAAGATACACTTCCTCCTCAGACTATAACAGTAGCGAAGCTTGATCACAAAATGACAAAAATTCAATGAAGGGCTTAAGCTTGCTTACCAAAAAAACAATCTTCTGTAGAATCTTCCCACCTCATAACAAACCCTAGAGACTAAGATTCTGAAGTAACTGACTCTGGGAAATACCAAAACCTCTGGGCCCAGAAGAACCTGTTTCCAAGGACCCTTGATTCTCTCTCCCTTGTCAGTCAGGCCTTTTCTCCTCCTGATTTGGATTGTGCCTCTATGAAGCTGTTGGTGGCATATTCTTAGCTTGAGCTCTTTTCTGTTCCATTTCTATGTATTGCATTTCTCTGTCCCTAATTTCAGACTGTGAATGTTTTTCCGAAAACTTTGGAAGGCCTGTTTGTTTCCAGGCTCATGCCATAGCTCTTGAAAGAAAAGGCATTTGGAATGGGTCTGCTCAGCTTGTCTTGTCACAGACAGTCTGAAGAAAGGTTTAGCAAGCAAATAAGACAAAAATGGAAACGAAAGTCACGGGGGTAGGGTGGGGACAGTGGTGTATAAAACCCAAAGCTCTCAATAGACAACCACATCATACCTTCTCTCCTTAAAGGTATCTTATACCCATGATCTGGGGCCTCCAACCATGATACAGGAACACCACAGCCCAATCCAGGATTAGCTATGAGCCCATGGAGGAAGGCTGACAGTGACTGAACAAAATGTGATGGTCTATGCAATTACCGAGAGTTAATATTCACTCAAAGGTCCCAAAAGACACAAAGGTCTCCTAAAAACATGACAGATTAGGCAAACTTATCAGCTGCTTTTAATGACATAGGCCCTTGTCTGTAAAATTTTACAATGATTGAGTCTAATACTTGATCAAAATATATGTATGTAACCTGCTGAAGTTTTACCTCAGCCAGATTTTACTGAGTTCTTTTAATTATTCAAATTTAACATCAGATGAGTCCATGAACCAAAGGCAAAAAACAAATCCATCTTGTTTTAAAACAATGTTTATGAATCAGTACTCCTTTCCCAATTCCAGATACATACAAAGGCAGAGTATTAGATATGAATTTCACATGCTCTTGTGTACATTGGCCAATAAGAACTATTTGACACATGAAAGATATTTTACATAAGGAGGACAAGAGGCAAGAAAATATTTAGGCTACTTCTGTTCTTAAAGCAAAAAGAGTTTGATTAGACAAGTAAGGCTGGCATTCATAATGTACAAGACTATACAACTATATTTGTAATAAGAGGAGAAAAATCAAAGTAGAAGTAGTATTTCCTAATCACATAGAAGATGAGGCACCATGCATAACTGAGGTTCATGTAATCCCCAACTCAGTAAACAAATGGAAATTTCTAGTAGTTATTTAGTGTTTTTTTTTTTTTTTAGACTTCTTGGCAGATTTGATAGGCAGAACCCAGATATGGATAGAACTTCCCACATAAAGATCAAGATAATGATGTCTTGAACCAGTTTGGAGATGACTAAAATTCCATTTATCCCACTTGCTATACCCACAGCAGGGTGTATCCTAGCAATGTCTAGCAATGTCTTGAGACATTCTTCTACTATCCCAGGGCTCTGTACCAATACTGTTGTCGTCTGTGTTCATATATTGTGATATGGGACCATTGGAATACTCTGTGACATCAATAGGCACTCATCTAACCCAGAATGCAATATCTGATTGAAGAATAAATATGAGAAGTATGAGAAGAGGGAATAAAAAGGGGTTTTTTTCCTCTCCCAGCCAGATGGTCATGAGCCATTACAAGGTAAGAAGCTGATTTGTTGTATTTTTCCAGGTCTGGGTTGTAATACTGACTCATGTAATACTGACTCTTGTAATACTGACTCAAAGAGGGAAATGAATGGATCAGTATCCTCACCAAAGACTCAGGGATAAATGTCTTTGATTCCTTCCCTCCCGCTCGCTCTTCAACTTACTGCTATCCCATCCATCCCCTACACATTCCCATAGTCACAGTATTTTTTGGAAACTTACACTCTGCTAGGAAGCATGGTCATGTCTCCATTGTCATCTGACTTGTTGCCATCTCTACTCTGCATACTACCTGTCTTATTTTCACAAATCTTCCTCTGTGCTATCGTTTATGAGTTCTCATTGTAATCCCACTCTCCAGACTCAGCTACAATCCTTTCCCTTTCCATACTCCGTACCTACAATGCCTTCCCTTTCTAGCTACGGGTTTCCATTTGTTTATCATCCCAGACCTTGACCTCCAGATCTCTCTGATGTTTAAAAGTCTCACAATTCTGCAATTTTTTTTTCAATTAAACTTGTGCAAAGCCAAGTTCCATTCCTCATCACCCAGCTCAACCTGCCAGAAGATTTCTCTAACGACACAGACAATACTTCATTCTGTAAATCTTCATACGGCAGGAAACTAAAGATTAGTACCCTGCCCTGTGATTCCAATCAATGCACTGCTAAGCATCTGCTGATGATTCTTTATTCATACATAATTCATGCAGGTCACTCCTTCCCGTCCTGACCCCAGTTCACCTCAACCTTTTCTCTTTCCTGACCTTTTACTATACATTCTATCTCAGAGCTCATTTTCTTCTTCTGGATACACTCTTCTCAAAGTAGCAAGAACTCTCTTTTAAACCATAGCTCCCTTAACACATCTCCTTGAAACCTATGGATAAATGGCTCAGAGTCGTGATGCCTTTAATTGCGGTACTAGGGAGGCACATGCAGGTGATTGTGATTTCAAGGCCAGTCTTATCTACAGAGCAAGTTCAGAGCCAGCAGGAGATATATAATGAGGCTCTGGCAAGTGTTCAAAGCTAACCATAAACTACAAGGTCATGTTTCATGTAGTGTTTTAGTCATTTTTCTCACTGATGTAACAACTACACAACAGAAGCATCTTAGAACAAGAGCGATGTAACATGGTTTACATTTTCATGGCAAGAAAGATGTGGCTGTGTTGCTCCACACAGTGAATATGGCTCCTGAGCTGGTCAAGGTGTGTGAGGATGCTTGCTATATCTCAGCATTACAGGAAATGGAAAGCTCAGGCCAGAACCTAACTGGGTTATGAATCCCAAGATCATCATCTGAGCTATACACTTCCTCTAGTAAAGCACCATCTCCTAGGGGGGTTCCACAAACTCTGACAATAGCAACAGCTGCTGGGACCATTCGGTCAACTGCATACACACAGGGGACATTTTAAATTCAAAATCAGTACCTAGTCACTTCCTATTTCTGTAGCATTGTCCTCAGTCATTCTTAGATTCTAACCCAATTCAATTTTTATGTCCTTAAAAAGAAGCCGAACTTTGCATATGGAAGCTTTTACTCTTCCACATGAACATTTATCTAGTTGATTTCTAGGTGTCAGAGTTCTTGTAACTTGTAGAGCAAAACTAAACGGGGTTATCCTCTTTGAAATTTTCTTTCACCATTCTTCACAACATGAAGTGTCTTTTACATGATTCATGTAACTACTAGGAATCACTACTATCCTTTGCATTCCAGGAGACTGAAGACTATATGGAATCCTAGTTTACCATCAATAACCCCTATGGCCTGCACAGTATATGGTTTATAGAGAAGCCTCAGCCTTAGTGAGTAGCTGAGAGATAATACACAGTATGGAAGAGGAAACAGAAAGCAGCTTTCATGATTCTTAAAGCACAAGGCAAGAAACCTCAGGAAAATGCACTTACATTCATCTGTAAGTACAGACATTTCTACTTCAAGTCTGGAAGTGTTCTCTGTTGGACAATAGCCCACCTGATGGCCTTACACTTAAATACTTGCCCCAAACTACCAAGAACATATCACAAAACACCTGGAAAGTGACCATAGCAATTCATTAAAGCCAATTAGTATGTCTCCAAAGCTTTGAAACAACACGATTGCTACCTTGGAAGTTACAAAAACTCAATATCATAAACCATCTTCAGTATAGACCTATGGCACCACAAAATCAAAAAAAAAAAAAACTGAAAGCAGGGGTGGCAGGTGATGTTGAGAGCTAGTAACATAGCTAGCCAGGGGTAGAAATGCCCTGAGAACTCAGTTCTACACACACACACACACACACACACACACACACAAACACATACACACACATCCAAATCAGGGTGTGTGTATGTGTGTGTGTGTGTGTGTGTGTGTGTGTGTGTGTGTATGTGTGTCTTAGAAACACCTTGCTTGGTAAGTTATTTCAGTATTTCAGTCAAGGGAGGAAAGAGTATTAAGGCCCAGAACTTTCTATCTAAATTAATAAATTGGCTCCAATTAAGATAGGAAATAGGGTAGGAGGCTTATGAGGAAGAGTGGAAAGAATACATACCAAATTAAATGTTAAGTAGTCTCTTAGTGTATGCAAAGAAGACATTTCAGGGCCTCCAGTGGCTTGCCTGAAACCTTAAAGACTAACAACACGCACATACACACATGCACACACACACATATATGCACACATGCATGCATGTGCATGCACACACACACGTGTGCACTCACACACATGCACATACACACACAAATCCACAGTGATGCATGAATGAATAGTGTACATAGCATGGGTACACTAGACGAAGAAATGATTCATTTATTTGTTTATTAGTCTATACCAGGACAAATCAGGGTGGGATCTTGCATGCTACTAAAAACAGTCCACATAGCAAGCTGTATTACTTTCTCAAATTTTCCCTGCATTATTTTTATACCAAAGCTAACCACTGACAGTGTTTATATCACACTATATACACACTTATGAAGAAGGCAGCTGATTCCCTGATGATCAGTGTAGATGCTAAGTGTAGGTTCCCTTCTGTAAAATGCTGAACCGAGTTATAGTCAAATGCTTGTCTCCTTCATTTAAATAATTTGTACAATTTGGATGAGAATGGCTCTTCCATCCTCTTTGTCTTTTATACGTCCTAATTATCACCATGCTCATTTTTATGCAATTCCATCCAGCGTTAGTTCACAGAACCATTTTCTATTTGTAAGAAACATAAATCATGCTTCAAAACGCAGTGCCAAACAATCTCCCTGCTTAGTGTCCACTATCCAGTCCTGGTTTTCATGTATAGCAGTGCCAAAAGTTCTGGGGTTTTTTGTTTTTGGTTTTGGTTTTGGTTTTTTGTGGATGGGGCAGGGGAAGGGGAGTGTTCTGTCTGTGAGTTCTTAAGTCTCCCCAGCATTTCCCTAAGGTTTCCAGCAGCTGTTTGTCTTCACATGAAAGGCTGTTTGCTGAGCACAGCACCTTGACAGCCTGCTCAGTTTAAGCTTCTACCTTTTAACCAGCTTTGGACCCCACCAACTCTTCTATCTCCTTTAACGCTGTACAGCAGCAGCTCGGCCCTAGGAGTGTAAGTGTGTGTGTGTGTGTGTGTGTGTGTGTGTGTGTCAGAGCATGTTCCAGAGCTAAAGAAATGTTCTGGGGCTGTTGCACAATTGACTAGGACTGTAAGAAGCATGAAGAGAAGCTGTGGGTGTCCTTTTCCTTCTTGCCACATGTGAAGCAGGCTTCCCAGAGACCTGGTTCCCTTTACAAACCAAGACACATCCGCCTCTCTCCTTCCTTCCCAGGCTTCCAGAGCTCCAAGCAAACCATCCCAGACTCTGCCCTCAGAAAGCACTGAACAGCCTCTGAAATGTCCATCTCTTTCTTTCTTTTCTTCTCGATTGTTTTAGGAAACAGTTTCCACAAGTTGCAAAGTTCTAGAAGGAAATTTGTTATAATCATTCTGGTTTGTTTGCTGTGCCTCTCTCTTGGGTGGTTCCTTCTCTTGTGTAATTTCAACCCTTCTTTGGTGTTCAACGATTAAGCAAATCAATCAATCTTATGGTAAATAATGCTCATATAGCATCACAACGTGCTGCTAAAGGTTACTTATTACATTATTGATACCTAGAAAACATAAATTTAAAAGGCCACACCCATAAAGCACCCTGGAAAGGCAGTAAAAAAAGCAATTGCTATCCTGATCCCATTTCAAGTTCAATAAAGACTATTGCATTTGCAATATGATAGTATGACTGTGGTCTGGAAAATAAAATCTCTATTTTTTCACTCTATAAATAAAGGCACAGAATTGGTATTCGGTATAGGAACTGAGGATATTAAGATTTACCAAAGAAATTAAAAAAAAATGAAACTATGTCATCCTAGTGAAGTTAAAATTCATTGGAAAGAGACTTTAAAAAAAGAAAGAAAGAAAGAAGAGTTGGTTGTTTCATTTTACATGTATGGGTGTGTTGCCTGTATGATCATGTATGGGTGAGCTTATGGAGACAAGAAAGGGGCATCATAGCCTCTAGAACTAGAATGATAGACAGTCTTCAGTTACTAAGTGGGTGCTAGGAACTGAACCTACATCCTCTGTGAGAGGAGCAAGTGTTCTTGACTACTGAGCCAGGTCTTTTTTTTTTTTTTTTTTTTTTTTTTTTTTTTTTTTTTTTTTTTTTTTGGTTTTTGGCTTTTCGAGACAGGGTTTCTCTGTGTAGCCCTGGCTGTCCTGGAACTCACTCTGTAGACCAGGCTGGCCTCGAACTCATAAATCCACCTGCCTCTGCCTCCCAAGTGCTGGTATTAAAGGCATGCGCCACCACTGCCCGGCTGAGCCAGGTATTTCTTAAGTTACTCTTAAGCAGTTTAAAGGATCAGGTCCACTGACCTGTCCTCAGTAAAGTGAGCTACTGTGGCTCGTGAGGATTTAACAGTATTCCTGGACAGTTAGCTACAGTACATTTTAAAAAGTACATCATCAGCAACAACAAAATATAAGAAACAAGAAAAGCATGGTTAACACTCACTCTGAACACATAAACTTTTTAAGTTAAAAAAAAAAAATCTAACGTTCTCCATCCTGTCTCGGGAATGCTCAGAGGCATCTCCAGGAAGTTTAGCTAAGGAAACACAAGCATGACGCTATGGAAATACATTAGCTGTGACACATAGCCCAGGAGCCACATGGCTGGATTAATCTTAGGAATGCAGCAACAGGATAGCTTCCCATACTTTTCAAAGTCTAAATTATATTTACTTTATAATCTGAAAAATATTTCCTTTCAAAATAAATACTATCACTAACAAATGAAATGCCTAGTTGATGCCTTATAGGGTTATCATTAAAATATGTAAATATTCAGGAACAATAAGCCATTTCTTTTCCTGCACTGTCTCAGCCAGTGTATATTTAAGTACATTATGAATAGCCTACCTAACCAAGAATGCTTACATCAATACTAGTTAAAAAAATATAATTTCCCTAAGGATCGAAATAAATTGTTGCTAAACTGTGTACAAGGCACAAGGACATCAGTGATATACATTAAACAAATAACACTTATCAACCCAATCAAAATGCTTCATTGCAAAGAGTAGTGAGAAACTTCTAACCAAAAAAAAAAAAAGAAAGAAAGAAAGAAAAGAAAAGGAAAGGAAAAAAAAGAAAAGCAGCTAGCTGTTAGCATCTTTCCATTTGGCCCACCACAAAAGAAAATGCTATTTAACTGTAGAAGGAGAAATTTGTGATTTGTAATATTAAAGATAAGTGAGCACCCTTGAACCTGAAAACATCTTTTAAAAGAGCTATAAAACATGTTTCTTCCTAGAGCGTGAGACGAATTTTAGCTTGGCCACTGCACTGCAGATATGTATGAAATATAGACATATGTATGTCTATATATACATACTAGCATCTTAACAGATTGTCCCCAAATTTACACCTTAAAATAATGATGAACATTTATCATCATACCCATTGCACTCTGTGGATCAGGAATTCCATTCAGGAGTGCCTGCTGTGTATCTCTCTAGCTATACATCTCTCACAGGCGGCCATCAGGTGGAAGGCGGGCTACCACTGTGGGCTATTCCTGGGTGGAGTGCTGGTTACTTTACACACGAGAACTGCCCATGTCATGGCAGGTAGCTTCCGCATTAGAAGTCTTCCAGAGAGATGGTGGGGGAAGGGGGAAAAGGGGAAGCGAAGGGGAAGGGAGGGAAAGGAAAGAGGGAGAAGAAGAGGGAGAGGGAGAGGGAGAGAGAGAGGAGAGGGAGAGCAAGAAAGTAACTGTAATGCATCTTTGGAAGTCAACACTTCCGCCAAGGCTGATGACAGAGGAACTCAGCGCCATGTTTTAAAAGGAAGCACATTAAGACTTGATGGATCCATTTTTGAAGCTATCGCCGTCAGCTCTCAGTAGAGCTGCTTTTCTGCGTTAGAGACGCCACTTTCTCGAATCCGTGTGGTTCTAGGCAGCCTGCTCTTTTTTATGAACACGGACTTTCCCATGAGAAAGAGATTTTTCAATAAAGACTAAAAACCAATTAAAAACTTAGGACTTTAAAGAAAAGCTAAGACTTTATACCTAAAAGAGGTCTGGGAAAAGGTACATCACATTCTTTAGGCGTTTACATTAAATTTAAAAGTCCTAAATGCAGAGTTCAAGTCCTAAACTGGGTTTACTCATACGTAGAGTGTCAAGGCTATACAAAACCCATTCTTTAAAAAGTAAAGTCAGTTCAACAATCTGTGTCCAACAAAAAAATTTTGATTGTGACACAGACATTAAATATTATGACAGGAGCAAGAAACTTTCAACCTAGAACTAAAACAATTAAGGTAGCATTATGGGTTCATTTTAGCAACAGATATATGATTGTGTTTAAAAACTGTAACAGTGAAAAAAATGTGTGCCAGTTTAAAGTAATCAACAGATAAGATTTTGTTTATTTAAATTAAAAAATTAAATTATTTGATATCAGAAATGTATTTTTTTACTTTTAACTTTTCTTATTATGAAGGAAAATGAACTAAAGTTTTGAAACAAAAGTGTATTTTCAAAATCTCAGTGAAATAATATATGAAAACACAAATATGTTTGAGCTCACCCCAGTAAATCTTTGATTTTCGAATCCTCAAAGTTTCCGAGGTAGAGAATTAGAGGAAATACATCATTTTAGATGGAATTATAACCCAAATACTACAAAAAGAAAAACATTCTAGGAATGAAAAATAGACTCAAAGAAGAACTTTGCATACTTGCTGAGCTACCATAAAAGATACCTAAGAAAGTAGGCCACTTCTTTCATCCAGACTGTGTTTCAGATGTAAGAAAGGACATCTTACAAGTGTATCATCAGGACAACTTACCAGTGGCTGTCCCAGAAGCAGAGGGTTTCCAGCTTCACTCATGCCTCCCATGATGCATTATGGTGCCTGTGCAGAGGGACATGGGTGGGATGAAAGGGCACCACCACAGAGATGACGTTTGCTCTGTCTCTAGAATGCACTAAACTGCTCAGGCATCCTACTTTTTTTGAATCACCTTGAAGTTTCCTTCTTTTATAGACTTGTTTCCTGTTTAGTTCCATGTTTAGTAAAGTCTGAATGAGTGTTGGAAATGCAATATTCTTTCTTGTTATCATTTCATTTTAGGCAGTCAGTATCATGACCACTTTGTTGGTGCAAAGGCCTTGCTATATTGCACAGCATTTAAAAGGGGAAAGAAGTATTTTGTCATTTTTAAATGTAAACCCAAATATGTCCTCTGACAGTTCCAGAAAATAGATCATTGGATAGGTTACATGCAATGCAAAGGTAAGGAGACTTCCCACACGATCCAAGTTTCTTAGAACTAAGGGTGATCAGGGAGGTGCTCAGCCCACTCAGTAGACCCCAGAAGTCATGAGGCCAAATAGTCTAAACCAGCAACAAGAAAGAAGGTGGAGATGAAGGATCATCTTTCTGACGTTTCCCACTAGGATCCTCTGGAGACTACAGCAGTTGGGTTGCCAGGTAAAGGCCAGGCTGGCCTACAAGAGTAAGACCCCATCTTAGAAAATGTAAGAAATTAGAGTTCACTTACCATATGTCACCCTAATAATCCAAAAGCCAAGCCAGCTTTGTGTTGACTATGATACTAAAGGCATAGAATTCATCATGGTTGAGGAAGAATAGTAGGAGGACCTGGTTGGGAGGGGAAGGCTGGTCTGGACAGCTACTGGGAAAACAGAGCTGGCAGACATCTTTAGCCTCTGAGTGGGACCCCAATTATGAGTTACGTCAAGGCCAGGTGTCTTCCTGTCCTGCCTTTCTTGGTATTTTTTTATCTGCTGAGGTGCTCCTATTTTAAAAAGCAATTCTGTACATTGTCACTAAACCAATGGTTTCTGAATTTAATGACAGGTGTTGCTGTGGGCTGGATGTAGCCTCAGTGTGTTCCATGTGTTGAAACCTAGTCACCATTGTGATGGAGTAAAAGGCTGAAAAGAAAGTTAATCCAAGTATTGTTGGGCAGAGGTCCTAAATCTGGAAAGTGATTAGGACTAAATTTGAGTGGTACTGCCAAGATTAAATTCTGGAAGTTTCTAAGAGGTGGGTAGACCACAAGGTACAACATATGATGTGTGTTAGTCATATGAAACTCTGTATTTCTTCAGAGTTCCCCACTAAAAGAATTATGACTAGATATGTACACTACACCTTTCATCTCCAGAATCATGAGCTAAAAATTAACCCTTTTTCTTTATAAAGTACCTTGCCTTAAGTACTTTGTGGTAATAATTGTAATTGTGCACCTAAAGCTGTTTCTTTGGAGAGGAGGCATTACATGAAAGTAAACTGCAAAGCATCCAATACATCTCATGAAAATGTACATTGTATGACTAGCATAGCCATAAAAATAAAGATGTTGGGATGAAGAGGTGGCTCAGTAATTAGGAAAGTGTCCTGCTCTTGCTCCAAATGAGAGCTGAGTTCCTGGCACCTACAACTGGGCTGCAACCACCAGTAACTTCACTTCTGACATCCTCTTCTGCCCTCAGCTAACACCTGGTTTGGAAGTTGAAGAGGGAAGCTTGGCCAGCCTAGGTTTGACATGTAGTAAAATGATTTAGCTTCGTAACTTCGGATTAGAATTCGTTTATCCTGTTCAAGCCATAGCATAGGCTCACTGATCATCTCAACAATATCCAGCCTTCACTTCTTCCTTCCCACCCACATTCCAAGCCATGGTGTCTTCTTGCCAGCAGTTGAAAGCAATATCCTGCCTAACTTACTTTTATCCATAGTGCAGAGTATTTATAGAAAATGAAGTATTCTAACCCAGGAGAGGCAGTGTAGACAAAAATTTAAGAACAGGGTGTTGTGTGGCTTTTTCTGAAGAGATGTGAACAATCCATTCACTGCAGACAGGGAACTCAACAGATTTTTTAAAAAAAATCCACCCAAGCCTACTTCAGTAAACTAGAGAGTTCATTTGATTTTCCTTATAGGAACATTGGTAAAGAATTACATACAGTATATGGATGAGTCAAAGGCAGCTGCATCAACAAAAAGCCTTCCCCAGCATAGATGATGAAGCTGCACCTCTGGAGCTTCCTGAACCACTGGCAGATGGTATAGCTATCTGTATTCACCACCACTCATTGCAAAGAAACGCTTCTCTGATGACAGCTGAGAGTGGCGATAATATCCGCAAAGAAATACATGGCTGCTCACAGGACTGAGAATGCGTAACAACTGAGAGGTCAGCTCTAAATAGGACATTTATACCACTCCCTCTGTGACTCAGAGAATATCGTAGAAGGAACACAGAAAGAAGGTAAATGTGAGACAAAGTGAGCAAGGCTATAAAATGATGTCTTTTGCATGACACTCATGATGTCACTACAGCTGTGGCTGCCTGCAGCGGGCCTGCAGAAAACTGGGCCTATCACTAATCAACTGTGAACTGAAGCTCAAGGGATGCTATAGCTGATGGGTGCGGGAGGAAAGAGAGGCACTGTCTTCAGTTTATAACCAACCACTAATGAACCCACCAGGGTCCACAGGAAAGCCTCAAACTCATTGTGACACTGATGATATTGGTTAAATTCAGCAAGTCACAAAAGAAAACCAAAAGGTGTGAATGGGGAGAGGAGACCTAACAGGAAGGCAGTAGGAATTCATGACTGCAAGGGTGTTTGGTGAGGGAAGGCTGTATTAGTCATGGTTCTGATGCTGTAATAAAATACCATGACCAAAGCAACTTAAGGAAAAGGAGCTTGCTTGGCTCACAGTCTGAGTTATCGGGTCCACTGAGGCAGGAAAGGCATGCTACAGAGGCAGAGGCAGGCAGATGATCATATTTTCATCCACATACTGGAGGTGGAGAGAAGGAAGAAGAATTGAAGCCTCAAAGTCTGCCCCAATTGTGTACTTGCTTCAGCAGAGCTCCACCTCTTAAAGGTTCCATGACCTTCCCAAACAGTACCACTAACAGGAGACTAAGTGTTAGAATATAAGAGCCCATGAAGGACATTTCTAGTTCAAACCACTGCAAGGGACAGGAATAACCAGAATGCATATTGTACAGATAATGAAATTGTCAGTGAGCAAACTCAATAAAACTTATTTTGTTAAAGGAAAAGACCAAAAAAAAAAAAAAAAAAGAGTAGCTGGTATAAAGCAAGTACCCAGTGTCAATAAATGTGGCCAACAACTGTAACACAACTATCTTTCTTCGATGGCTTCCCTCACTAGTGTTCCTTTCTCAACCCTTTTCCACTTTCCTCAACTTTCAGTTTCACATGTAAATGCAGGTTAAGAAGTCTTCTCAACTCTGTCTTCTGCACAGCCATCCCACCCTATCTTGCTGAGTATGTTTCAAGACTCCCAGTGGATCCCCAGGATCATAAAACTCCCCTTTTCTCATGTTTGCCACATATGTATAGTTTATTACTTTAAATTATTTAGTTTAAATTATTATTATTTAAGTAGATACTGTGAGACCAGCAATGGCTATCTATGCAGGGTAAAAACAGTTCACAGAGAATCTTAGAAATCTCAAGAGATTTGTTTTTCTTGATCTGAGAACTTTCGCCTTTTCACTTAAACGGAGACATTCGTTGCTATTATTTGGCAGTTTTATACATGTATATGGTGTATTTGGGGCATCTCACCACCAGTACTTTCCAACTACTCCTAAAGCCCTGCTTCTGAACAAGTCCCTCTCCTTCTTTCATGTCTTTTATTATTTGGTTTGCTTTGCTGGTCCCCACTGAATATAATCACGACTCCTTGTATAAGCACAGATAATGAGTCATTTACTTGAGCATGAATATGTTACCAGCAGCTACACCATTGAAGAAAGTAACTCCCCCTCTCCCAACATCAATAAATGCCAATAACTTCTCTTGGAGAGGAAGGGAGTCATGAGCCCCTCCCCTTATATATGTGTGAACCCTGTAAGGTTTGCCTATAAATTATGCAACCTGGAATACTTCTGACAGTTAAATGAGTTGTTAAAATTAATTTTAATTAGTAGAAAGAAAAAACATGCCATCCATCTATTACATCAGCCTCACAAATGCATTCCATGCAAGAGACAGAAATGATCGGATCCCTCTAGCAAGAGAAACCTGCCACTCCAGGCTCCATTGCTAAATCTCCATACTTGTTCACTCCACACATCTCACCTTCCTTACATTGCCCTCTTTCAGGCTGCAGTTGGCACCAGAGTAGGGATTGCTAGTATCATGTGACCTATAGCAAAGCATCACCAGAGGGTCTATAACCACCTGCAATCGGGACTTAGCCACCTGTAAGCTCTTGTGCCCATGCTCTGTGCTAAACTAATCTCCATATTATTATTGAATGAGGAAGAGGATGGGTGTCTTGTTAGATTAAATTTGGAAAATATAGGGAGAGACTGTTATCTTATAATTGTCTTGTCTTTCATCCTAGACATCCCATTCAAGTGAGAAATTTGTTCTCTGCATCTGCATCTTACATGATAATAGACAAGACCATCAAAGGTTGTCAGGAGCCAAACCCAGGAAACTACCTGCTGTCCTAAGAGAACCTAGGAAGTTATCTGCTGTTCTTGCTGTTCTTGAAAGCCTAGTCAGTGCAAGGTTAAGAAAGGACTTTCATGGATCTCAGGCCCCAGGAACTTAAAGAACGTCTGGCATTTCCTGGGAGCCGGTTAGGGCAGTGGGATGGTCTAGAGCAATAAGGTTATGACAATGGGATGGTCTAGGGCAATAAGCATTCAATAGTGGGATAGCCCTAAGCAATGACCCTCACCCAAACTTCCTGGTTTGCTGTGTCTTTATAACCTGCACCCAAAATGAAAGTTTCAGAGCTTGATCAGAACCCCAGACTTGCTCTCATTCCTTGTGTCTCTTGTCCCTTCATTCTTTCATCCCTTCCCTAAGGTCTCATCAAATCCCTGCGGGCCAGGGCAAAAGGTGGACATGCAAACGACAGTGGTTTATTTTAATGCAATTATTGGTATCTTGTGTCACTAAAAGTGAACATTCTGATTGGGAAATCTATGTCAATCAAAATTACCCCAGGCTTCTAGGCTATATGGTTCCATTCACCATCCAAATCAGCTTTCCTGAGAGAACAAGGTAGAAAAGGAAATCTGGAGCAACAGAGATCTACACAGAATTGGGAGATTAGGCTCCACTCTGAAGTCAGAGTAATTGGTCTATGACTTTAAGGGAAATTTGTCCTAGAATAGTTGTTATGTTGATAAGAGATAACCAAAAGCCCTCAACATCAAGATTACCTCTAAATGAACCCATCTTTCTTCTTTGGATGGCAAAGACCTCTTAAACATTTTACAGATTGATCTAGGCTTCTGCCTCAAAATGATAACATGGACATACCTCACCTCAGTATCCAACCTCAAAGAGCAGAACAACTTAGAAGATGTCAGTTTTGTTGTTAGGGAAGAAAAGCATTAACTTGGTTCACAGATTCAGAGATCTCTATCCATGTTCAGTTTACCTGAAGGTCTGTTGACAAGGTAGTAACTGCATCAGGATAAAGGGCAGTATTCACGTCACAGTGGCTGGGAAGCAGAAAGACTACCAATGTTAATATCACTCATAACTTTCAGACATCAACTATTCAGATATTTATTATCATGTCTGAAAACTCTTATACAGTCTTTTTGTTGTTGTTATTTTTGTTTCAGTGAATGTTCTAGAACTCCAAATTACCTCGTTAGTTTCCACTTTCAGTAGTTGCTGTCCCCTTGGACCTACAATAAAACTTAGAGAACCTTTACTTTCAAGAAGGAATATCTGCATTGTCATGGCTCCTGGCATCATTGACATCAGAGGTTATGGAACCCAAAACACTCATATTTCAAATCAAATTTGCCAGTGCTTAGCACTTACAGGGCCTATCTCAGTGCAACAAAAATATGTCTGGGTCCCTGCCAAGAGTTCACTTACACAGAGCAAGGTCTGATAAAAGTAAATTCCGATTCAGTGAATAAGGTTAGGGTTTGTCATAAGTAAATTTATGGATGTTATTCAAACAGTTTTCATCTGGACTCTTCTGCTGCTCTAATATGATGGTGTAGTGCTTTGGCCAAAAGTTTGTAAGCTGCAGATGATGAAGCAATGTGAATATTACTACTTATGGGGGAAAGATAGATAGCCATGCACACTCAATTGTTGAAGTGTATTTAACCTTTTATTTTAATATAACTGGTAAGAATCAACATGATCCAGATAGGTGTGAGTGAAATATTTTGTCTCTTAGCTTTCTAAGAGACTAAGTGAACAAGAAAGAGAAAACAAAATCACAATGTCAGCTGTTTTACTTTTAAACTGGCAACTATATGGAATTATGTTAAACCATTAACAAATGCTTTACTGTATTAAAAATATGCCTTTTATCCATTCTACTGGCCAACATTACATATACAACATGTAATATTATGCTTGTTGTATATCAGTGATTTATTAATCATACATGAAATTAATTTTAGGTTGAAGAAATTTGAGAGGTGGGTGACAAATTCCAAAAAAAGTTAATTGGTATTTTTAAATGGCCATATTATTAAAATCAGTTTGTACATTAAGTACAATCTCTATTGGAACACTTATAACATTCATCAAAAAAATTATTTTTGAAAATTCTAAAACTTATCTGGAAACAAGAAAAAGACTTTCTTTGGATATCCCAAGCAATCTTGAGCAAAAAGAACATACTGAAAGTATCACAGTACCCAACTTCAAAATATGTTAAAGTTAACAAAAACATGTTAACAAAACAGCATGGCACTACTATAAAAATAGATGTGCCAACCAATGAACTAGAAGGGAAGATTCAGAGATAATACACAGCTGTAATCACCCAATTCTAACAGGCAATGAAGAAAAGACAAGTTTTCAACTAATGATGATAACAAAGCTGGTTATCTACATGGAGAAATGTGAAATGAACTTCCTGTCTCTCAGTCTATACAAAACTCAACTCAAAATACACTAAAGACTTTAAGATAACACGCAGACTTTTAAATGATGGGAGGAAGTGCACACAGGGAAAATGCTTCATAATATAGTCATAGACAATAGTTTCATAGCTAGAAATCAAAAAGCTCAAAAATAAAGAAAAACAAAAAGTAAAGAAAAGAAATATTTAAACAAGGACAAGAATCATATGCGCATATGTGTTCACATATGTAGTCACAGGCTAACTTTGGGTGTCATCATCCAGGAGCCATCCACCTTGGATTTTTGCCATTTGTTTGTTTGAGGCAGAAGTGTGACTGGGTCTCTCATTTTTACCTGTAACTACCTGACTCACTAGACTCATTGGCCAATGAGATCCAAGGGTGTACCTCCCCAGTTCTGGGATTACAAGTGTGCACCATGATGCCAGTTTTTTAAGTATAGATTCTGGGGATTAAATTTGAGTCTTCTTGCTCATGTGACAAGCACTCTACCAGATAGCTCCATTTTTTAGGCTCTTTCTCTAATGCATTACTCCAGCATGCTCAGAAGTCACTGCCTCAAGTAACCTGTCTTAATAAACCAATAAAAATCATTTGTGCTAAAAAAGAAAGAAAGAAAAGAAATAGTTATGAATGGGATTGCATTAAATTAAATTAAAAGACTTCTTTCTGCACAGCAAAAAAGACAATCATCAAAAGACTAAAAGACGACTACAGAATGGGACAATAAAATTCACTAATTATTCATATAACCAATGATTATTACCTAGATTATATAAAGAACCCAAAAATTGATAAAAATAACATCAACCCCATCAGAAAATCAACAAATAATATGAAAAGAGATTTCAAAAAATATATACAAATGACCAATAACTAGAGGAAAAATGTTAAATAATTTCCATCATAAAAATTCAAATCAAAACTACAGTGAGGTCCCATCTCATCCCAGTCAGAATGGCCATCATCAGGAAGATAAACAATAGCAAATATTGACAAGGATATGGGAAAGCAAGAATATTAACACAGTGTTTATGGGAATATAAACTACTACAACCACTATGGAAATCAATATGGGGGTTCTTTAAAAAAAACTAAAGTAGAACAATCTTATGATCCAGCTCTAACATTCCCTAGGAATCTAAATCAGAATACAACAGAGATGTCTGCACTGTGATATTTACTGTAATGGTGTTCACAATAACCAAGCTATAGAATCAGCCTGGTATCCATCAACATATGAGTGGATAAAGGAAATTATACAGATACCCATACCTACCCATCCTCTCCCACACACCATGGAATATTAGCCACATATAAGAATTAAATGTCAACTTCAGGAAATTGAGAGAACTGGAGATCACCTTACAATAAACAAAATAATTCAGACACTAAAAAACAAGTATCATATGTTTTCTTTCCTAAGTTTTCTATCTGAAAAAAGAGAAAGAAAGAGGAGAAGGAGGCAGGAGGGATAAATGGAGGAGAGGCAGGAGAAGGAGGAAAGGCAGGAGGAGAGGAATAGAAGAAAGAGAAAGGATAGGAGGAGAAAGAGAGGGAGTAAGGGAGGAGGGATAGGAGGGGAAAGAGGAGGTTTGCTTGAACATATGAAAAAGATTATTAGGGTAGAGGAAGGGGACCAGGGGCAGAGAGAGGGGAGGGAAGAAAGGGAAGTAGGAGAGAGGAATTTACTTGTTACAATATGTTCATCCATGGAAATATCACTATGAAATCCATTAATTTGTTTACTTAATGTGATTTCATGTTAACAATAAAAAAGAAAAGCAACTTTAATTAAATGTAACTGGTGGCTTAAGGTATCCCCTACAGTTTAGAAGGCATGCAAAAGTCACATAAACAGTCAAATATTCTGCATATTTTGGCACAGGGTTCACTTACATGTACACACTCCCCCAAAACCCAGAGGACTAAGAGTCTCCTCTCCATAAGAAGAATTAGGTCACATAGCATCTTTGCTCACTCATAAGGGGCTAAATAATAGACGCGTGTAGTAACAGCCTTGGAAAGACTGAACATTGAAGGTGTGTACTGAAGACACTACAGCTTTGTAAGGCTAAATGAAAGTGTCTAAGAAAAAAAAGTATTTTTCCCAAAGTATCAGAAAATATTTATAACTATTTCAAGATTAGAAGGAATAAATTTACAGAAAAAAAGTTCATCTAATAGAAGAGAAGGATGCAGACAATCTTGCTTTCCATCATTTCTTGACAAATATATAGTTCTTTTTTTTACCTCATTAGCAAATATAATCAATCACTGACAGGGACTCTGTAATAATCTATTCCCTTGCAGTAGTTTTATTGAATCCCACAAAGAGTCTTGTAGTATGCTTACTAAGTCTGTACTGTTACCAATAAGGAAACGCCTCAGAGATTTCTAGAAAGTTAATACCAGCAACTAATTATGACAAGAACAAACATAATATTTACTCATCTGGTCTCTATGTTCAGGCTCAACCAACCCTTGAATTTTCACTTACATTACTTCCCTTTGCAGTATGTCTTCCGTTTCTTTCGGATTATCATCACAGTTAGTCAGAGGTTCTAGCTGATTGGTACTTCACATGTACCTGAAACTGATTAACCAAAGTAGGGCACAAGAGAATGAGGATACCAGAGCATCATTACTAAGAGCTGAAGCTCTAGAAAGAGTGGGGAGAATCATTGACTAAAACCCTTCAGCAGGGACAGCTCCCTTAAGGATGTCCTGCACATCCCATGAGAAGGATTTCACACCAACAGAAACCTGTGGCTTGGGCTAAAAATGACAAAGCCTGAACAACAGGAAAAACATCCATTGTGGGGTGTGGTGGGTTCTATGAAGAACAGACATGGTATAGGAGTAACACTGAGAAGTGTAACACTCCATTGCTTGACAATATCCATCAAGAAATCAAAACTGTCCCCACTGAATCAATTGCTCTCAGAATAAGATACTTGCCATCTGTCTCAAAATTAGTCTCCAGTCTATGGTATTGTTTGTGAGCTTTCATAGATCAGATTTGAAAAATGCAAAGCAATTCACCCTGTAGATGAATAATTTTGGGGAATTCACAATTGAAGATTGGGATGGTCATTGATAATTTTAAGAAAGTGAAGTTTCTTTATTCTACCATTATCTAGCTAAGAAAGTAAGTTAACTGAAAGAATAGAGTCCTGGGAGAGGCAAAGCCATAGTGATTGTTGAGTTCTCTGTGCTGTAGGAGACACTACTGTGTAGTGGGTTCTAGTCTAGTTCCAGTGTGGCAGCCAAGACTCTCCAGCATTGGGCTATTCACTTAGCCCGCTGAGAGCTTAGCATCTTCATAGCTAACATGAAGAAAGAAAAAAAAAGTACTTTTCAAGAATGATGCAGAGACCATAGGTGACAGGTCAGCTGAAACAGAGGCAGGCATGATAAACTTGGGTAGTCACTTAACTGAATATACATTATTAATAATGTAGCCAAAAAAAAACCCTCAAATCCACAAATACATTCATTTTCCCTAAGAAAAACAAGGTAAAAATGAGATATTTCTTTAAGGTTTTTTTAAAGTATTAAATAAACAATTTATAGAGAGATATTAGAGAAATTATAAAAGTGTTTCTTAGAGAACTGAACTTTGATGACCGCTACATTCTCCACCATGAATATATTCCTGAAAGATGACCTCAAAGGCTATAGAAATACTTCATAACATGGAATAGATGCTATCATATTGCCCATCAGACTCCACTCTCAATATCTGTGGTATTTGAAAGCATTCCAACTAAGCATGGAGAGACAGAGAAGGAGTAAGCACACACACACACACACACACATGCAGAGAGAGAGAGACAGACAGACAGACAGACAGACAGACAGAAAGACCAGAGACACAGATTGAGAGACAGAGTCAGATAAATACAGAGACAGACAGAGAGGAAACAAAAGCTGCCAGGCAAGGAGCTTTATGTAAAAGAAATAAAGGCGCTATCCCGTATCTTCTAGGTTATTTGCCTATTCTTTAAAGAGTTTGGTTTAAAAAAAAAAAGCCTTCTTGCTAATGACATTGCACGGTACTAATTCCAAATAACCAAAAATAAAATTAAAAAATGTTTTCTATAACTGAAAGCAAGCAAAAGCATATTAATAAAATCAATTAAGTATAGAGGAAAATGATATCATTTCCATCTAAAATCATCCAGGAAAAAAAAAATCTAGTTCAGTGAGAATCTTTCCATTGGTGTTGTGCAAGTGCTTCTCTGGGCTGACGTTGGGCTGGATGGCATTCTGGACCCACCTTTCTTACACTGCTGTTGGCAGTAGCACAGTGATTGCTGTAAGTCCGCAAAGGTATCAGGTAGAGTTCATCCCAGCAGTGCAGAGAACTGTCCTCATAGGAAACCAGAAGACGTGACATGCATAGGTAATACTTCCACAAATCATGTCAAACTTTCCTAAGCATATTTCACATCCAAACACATGAGCAGCTGGCTAAGCTGCCGTACACTGCTTTAAAAGTGTTCAGTAAGGCAAATTGTTTCCTCTTCTTTACTAAAGAGCTTTCTTTTCAGTGGCTTTTTTTTCTTCAGTTTCAAGTGTAAAATCACCTTAATTGTCCAACGTAGGCTTGCGCTGTTCCCTAGGAGAGCTATTAGCCGGCAGCAGAATATATTCAGTCTCGGGTAGTTCAGAGCCAAGGAAATGGTGATTTTTTTTTATCATTTGAATATTGTAGAGGAGAATAACAAAATTTGAATGATTTTTTTCACTCTCATTTGGAAGTTATTAGTAGACTTTCCTTTGTTTCATTGAGAGAGAAGAAAATACAAAGTTACAGCGAACCCATATGGCCAGCAGGAAAACCCCATTTAATTGCTTTATTGCCAGAAATGTTAACTAACTTCCTGAAGAGGCAGCTCAAATGAAACATATGGCAGCTATTAAACAGGGTCTCTAACAAATTCTAAACTATGCTTTTCTATGAGAACTGTCTCATAAGAAACAATCATATTTGGTGTGTCCATTCCACAAATGTTTGATGAGACCGACTTTGCTCTTGAGTATATCCAGCCAGCTTTCATGAGAAGTTTCTGGTAATCCCTAAAATAGATAGAATATTCTGGGACTTTAAAACAAGGACTTAACTCTATTCCTCATGCCCATCTAGGAAGTCAAGGGTAAAAGGACTATCTCGGGAGCATTGCCTCCTTCACTACGGTTCAATGTCTGAAACCATTCCTTTTCCACCTGGATAATCTTTTATTGTAAGATTTATTTATATTTTTACTAATGTGTACATATGTTATGCAACATATGTGAGTTCCCCATGGTGCAAAAAGAGAGAATCAGATCAGTTATTCAAACCCAGTGTTGGAAATGAAACGTGCGGGTCCTCTGTAAAAGCAGTAAGTGCTCTTAACCACTGAGTCATCTCTTCAGCCCCGCACCTGGGAAAATTTTTTTTTTTTTTAAGCTAGGTCATTTTTTTTTTATTGGATGATTTATTTACATTTCCTATGTTGTCCCCTTACCCCATCCCCCACCACCCCCTCGGAACCCCCAATCCCCTCGCCCCTCCTCCTTCTTCTCTGTGGATGTAACCTCTATCTACACCCCCCCACTCCCACCTCCCCACCCTCAAAATTCCCACCCCCTGGGGCATCCAGCCTTCATGAGGTCAAGGTTCTCTTCTTCCACCTATGCCCAGCAGGGCCCTCCACTTTTACATATTCAGCTGAAGCCCTGGATCCCCCCCTAAGTGCTCCCAGGCTGGTGGTTTAGACCCTGGGAGCTGTGGTTGGTTGGTATTGTTGCTCTCCTCATGGTGCCACAAACCCTTTCAGCTCCTTCAGTCTTCACTCTAACTCCTCTATTGAGAACCCCATGATCAGTTCAATGGCTAGTTGTGAGCATCTGCCTCTGAATATGTCTGACTCTTGAAGGCCTCTGAGGAGATATCCATATCAGGCTCTTATCAGCATGCACTTCCTGTCTTCCACATCAGCATCTACCTTTGGTGATTGCACATGGGATAGATACTCAGGTGGGGTGGTCTTGAGACGGCCCCTCCTTCAGTTTCTGTCCCTCACTTTGTCTCCATATTTGCTCCCTTGAGTATTTTGTTGCTCCTTCTAAGAAGGACCGAATCACCCTCACTTGGTCTTCCTTCTTTATGGACTTCATGTGGCCTGTGAGTTGCATCTTGGGCATTTCAAGGTTCTAGGCTAATATCCAATAATCAGTGAGTGAATACCATGTGTCTTCTTTTGTGATTGGCTTACCTCACTCAGGATGATAATTTCTAGTTCCATCCATTTACCAAGGAACCTCTCGAATTCATTGTTTTTAATAGCTGAGTAATACTCCATTGTGTAAATATACCACATTTTTTGAATCCATTCCTCAGTTGAAGGACATCTGGGTTCTTTCCAGCTCCTGGCTATTATAAATAAGGCTGCTATGAACATAGTTGAGCATATGTCCTTGTTATATGTTCGAGCATCTTCTGGGTATATGCCTAGGAGTGGTATAGCTGGATCCTCGGGTAATGCTATGTCCAATTTTCTGAGGAACCGCCAGACTGATTTCCAAAGTGGTTGCACCATCTTGCAGTCCCACCAACAATGGAGGAGTGTTCCTCTTTCTCCACACCCTCGCCAGCATCTACTATCACCTGAGTTTTTAATCTTAGCCATTCTGACTGGTGTGAGATGGAATCTCAGGGTTGTTTTGATTTGCATTTCCGTGACGACTAAGGATGCTGAACATTTCTTTAGATGCTTCTCGGCCATTCGAGTTTCTTCCGTTGAAAATTCTTTGTTAAGCTCTATACCCCATTTTTTAATAGGGTAATTTGGTTGTCTGGAGTCTAATTTCTTGAGTTCTTTGTATATATTGGATATTAGCCCTCTATCAGATGAAGGATTGGTAAAGATCTTTTCCCAATTTGTTGGTTGTCGTTTTGTCCTATTGACAGTGTCCTTTGCCTTACAGAAACTTTGCAATTTTATGAAGTCCCATTTCTCAATTCTCGATCTTAGAGCATATGCCATTGGAGTTCTGTTCAGGAACTTTTCCCCTGTGCCCAAGTATTCGAGGCTTTTCCCCACCTTCTCTTCTATTAGTTTCAGTGTATCTGGTTTTATGTGGAGGTCCTTTATCCACATAGACTTGAGCTTTGTACAAGGGGATAAGAATGGATCAATTTTCATTCTTCTACATGTTGTCTTCCAGTTGAACCAGCACCATTTGTTGAAAATGCTGTCCTTTTTCCACTGGACAGTTTTAGCTCCTCTGTCAAAGATCAAGTGACCATAGGAGTGTGGGTTCATTTCTGGGTCTTCAATTCTATTCCATTGATCTTCCTGCCTGTCTCTGTACCAATACCAGGTAGTTTTTATCACTATTGCTCTGTAGTACAGCTTGAGGTCAGGGATGGTAATTCCTCCAGAAGTTCTTTTATTGTTGAGAATAGTTTTCGCTATCCTGGGTTTTTTGTTATTCCATATGTATTTGAGAATTTCCTTTTCTAACTCTGTGAAGAATTGAGTTGGGATTTTAATGGGGATTGCATTGAATCTGTAGATTGCTTTTGGCAAGATGGCCATTTTTATTATATTAATCCTGCCAATCCATGAGCATGGGAGATCTTTCCATCTTCTGAGATCTTCTTCAATTTCTTTCTTCAGAGACTTGAAGTTCTTGTCATACAGGTCTTTCACTTGCTTGGTTAGATTCACACCAAGGTATTTTATATTATTTGCAACTATTGTGAAGGGTGTCATTTCCCTAATTTCTTTTTCAGTCTGTTTATCTTTCATGTAGAGGAAGGCTAATGATTTGTTTGAGTTGATTTTATAACCAGCCACTTTGCTGAAGTTGTTTATCAGGTTTAGGAGTTCTCTGGTGGAAGTTTGGGGGTCACTTAAGTATACTATCATATCATCTGCAAATAGCGATATTTTGACTTCTTCCTTTCCTATTTGTATCCCTTTGACTTCTTTTTGCTGTCTAATTGCTCTGGCTAAGACTTCCAGTACTATATTGAATAGGTAGGGGGAGAGTGGGCAACCTTGTCTAGTCCCTGATCTTAGTGGGATTGCTTCAAGTTTCTCTCCATTTAGCTTGATGTTGGCTACTGGTTTGCTGTAAATTGCTTTTACTATGTTTAGGTAGGGGCCTTGAATTCCTGATCTTTCCAAGACTTTTATCATGAAGGGATGTTGAATTTTGTCAAATGCTTTCTCAGCATCTAGTGAGATGATCATGTGGTTTTTTTCTTTAAGTTTGTTTATATAGTGGATTACATTGATGGATTTCCGAATATTGAACCATCCCTGCATTCCTGGGATAAAACCTACTTGATCATGATGGATGATTGTTTTGATGTGGTCTTGGATTCGGTTTGCTAGAATTTTATTGAGTATTTTTGCATCGATGTTCATAAGGGAGATTGGTCTGAAGTTCTCTTTCTTTGTCGGGTCCTTGTGGGGTTTGGGTATGAGTGTAATTGTAGCTTCATAGAACGAATTGGGTAGTGTTCCTTCTGTCTCTATTTTGTGGAATAGTTTGAAGAGAATTGGTATTAGGTCTTCCTTGAAGGTCTGATAGAATTCAGCACTAAAACCATCTGGTCCTGGGCTTTTTTTAGTGGGGAGGCTTTTGATGACTGCTGCTATTTCCTGAGGGGTTATGGGACTATTTAGATGGTTTATCTGCTCCTGGTTTAACTTCGGTACCTGGTATCTGTCTAGGAAATTGTCCATTTCATCCAGGTTTTCCAGTTTTGTTGAGTATAGGCCTTTGTAGTAGGATCTGATGATTTTTTGAATTTCTTCAGTTTCTGTTGTTATGTCTCCCTTTTCAGTTCTGATTTTATTAATTTGGATACTGTCTCTGTGCCCTCTGGTTAATCTGGCTAAGGGTTTATCTATCTTGTTGATTTTCTCAAAGAACCAACTCCTGGTTTTATTGATATTTTGTATTGTTCTTTCTGTTTCTATTTGGTTGATTTCAGCCCTGAGTTTGATTATTTCCTGCCTTCTACTCCTCCTGGGTGTATTTGCTTCTTTTTGTTCTAGAGCTTTTAGTTGTGCAGTCAACTTGTTAGTGTGTGCTCTTTCCAGTTTCTTTTTGTAGGCACTTAGAGCTATGAGCTTTCCTCTTAGCACTGCCTTCATGGAGTCCCACAAGTTTTGGTATGATGTGTCCTCATTTTCATTGAATTCTAAAAAGTCTTTTATTTCTTTCTTTATTTCTTCCTTGACCAAGTCATCATTGAGTAGAGAGTTGTTCAGTTTCCATGTGTACGTGGGTTTTCCATTGTTTTTGTCATTATTAAAGACCAGTCTTAATCCGTGGTGATCTGATAAGATGCAAGGGATTATTTCAATCTTTTTGTATCTGTAGAGGCTTGTTTTGTGACCAATTATATGGTCTATTTTGGAGAAGGTACCATGAGGTGCTGAGAAAAAGGTATATTCTTTTGTTTTAGGATGAAATGTTCTATAGATGTCTGTTAAGTCCATTTGGTTCATAACTTCTGTTAATTTCAAAGTGTCTCTGTTTAGTTTCTGTTTCCATGATCTGTCCATTGCTGACAGTGGGGTGTTGAAATCCCCCACTATTATTGTGTGAGGTGTAATGTGTGTTTTGAGCTTTAGTAAAGTTTCTTTTATGTATGTAGGTGCCCTTGCATTTGGGGCATAGATGTTCAGAATTGAGAGTTCACCTTGGTAGATTTTTCCTTTGATGAGTATGAAGTGTCCTTCCTTATCTTTTTTGATTAATTTTGGATGAAAGTCGATTTTATTTGATATTAGAATGGCTACTCCAGCTTGTTTCTTGGGACCATTGGCTTGAAAAATTGTTTTCCACCCTTTTATTCTGAGGTAGTGTCTGTCTTTGTCACTGAGGTGCGTTTCTTGTATGCAGCAAAATTCTGGGTCTTGTTTGTGTATCCAGTCTGATAGTCTGCGTCTTTTTATTGGGGAATTGAGACCATTGATGTTAAGAGATATTAAGGAAAAATGATTGTTGCTTCCTGTTATTTTTTTTATTAGAGGTAAAGTTATGTTTGTATCTTTTTTGGGGGTTGTTGGAAGATTACTTACTTGCTTTTGCTAGGTTGTAGTTTCCCTCCTTGTGTTGGCATTTTCCATCAATTATCCTTTGAAGTGCTGGGTTTGTGGGAAGATATTGTGCAAATTTGGTTTTGTCATGGAATATCTTGGTTTCACCATCTATAGTGATTGAGAGTTTTGCTGGGTATAGTAATCTGGGCTGGCAATTGTGTTCTCTTAGTGTCTGTATGATGTCAGTCCAGGCTCTTCTGGCTTTTATAGTCTCTGGTGAGAAGTCTGGTGTAATTCTTATAGGTCTGCCTTTATATGTTACTTGACCTTTTTCCCTTACTGCTTTTAGTATTTTTTCTTTGTTTTGTGCATCTGATGTTTTGATTATTATGTGACGGGAGGTATTTCTTTTCTGGTCTAGTCTATTTGGTGTTCTGTAGGCTTCTTGTATGTTTATGGGCATCTTGTTCTTTAGGTTAGGGAAGTTTTCCTCAATAATTTTGTTGAAGATATTTACTGGCCCTTTAAGTTGGGAATCTTCATTCTCATCTATACCTATTATCCTTAGGTTTGGTCTTCTCATTGTGTCCTGGATTTCCTGGATGTTTTGAGTTAGGAGTTTTTTGCATTTTGCATTTTCTTTGACAACTGTGTCAATATTTTCCACCGTATCTTCTGCATTTGAGATTCTCTCTTCTATCTCTTGTATTCGGTTGGTGATGCTTGCGTCTGTGACTCCTGATCTCTTTCTTAGGTTTTCTATCTCCATGGTTGTCTCCCTTTGAACTTTCTTTATTGTTTCTATTTCTAGTTTCAGATCCTGAATGTTTTTGTTTAATTCCTTCTTTGTGTTTTCTTCCATTTCTTTAAGGGATTTCTGTGATTCCTCTTTAAGGGCTTCTGTTTACTTGTACTCTCCTGTATTTCTTTAAGGGAGTTACTTAATTCCTTCTTATAATCCTCTATCATCATCATGAGAAGTGATTTTAATTCTGAATCCTGCTTTTCAGGTGTGATGGGGTGTTCAGGGCTTGCTATATTGGGAGAATTGGGCACTGATGATGCCAAGAAACTTTGGTTTCCGTTGCTTATGTTCTTGCGCTTGCCTTTCGCCATCTGGTTAACTCTGGTGGTACCTGCCCTCACTGTGTAAAACTGGAGTCTGTATTTCCAGTTATCTTGCTTATTGCAGAGCTCCTCAGAGTCCAGAGGTCTCTGTGGTCTTATGCTCCTAATCTCCTGGGTGGAATAACTCCTGGGACTCAGGCCACCTCTTGGATCTGGAAATCCTTCTGCTCTGAGTGCAGTGGGTCCTCGATGACTCAGGATTCAGTTTCAGCTGCTCTGAGTGCAGTGGCTCCAGCTGCTCTGAGTGCAGTGGCTCCAGCTGCTCTGAGTGCAGTGGCTCCTGGATGACTCAGGATTCAGTTTCTCCACAGGACAGGAGCAGACTGACTCTGTGTCTGCTCCAGCCCAGAGGACCTGGGAAATTTTAATCATCTGCTACTCGGCCATTTCTTTTAACACCGTAAGGTGATAGAGCTGACCAATTGCACTCAGTACCGATCATGTGAAACTGTTTTTTTCCTTTTTCAACTACATTGAGAATTCCACACTGAAGAAAATTGTTAGATTTTTGTACCCAAGATATCATAAGACATGTAATTAAGAGTGAATATCAAACTTGAAGTAATTGAATACTAAGTGTCAGCATTTTCAAATTCCTCCAAAGCCTAACTCCATGAATTTGATCAATTTACTCATAGACCATTTTCTAGAGAGACAACTTGACCTGAAAAATAAGCCAGTGGAGAGCTATCCAGTTGTTATGATGTGGTCTACCTTGGACAGAGATATTATCATTGTCCAGGCACATTAAACTTTTACTCTCTTTTTCTCCTGTTTTGTAATATAACTGTTACAATTATTTAATAGAAATGTGAGTTGGTAAATTAAAGCAGCATGGGGAACATGGTATGATTCCAAAATAATCAGCAGCAGCTACACGAAATATAGACATGGAGCATATGAAGGGTAAAATATTTTTGTCTTATAACTCAGCTCAACGATTAGAATTTTATGAAATAATTCAATATACTACCAATACATCTTTATAATCAAATATGGGAAATACCTAAGTGTTCCTAGTCAGCTTATAGTTTGGGGTAAGGATTTTAATTTATCTTAAATGTCTTAACTATAAGAGGACAATAGCTTAATTTCTACCAGTCCCAAATGAACATATGCACATCTGTTTTATAATCTCAGTCAATATCTTGTCACAGAACGTCACAGACATGTTTTCTCTATCAACCAGAATGCTCTGATAAGTAAAGTGAAGGCCAACATGCCAAAGGCTATGTACTAGCTTCCATAGTTGACCACGGGACTGTAAACAAGCTACTGTAATCTATAGCACAACATACAGTAGTTCTGAGGATTAGGTGGATTTGTGCGGTGGAATTTTAAAAGAACAGTTACTAACCACTAAGTGTGAGTTGCTGATTATACTGTGGGCCTTACTCCATGAAGATTCTTTAATTGCCTGTCACCATCATTCACAACCTTGTCCACAATCAAAAGCCTTCCATTGCCAATATGCTTAGTCACTTAACCGAACTTGAAGTTAAAACCCTTCTGCTGAAGACACTATGCACTTTGGTCACACAGCATGGGAGAAGTCGAGCTGGTACCGATCTGAAAGCTCCCTCCCTATTGACTGGTTTTCATGGCACCAGAGGATGTCATTGATTATGCTGGAGAAGAGAAATCATCAACAGTGAATTCTTTTTTGTCTAAGTAATCATTTTA
Organism: Grammomys surdaster; assembly: GCF_004785775.1. Lineage (NCBI taxonomy): Eukaryota > Metazoa > Chordata > Mammalia > Rodentia > Muridae > Grammomys > Grammomys surdaster. The sequence continues at coordinate 12,765,069 of NW_021604630.1, read as the reverse complement.
TTCATTTACATTTCAAATGATATCCCCCTTCCCGATTACCCCTCCACAGCTCCCCCCATCCCATCACCCCTGTCCTCCCTTCCTTTTGCCTCTAGGAGGGTGCTGCTCCTACTCACCCACTCCCACTTCACTGCTTTAGCATCCCCTATGCTGGAGCATCAAGCCTCCACAGGACCAAGGGCCTCCCCTCCCACTGATGTCAGATAAGGCCATTCTCTTGGGATCATCAATCGTCAATGTCAAAATCTCCTCATTGGTATAATAATGGCATGAATGTTATGAAAATGACCAACAGTTATCTGATCATATTTAAGGCCCACTTCACCAGAGGGCATTCATATTTAAACCTGTAAAACTTGCCTAAGGACGTCATACAGAATCCACTATTATTTCACTAAGTGAAAAATACAGCAGACTGCTTTGTAAATATGTATCCCTACACTCATAGATTAGTGAATCTCTCAGCCTTCATCAGGGAAGCCTCTCTCTGTGTGTGCTCTTCTCTGTTTGTGTCTCTTCCTGTCTTTCTCTCTGTCTGTCTGTCTGTCTGTCTGTCTGTCTCCATCTCTGTCTCTGTCTCTGTCTCTGTCTCTCTGTCTCTCTGTCTCTCTCTCTCTCTCTCTCTCTCTCTCTCTCTCTCTCTGTCTGTCTTTCTTTGTCTCTCTCTTTCACATTCACACATACACTCACAACAAATCACCAATGTAAGAATGCCTTTCTGGCCTCCATATTTCCTAAAGACAGAAGAACTAAGTAGTCTGTGTTCAGTGATTGTCATATAGAAATCTCAATGGATGGGTTGTCTAGACTGTAAAAACCTCTGTAATTTGCATGCACATATATGGATGTACCCACACACTCTTCTACATGCAACAAACACACACACACACACACACACACATGTTAATGCCTCTGTGCTGTTTTATACAAGAACAATAGAATTGAGAACTAGAAATTCAGACTCCTTAATTCATTCTGAGTATCCACAAAGAATGTGTTAGCAGACTGCTCTGTAAGCTTTTGCAACATTTCATTTTATTCATTCTTGCCTTTATGCTTAAAATAATAAAAACAATAATGGAATGGAATTTTTTAAATTTTTCATATCAATAAGTTAACCCATGGGATCACCACCCAGAGTAGCAATAAGCAACTAAGCAAGGATGCTTCCTTTTCAGCACACCTAGGATGCTTTAGGGAAGGCACAACATTCCGTTCTCCCAGCAGCCCTAAGAAATACATGGGATTTTCCACCCATTAAGAAAAAGAGTCAGGGAACCTCATTCAAGGATTTACAGACAGTAGAGAAAGGCCAAAGACTTGAAATGTGCAGACACTGACCAAATAATTTGCTTTGTGAGCTTCCAAAGATTAGGATAAAAAAAATCCACCCAAAGTCTGAGAGTTTGTAAGATTAATATACCACCAATGCCACTTAAGCATAATATAGTCTGATTCTAACTTCAGACCAGAAGATCATTGCAACCTGGAGGATGTGACTCTCACACCCAGGTCTAATGGCTTCACAGACTACTCCACACACAATGCTGATTTGTTTTGTACTGTCTAGATCTAGTTTTTACTTTGTTTATGGTGCATTATTTGTAATGATATTAGTTATTTTTTCTAATAAGGTCGTAATTTCGTGCATCTCTTCTTTTTCAGGCTGCTCCATGTATTGGAGAAAAGGAAACGGCTGGTGAGTTGACATTTGGGTTGTGTTTTGTCTCCTACCTGTTTTAGAATAAAATTACACCTTAAAATTGAAATCTCTGTCATATGTAAAAAGCGCTGATCTCATCAATTTCTGTGAGAAATGTTGGCAAATCCTTAGCAAATCAGTTGTTCTCAAAGAAAACTATGGCCTGTTAGGATTTAATTGTTTCAAAGGCCTTCCTGTAGTGTTACAATTAGTTTCAATTACATTTTTTTTCTCTCAGGGGGGAAAATGATTGATGTTAACCAATGCAATGAGGTGTGGTCTTTGAAATTTCATTGTTGGTCTTCATCAATGTTTACTCTTTAACGTCAAGTAGCTTGTTCAGTAATCAGAAATAGATGTTCTTGATGGATAACATTGAGAGTGTATGATTGAACATAGTTAGGAAACAATGAAATTGATGGCGAAAAATGATATTGCTTTTCACATTCCGGGATGCTTGTAAGTATTCCACAGTACTGTGGGGAAATGGGAAAGAACTGATGAATGTCGTGAAATCAAGAGAAATTAGACTGGAATTGGTACAAGTGTGTGCTTTAAAATCTTGTGGCCTTTCTCAATATTGTCTTCTGTGTTCAACCTAAAGAAAATAAAGACAAAAAGAAAAGTATAACCAGTTAGAATGTGCACCGCCTACTTGAAGCATCTCGTTTCATTTACGGACATGTAACATCGTTTAGTTCATAAACATGTGCTGTTTAAGAGCAAGTTGTGTCGAACCAATAGAAAGTATGACTTCAAGTTCCTTAGTGAGTTTAGGGCTTGTGGCGTATGAGTTTTTACTTACTCATATTTATTTATATATTTGTTTGGGGGAAGGAAGTGTACACACATACCATGGCATGACTATGGCAGTCAGAGAACAATTTATGGGAGTAGGTTTTCTCTTTCTACTGTATGGGTTCTGGAATATAACTTGTATTGGAAGTTTGGGGGTGAGAGCCATCTTGTCAATCTTCATGTGTGAATAGGGGATGTTCATGTTTTCTTACCGGGATCTTGTCTGACAGCTAGGAAGTTTTCACACCAAGATCTTAGCTCTTTAACATTGAGAGCAGAAGTTACCTATCATGTTTAGTTGGTGTCTGATTTATTCACTCGAATAATAGTGAGAGCCCTTCAGAATAGGAAGAAATGATTAAGGTGGATTCAAGTTTCTATGAAGAAATAATAAAATTCTGTGATGAATGGGCTCTGGTCATACAGATTAACACCTACTGGCATCAAGTGAGTTTAGAGTAAGCCATTAAGAATGTGTTCACACAGGGCTGTCTAATTAAACAAGAACTAAATGGTCAAATGTGTACATCTACATCTTAACAACAAAGCAACTTAGGCCCTATTTTGTCTGGGGTTGTGACAATTTTTGTCATTCCCTAGACTAGCTGTGATTTAAACTAAGTGTATAACAGCAATATTGTCGTCTTATTCCAGAATAACAGCAAATTCTTTCATTCTCCCAAGGGAAACAATTCAGTTGTAAACTGTTGGCTGGTGGGGGGAGAAAGAAGGGAAGGGATACACTTGTCTGAGAAGAGGGAGTAGCTAAGCGCCAACTCCTTCCCCTTCCACTTAAATGGTGTCACGTGGACATGAAGGAGTGCTTCACTGTGTCATTTCTCGGATATTTCAAAAATGCCGTCATAACTCAGGATTCAGAACAGCATAAGCAGAGTGCATCACCTGTTTCCTGTTACCTTTCACATGCTTCTCCTCTGCAACAGAAAGAAACATAAAATTGACTGCCTCACTTTCTAATATTTGTGTTTAATATTAAGGAGGCAAATCTTTCAAAGTTGATAGACTGCATGGTGGTGTATGCCAGAAGTTGAAAGGCATAGGCTAGAGGTTCACAGAGTCAGTGCAGTCCCAGGCTACTTAGCAAAACCCTATCTCAATATATGTATGTATACTGGATGGATAGGTGGATAGGTGTGATGGTACAATTCCATAATTAGTTGAAAAGCTGATACAGGAGGACAGCTGTAAATTCAATGAAAGCCTAGATTACATAGCAAGTTCCAGACCAGTCTGGGGATTGCAAAAAGAGATCTTGCTGCAGTAAATGAATAAAAGGGGTCAGCAAGTGATCTCAGCCAGTAAAGGCACTGCCACCAAGCCTGATGGCCTGAGGTCAGTCTTCTGAACCCACATGGTGGAAGGACAGAATTTTTCTTTTGACTTCACACACTCACACACACACAATGTAAATTAAAAACAGACAGGGGAAAGAAGTTGATAGACTCAGTTCATGGCACTTCATAAGCTCTTGCTGAAGAACTGAACCAGCTGAAATATATCACCTTGCCCAGCCTCAGGAACATGAATGTCCCATATCACATACTTGATGAACTCATGTTGAATTCGTTCTTGTCTACATTAAAACATTTCTATGTCTGTGATATATTCCTAAATAAATTTTACTTTATAAATTTCTAGAGAAAGTGTTGTGCTTATGAGGAAATGCAATTTTTATTAAAAATATGAGTGAAAGAAAGAGATTACCAGTTTGAAAGTTAGTGAGTTCATCTGTCAAGATGATCCCTTGTATTTGAATAGTCTGTGAATAATGGTATCAGATCATGCAGTCCAAATGAGAACACTATTTGCTTCAAAAGTTGTGGAAGAATGTCTATATCTAACTCTTCTCTTTCTAAGCTTGTCATATTCTGTGGAAAACATCCTGAGTGGTCTCTGAATGTGACTTTATTTGCTCCCAGCTCTACGACCCTCTGGTTTTAAGTTCCCACTGAAGAGAAGTACTATAATAAAGCCAGAGGCTTACTCAGTCTTCCTGAGTAATTGAGTTCTTTAACACGATTAAAACTTCCTATCCACCCTAAGGGCTGCCTTTTTTCTTTCCCTTTCTTTCTTTCTTTCATTTTTTTTTCTTGCTAACTGAAGGCAGCCTATTGTTCCTTAGTAAGAAGGTCTATCTTTAACTTGTGTGACTTCTCATCGGAACCAGCTGAAACCTACTAGAGCAGGCTTTCTGAGTCTCTAAACAGAATCACTTGTAGTGTACACACCCTCACTCTTGCATAGCCTTGGATTGTTCACCGTGGTCTTAGCCAAACTTCCACTCCCATCAGTGCTGCTGAGCTTGCCCTGAAATTCTACTCCTGTGCTCCTTCCTCCTGAGGACCAACCCTCCAAGGCAAACACTGAAAACAGCACTGTTCTGTGCACCCATCCCATAAGTACTTGCTATCAGCTACATCTTCTGCACATCCTATTAGGGTGTTATGAAAATTTAGTTATGATAACAACTCAGAGTCTGATTGTAGGATCTCAAACTCATCTCGGAGAATAATTTCCACAAGTTAACATCCTGCTTCTCCCAACAGAGCATTTCTTTAGTACTTTGTTCAAAACTTCCTAGGGGAAAAGAATGATACTAAAACTGCTTATAGGAACCTAATGTCAGAACACGTATTCTTAGGACTGAAGTAAATAGTCTTAGGACCAACCAATTCATTCATAAAAGAATTAGACTCAAATCACACAAGTATCAGTATATTTTGTTTTTCTCAATCTATGATATTTTCATTATTAGTATTAGTCACTAAATGTGTTCACCTAGAAAATGGGCCCAGTGGGGACAATGGTGGGTTACAACCCCAGTAACAGCAACGTTTAGGATCAAATGGTCAAGTCCAAACTGCCGATCTTGAAAAAAAAAATCAAGATCCCCCCACACACACACACAAAATAAAACAAAACAAAACAAAATGAAACAAAACAAACAAGAAAACCACAGAACGAGCCTTGAGCCACTGGTATCTTCTCTAGTACATCTGCTCCCTATCTGTTTAGCCTTCAGCAAGTTATGCAACTTCCTCTTTCTTCTCATTTACCAGTATAAATAAAGAAACCGACTGCCTTGCTCTTGTTGTAAGCAGGGAAGCCTAGTGCATAGTGAGTTCTAAAAGCATAGTACGTTCTTATGACAATCAGTAGTGCACATAACCACTGTGTGCTGGGCCTCATAAAAACTAGCTATGTCGCTGCTGTCTGTGTGTATGTCCTCAGGACATAACACACACATAACAGCTATCTACGTAGCTGCCCTTGTAGAAGAGAGATCATTTTCCTCACAAATCTAAGCTGATTCAGACACATTATTTATTGCATTCCAGGCCCAGTTGGTCACATTGTAGCCTCCCTTCAGAATATTTTCTCTTTGAGACTGAAATCCTCTCATGAATATCTATATCTACAATTCAATATCTACAAAAAATTAGTAATTGAAAAGAATATATTTCCTTTGTACTTTTGTTTTCATAAGCACACGGTATACCCAGTCCGGTGCTGTTATTGGATCCCGTCTACCCCGAAACCAGACTCACAGAGGATCCAGCTGTTCCTGCTTGCCCTTAGAGTGCGTGAGGTCCTGTCAGCTCCTCCTCAGACCACACTCTCTCTGCCATCCCTCTCACTGGAGGCTCTACTTTCATTGGAATTCTTCAACACGACCCAGAACTGTTTCTTTCCCTGCTTTTTATAGATTTATTTTAATTATATGTGTATATGTGTCTGTGTTTTGGGGTATGTGCCCATGAATGCAGATGTGCTCAGAGACCAGGGTTTGGATTTCCTGGAGCTGGAGTGACAGACAATTTTGAGTTACCCTGCAAACCCCACTCAACTTGAGTCCTCTGCAAGAGCAGTACAGCTTCTAACCATTGAGCATCTCTCCAGACCCTCACTAGGGCTTTTATAATGTTCTCTAGTTAAATTCTATGCAATTGAACCTAATGAGACACTTGTTTCCCACTAGGAACTTCATTGATCATATACATATACATACACATACACATACACATACACATACACATACACATACACATACACATATACATACATACACATATATCTCATGTATATCATATACATATACATCATATACATATGCTAGTATTATATATTATACATATATATTAGTATTCTTTTTTTCTCTATAATATTCTTTGATTAGGCGAATAGGTTGATTTGTTGGTTGGTAGATCCAACTAGAGCCACCGCATCCAACCAGAGAATGTTTTCTAATTTTTTTCTGCCTCTCTCCCCTTCTGCCTTGATGTGAGGTATAAACTTTTTCTTATTAAAAAATAAATAAATAGAAAAGGGATGGTAAATAATAACTAAGTTAGAAACTAAAAGATGTCCAATTTGGAAAAAAAAAAGGTAAAGGTTGCTTTTCTTCATGATAAATAAAAATACTTACATTAAATACAGTGGAGGAGAAATACATTTACACCAGTGAGTTAGAATGTTCGTTATTACAGAAGCATGACGTAGATGGTGTAGCTTAGAAAAGAGATACAACTTAGTCACTAAAATGAACTCTTGAGATACGCGTGAAGAGTACTACAGTTCACCTTGAAGTTTCTCATGCTAAAGCTCAAATCTCAAAACACCTTGTGTCTCCTTACACAATTGTCTGTGCCTGTTGTCCTTAGCCATTGTGGTTAGGGCGCTATCCCCCAGTCTGTTGCAGTTTATTAGATCCGACAGTATTCTCACCTCTTTAATGACTCATTATCTAGGCAGAGCCAGCCCTTGGCCTCTGCTCCTAGGAACAGGCTGTGTGCTTTCTGCTGCAGTTCTTTATCTTGCTTAGTTATCCTCTGGGTCTTCAGCCTGTCTTTGTCAACAATGCTATCTTTGTGTCCCATGAAACTAGAAAAATTGGCTTCCTTGTAGGTGTTGTGGAAACCTGTTCAATCAAACAACTATAATCACAAAAAGGCTTCCAATTCAATATCAGTGATGAGAGTTAACACTCTTCTAAAAGTGGTGTTTAACTTTCTCTCTTTATCCCTACTTTCTTCCACAACTGACAAATATCTCAGCCAAGTAATTAATTAATGGTGGGTAGCTGGAGATCTATCCCGCATGAATGAGCAAAGGGTACCATTGAGGAAAATGACTTTGAATCTAACATTGGCTCGAGTCCTTGGTTGTTTTTCTTAGAATGTTTGTTCTCCTGCCTTGAGGTTATTTGGTTGACCATAAAAATGCTAAAAATCAAGATAATGAATAATTCAGTCTGGAACTCGTGTGAAAGCTATCTTTCAGACAGATAGAGTGGAGCCGCACTCTCTGCAAACTTAGTGTTGTGGTGAGCAAAGCAGAAAACTAACAAACAAACACTGCTTTGTGACAAAGGAGTGAGAAGAGAAATCTGGGTTTCTGTCGTTTCAGTCCACATTCCTTGTAAACACAGTAAAGGACAAAACCCAGACTGAGTGCCATTTGGTATTAATTTCCTGGGCAGCCTTTGATCAGTAAAAAGGGAAATGCAGATGAAAATATTTTTAAAAGAACCCCTGCCCACCCCACCCCCCAGAAAATAAAAAGACACTTGCCCTTTTCCTGGTCTGATTATCAGAGATAGTTATTACCAGTTATCAGTGTGAGAATCTCCAAGCTAGCTTTGATTGGAAAAAAAATAAAAGGACTGCCCAATTTCAGATTTCTTTGCAAAACTTCACTGTTTCCTGTCTCCAACTTAATACCAATAGCATTAGTGTAATTTCTGTCCCCTGTGCCAAATAAACTACAAGCATCTTGAAAGACAGAATTTTGTTTCATTCAGCTCTGTATCCCAGCGCCTGGCAGTACTCTAAGTGTTTGATGTTTAGTAAATACATGAATAAATTGAAATTACATTTAAAATCTGCAATTGCTTAAAGCTCTGTAGTGCTGTCAAAGCCCACTGTAGAATCTTCTAGTTCTAAGTGAAGTTATTCCCATGACTGCAAAGACCCCCTAGCTGCTTGCTGAGTGCTCACAGGATCTAAAAACTGTCTGTATCGGGCTGGGCTCAGCTCAGCCAACATCCCAAATTCCCTATCCACTTTCCCTCTCAGAAAAATGACTTTAACTATTTTTTTACAAATAGCATATAAATACTCACTTGCTGCATTTTTTTTTAAGTTTTATGGTCTCTACTTTCCTGCTTTTTTTATGAGGAAAGAATTTAGGGTATGCCCACACATAACCTCACAGTTTCTCTGAAACCTAATGTAAACTCACCCATGAAAAGTTGACTGTGTTTGAGTGGGCCATTGAGAAGAAACACATTAGCTTCCAGGTATCAGGAATTCCTTTAATGTGTGTGTGTGTGTGTGTGTGTGTGTGTGTGTGTGTGTGTGTGTCTGTGTCTGTGTCTGTGTGTGTCTGTATGTATTCTATTCTTAAATGCCAAATTATTTGACATACAGGATATTTTAAAATATAGTTTTTTTAAATATTTCTCATTTTCTATTTTTAGAACATTGTTAATTAAAACAAATTTATTTTATCTATTTTTCTCCATTATATTTTAATCAATACTGATAGGTATTTTCTATTAAGTTCTGTCTGTTTCATCTGCTATATCCTGCCTGGAAATATTCTCCCCCAGGTCTTTCCAGCTGAAGGTCTGACTTGATTATAGTCTTCTTTCAGTATTTAGTGTTAAGATGTATTTCTGTCTATTTATTTATAAAGCTCCTTCCACCGTGATTTCAAACTTACTTGGACTGAGAGATGACTGTAGCATCTCGTAGAGATGTAGCAGAGCAGGACTCTATGTATCTATGAGGGGTCTATAGACATGACTGGGCCATGAGGGCTCTGACCTAACCAACAGTTTAATCCATTAACACACTCAAAATTTTAGGAGATTACTGGAAGGTAGTAGAACTGTGGAATTCAGAGTCCTGGTTAAGAATTTTGTCACTAGAGGTATGCCTCTGAAGGGTATTCCTTACCCTGGCCACCTCTTGTCTCCTTTTTCCTAGATGTCATGATCTGAGCCAGTATCCACCACAGCTTCCACCATCCTGAGATTCCATCTCATCCCTGGATCAAAGCAGTAGACACAACTGACCTTGGAATGTAGCCTCTAAAAGCATGAACCAAAATCAGTTCTCCTTCCATTTAAATTGCCTTTATGGGTATTGTCACAATGATGAAAAGTTGTGCCTCCTATTTAATCTCTGACATACAGCATGGCATACTGAACAGAGCAAGTGCATTAAAAATATTTTGGGGAACAATCTGCTTATTTGGCAGACCAAGAAACGTCGGTGGGAAGTTGGTTAATTGTCAGTATATTGATGAGCAGGACTTTTCATGATATTTGACAAAGTTAATATTTCTTTTCTGAAAATGTTCTGTGGACATCGTACTCCTCTTCTGGGAAGGACTGGCTACTGGTGATATGAAGAGGTGACAGAATTATCTTCATGGGCAGATGGAAGAGTTTTGTACTTCAGTGGTTTAATCGGTGTCTGACTGTTTCAGTTAGGGTTTCCATTGCTACAAAAGACACGATGACCAAGGCATCTCTTATGAAAGAAAACAATTAACTGGGGCTGGCTTACAGTTTCAGAGATTCAGTCCATTATCATCATTGCAGAAAGCATGGCAGAGTCCAGGCAGACATGGGTTTGGAAAAGGAGCTAAGACTTCTACACCTTGATCTGCAGGCAGCAGAAGGAGACTGTCTTCCATGCTGGGTGGGGCTTGAACGTAGGAAACTTCAAAGCCTGCCCCACAATGATACATTTCCTCCAACAAGGCCACACCTCCAGTGGTACTCCCCATGGGCCAAGTGTTCAAACACATGCGTCTATAGGGGTCAAACCTATTCATACTACCACACTTATTTTGTTTTCTTTTGCTGGGGGCTGACGGATGGTAGGGGGAAAGCAACTTGGAAAGGAGAAAAGGGTTTGTTTGGTTTACATATTTCAAGACACAGTTCATTAAGGAAAGCCAAGGCAGGAACTCAAGGTACAAACCTTATGGAAGCAGGAGATGGTGCAGAAGAGGCCATGAAGGAGTAATGCTTATTGGCTTGCTCCTCCTGGCTTGCTCCATTTATATTTTTATATATCCAGGACCACAAGCCCATGGGTAGCATCACACATAATGGTCGGGACCCTGTCACATTAATAATTAATCAAGAAAGTGTTTTACAGTCTTGCTCACAGGCCAATCTATTGAAAGCATCTCTGCTGTGATTTCTTCTTCTGAAATAACTCTAATGATGTCAACTCGACAGAAAACTAGCCAGAACAACTGTCATTAACATTTCTGCTATAGAAAAATTAACGAGTCACTTATCTTTCCTGAAGAATGATCAATACAAAAGGCACCTTCGCTTCCACTTTATTCAGAAAACAAAAGAAGAACTTTCATTGAGTTTAACTCACACTGGTCTTTTCTTGGGTGTTCTTCAACTGCCTTTGTAGAATTTCTCACACATGAACAGTGATTCAGTTAATTTTATTAATAGTGTGAATATATAGAGAGGTGCATACAGGGTAATTATACATTGACTGTGATTTCTCTAGAAGGTGATTAAATTTGGAGGTTAAACATAACAAAAAATAGCCTTGACCTGTTGGAGATGAAATGACATCTTCCCTTAAGCATTCTTCCCTTACTTAACATCTATTGGCTACAATAACTTTGATTTGTTTTTCTATTGGCAAGAGTTTGAAATCAGCATCTCTTCCACTGGGTTAATGACCATCTGTATTGAAGGATAAAGACAGGACTTTGGCATATGATCTATCTAAGAGGAAAATCATGAGTTGTCATTTTAAAAATGATGCCCAATTAAAAGCTTGTGTTCTGCTTGTTATTGAGTATAGACTGTCTAGAGAATTAATCAGAGGAAGAATGGATCCTGGATAAGGGGAGCTATTTTGTCCTAATTAATGTAGCCAGGTAGAAAAGTTAAGAGTCGCACAAGTGCTGCCTAACCAAAACGGTTGGTCGCTAAGGAGCCTCATTTCAGCTGTCACAGCAGGGTAATGTGTTTGCTTTCAAATTTTCTCAAGCGCGGGCTTCTGTAGAAAACACATTCCAGCTACTCCCAAAGGCTCATGTTGTAATATTCCCCTTAATGCAAAGGTTAACTCCATTCTTTCCTATGGATCTAAGAAAGGGTGAGTGAGGGACAATGTGGGGCTGCAAAGGGATGACTCATGGCTTCTTTAGTCTTCCTATACTTTAAGTCTGTGCTTCGCTTGAGTGTATCCATCAAGTATTTTCCCACTGTCCAGTGATTTCCTGAAAGGAGACATTTTTTTTTCCTGTACTTCTGAGACCAGTATCCTAGCAGGTGCTTGGGTTGGTGAGTGTCCATAAATGATAGAATGGTTTAACTAACAGCATGCCTGCATTGTGTTAGATGCTCAGCAGGTAAACATTTACTTCATTATCTAGGTTCCCCATTAGAGAGATGCCTGTGTCCTGTATCAGAGGGAAGGAGGAGCCAAGCCTCGGTGAGGCTCCTAAGAGACCCAGAGTCAAACTGTGGCTGCACCAAATGCTTAAATGCCAAAACTCCTGAGCTGATGAATCCATTTTTCCATAATCTGGCCTTACCCTTCCTTTCTGACCTTCCACTTCTAACATGCACCTTCTGCTGTTGCCATGGTAACAATTTCACATTTTTCCCCCCTGAATTTTCTCCATCTGCCTTGACCTTTGCTACTCCTGTTTGTTTCCCTCCTGGAAATTCTCTTCCCTGTCCCTCCAAAGACTTGCTGGTGCCGTACACTCACTGTGGCATCTCTTGTACAGCCCATGCCCACACTAATTTCACACTGTTGAGAATGTTGCAGCTGTAGTATGCAGACTTTCCCTATGCCAGTTGTTTATGTTCTTCATCCTAGATGGGTTGAACCCATCTAGGATCTTGCTTGATCGTTCTGTTTGCCTTACTCTTGCATACAGCAGCCTCCACATTATCATTTGAGACATCACTAAACACAGTGCTGGGCACCAAGAAGGAACTGAGATAGTAAAGGAGCACTTCTTTTTTTTTTTTTTTAACCGAAGTTTTAAGTTGACAGCAATACTAAGTGAGGAGCAGAGCAGTACTGAGTGGGGAGCACAGCAATATGAAATGGGGAGCACGGTTCAAAGTGTGATATTCCTCTGGTCAAGGCAAAACAAAGGACATGGTGACACAGGGCACTGTGTACTGTACATTTAAGCCTCTCCAAAGCTTGTCATGGATTGGTAACTTCTTTTAGGTACTGAATAGTTCTTTGTGGGTATATATAGTAGTCTCTTTATCCATAGAGAATATAATGCAGAACCTCCAACGGATGTTTGAAACAGTAGATAGTATAGAATCCCCTATATACTTTGCTTGTTTTCTAGACATAAGCTATTCAGTAGTAAACAAGGTCTAGTGGGTACAATGTAAATATGCTGGTTGAGAATGGTTCACGTTCCAGGTAGGAGAGAACAGAACAGCAAGATTGCATCACAGTATTTGGAACATCTAAAATATGAACTGTTTGTCCCTGGCTATCAGCTCCCGTTCTTGGGAGGTGACTGTCATACTAGCAGAACCAGTCTGGATGGATACCTGCTTGGCTGTCTTTGTTGGATACAATACAAATGAATTCTGTACACCTGGGTGCTTAAACATCCATCCCCAAATTTCAGTGACTAGACAGTTACAGTTTATCTGTCTCTGAGAGTTCTGATGCTTATCCCTCCCTGAGATTTTACATCATCACCTATTTCTAATAGATGTGTTTTCAGTCTAAATATATACCACAATGAGTAGGCTTTGGGTCTCAGAATATGTTATAATTAGCCACCATAAAGAACCAGTTTATATTTTCTTATTTATCTAGTCTCGCAAGCTCTAGCAACATCTGAGTAGATAGTGAACGCTTGATAAAATCATAAAGTTTTCACAAAGATACTGTCTTTTATGTGACAAAAATCATATTTCTACATCAAAATTATGTCTTAGCACATTGAGTATCTTTCCATTTCATCTTCTTTCAGTAACATTTATCCAAGTCAGCAGCACCATACCTGTTTATAAGATCTGGAAGTTTTCTTTTTTACTCTTCAGCAAGTAAATGGTTTCCCATTTTCTATGTCTTTTAAAACAATTTTATTGTATCCCAGGAAACTGCTCTGTTTTAAATCTGCATCATAACTTCATTACAGTGCGGCTGCTCCCAGCAATTCACATGGTGCTCTATACATTCATGTTTCTCATTAAAATTAAATATTTAGATGCAAAGCAATAATACCTAACACTGTACGCTTACAAGAGGGAGGAATATAAACAGTATAATTAAATGTGTTTATCTAAGAAGATTATAACCCAAAAACATGAATGTGGTACTTAGTACAGATTTATAAGTAAAAAAAATCTTCAAGAGAAACACTGAATGTTTTAGAGATAGTCTGTGCATTTTGTCCTATAATGAAAGAATACACTTATGTGGGAGCATTTCTGTAATGTTTTCTTCTACCTACCATTGTCTCGATATCATCTATCTCTCTATCTCTTTATCTATCTATCTATCTATCTATCTATCTATCTATCTACCTATATACCTATCAACTGTCTCTTTCAGTTAAGTCAGGATTTCAGCATGTAGGTTTTTGTAAAATAGAATCTTTTGTCCTCGGAAGGATGTGCTAGGACAAGCATGGGCCACCACCAACTATGATTATGGGAGGGTGTGTCTGTAGTGTGTGGAGTGTGTGTGTGTGTTCATGTGTGTGTGTGTGTGTTCATGTGTGTGCAAACATGCAGGGTCTCTCAGATTTTGCTAAACTGGCTAGCCTAGGATTAGCTAGTCTCCACATGGCCTCACTACCACCAGCACTGGGATCATAGGCATGTGCCACCACACACCCAGCTTTTGTCCGAGTGCTGGCCAACTAGACACAGAGTTTCATGTTTGCCTGGTGAGCACTTTACCAATTGTGCCATCTCCCCAACCCGGCTTGGATTTTCTTTTTGTTGCTATTTCTTCCTGAGGCTTCCTGAGACTCCCTTCCAGTTGAAGGTAAAAAGCTGATGGTAAAAGGGGGCGCTTCCCTTTGTTGGGAAAGAGGATTGCCCGGGTGCCCCAGCAGATATAAGATTTTTCTTATTTTGTGACTTTAGAGGATCAAGGAGCCAACTTAACGTTGCGATAAACCTCCCATTGTTTTATAATATTGTGGTGCACCAAGTTTAGGCCCTTTAAAAAGCAGAAGTGGCTGAGGCTGGGGATATAGCCACGTTGGTATTATACAGGCCTGCCTAGCATGCATAAAGCTCTAGGGATCAAACATGGGAATGTTTGTGGTGCCCCCTGTCTGTTAGCCCAGTAACACTCAGGAGCTGAAGACCTGACAGCCAGAAGTTCGAGGTCATCTTTGACTACACGGGGAATTCAAGGCAAGTCGTGGCTATATGAAACCTTATCTCAGAAATAAATAGGTACGGAGAAGGGGGTCATCTCAGTGTGACTTTGTGAACCCGATTCTGAGATGGGACTAACCATTCTGCAGCTAATCTCAAGCTGTTTTCCTAAAAGGTCCACAACAATAAAAAATTAAACACATCCCCATCCTCACTGGCAGGCATGCGCACATGCAAGTGATACAGACTAGAAGAGAGTTGGGATGGACACATTCAAAGTGTCCTTGCAAAGGGAGATGTATAGACAACTGTAGATGCACCGCCGGGCCTTAGGAGAAGGCATTCCAGTCTAGACCAGACTCGAGCTCTCTAAAACGCGTTTCAGATTCAGATTACAGAATGAGAGACATTTCCCTGCAGGAAACGACATATGAAATTTCAGCAAAGTCGGTTTAGTTCGATTACAGCCAGAAGTGAGCAAGAAACGCTTCTTGTATGCGTTCCTCATAGAACCCGAGTAAGCCACGCTGGTGCGCTGATCCATACACGATGCTGCACATCTGGAAACTCTTTGCTCCATCTGTGCTGGGGTTTCAGCCCCTTGCTCTTTCTTCACCATTTCCCATGACTTCAGCTACTTCGCTATTTTCTTTAGTGAAACTATTTAACCCCTGGAACTTCAGGGTTTGTTTTGTTATTTTCAAGAGGGAGGCATGCAGGAGACTTCCTCATACTTTTTTTTTGGTTTGGTTTGGTTTGGTTTGGTTTGGTTTGGTTTGGTTTGGTTTGGTTTGGTTTGGTTTGGTTTGGTTTGGTTTGGTTTGGTTTAAGGCCTTTGTTGTTGTTGTTGTTGTTGTTATTGTTTGGTTGGTTTGTTTTTGGTTTTCTTGTTGTTACTGTTGTCATTGTTGTTTTAAGACGCACTCGAATTTAACTTTTTCAAATTTCTTTCAGTATCTGTTCCTACACACAGGATAGAAATGTCAATAAGCGTAAATATCTGACTAACCCTGTGGGATACTATTTTAGATCCCTTAGACACAATGTTTTGGCATTTGTTTTAATTGGTTCATTATTTATGTTTAATCTTCCAATTCAAGGTTTTGATTTCACTTATTCCATGTATTATTAAGTGTTGAAAAGCATGTAAAATAAGGTTGCATATTTGCAAAAAAAAAAAATAAGATTTCACAATACTTACTATCGTCCTGTATAATTAAGAAAATAGTTGCTATTCCTAAGCCTCAAGTCAGTTACATGGCATTGGTCCCCAGGAATAGAGCCTCTCTCAGTGGACCACACCCTCCTCCATCAATTAGCTATTAAGAAAGTGCCCCCCCCAGAGTGGGCAGACAGGCCCACAGGCCAATCCGAAAGAAGCAATTCATTAATCAAAGATCCCTCTTCTCATAAATACCACTCAAGAATTATCAGAGTAAAAATAAAATGATAATGTTTTATCGAAAAAATAAAATATTTTTAAAAGGTTTGTCCTAATTTTGGAAAGCACTTGCTTTAAGGAGCAAAATAAACATATTTCTGGACGCTTCCGTGCTTACCACTCCAGATTTCTTGGGTTTAGAAGTCACAAATGTCAATGCACTCTCCAGAGGGCTTCTTATTAACACTGAGGGGTGAGAATTGTTGGCTGCTGTCACAGCCATGGCCCCCATCTTACCCTCCATAGACACACAATTTTAATTTTTGCTTTGAAACCATTATGTTATAACATAATCCTTCTAAAGAGTCAAACAAATTATCATGATACTGGGTAGCTACTAAAAGATTCTATCTTACTACTTGTAAGCAAAAATATGTCTACTAAACCCCATATTGTACTTATAAATGTATGTAGCACACTACACATGAAGTGTCTATAGTTGAAGTGAAGGAAGTAAGATACATATGTATAATTTATTCAACAGAGGGAATGATCAAGGGTGGCTTACGGAGCATGTATTTACCTTTATCTTTATATCTTTATGTTATCTTTAGTGAAGTTACTCATTATTCGGTCTGTGAAACTGAATACCATTTAAGGTTTTGGTAGTAAGTCCATATACAATACGATGGGGATAGAAGGACGGGGGTGGATGTCACACTGCACCACCACTAAGGTTCAGTAAGTCAGTATATAAGTTCTTTTTACATGTAAATTTCCCGATAGCCCTGCGCATACACCCTCTCTTCTTTCAGAGCTAAACTCTACATCGTGAAGCAGCCCAGAGAATATTAATACCAAGCACCAAATGCAATAGGAATCCTGGGCTTTGTAAGACGATGAAGTAGGTATTAGACCCTCGGTAACACTAGAGAGCATGATAGGAAAAGGACTGAATGCCTCAGAGTAAAAGAAAGGGTGATGGGACCAAAGAGACTCAGACACGGGTGGGAAAACAGCACAGGAGCATCGTCTTCACAATCTAGTCATCTTAGAAACAGCCCAGGGACACGGAGTAAACATTCCGTAAATCCAAACATGCTCTGTGTTCTTTAGGGAGGCTAGCACACGCTTCAGCTTCCCCTCGATGGAACCAATGTTCCCTACTCCAGCTTGATCTAAGTGCAGCCAACATTAGCTCTCCGTTCTCTTTAGCTCTCACTTCCTCCGCCTTGCACTTGAATGATGTGATAAGGGGAAACGCACTGGGCGCAAGTGATGTTGGTATGCGCTGCCTTCCTGCTTTGCTTGTTTAGTTGTCTCAGGATTTCCTCCCTCTAGGTCTTGAGAGCACGTCCCCTTCGGTGTGAAGGCGGCCTGCTGAGCAAGATAAGTGGTGAACACTAAGCTGTAAAATTCTCAAGACACCCTGGACATTTTAGCTGAAGGACCCGTCACCTAAGCTGGAGTTGTCCAAAGAAGCTGGAGGGTACAGGGATGGACGCCTTGAAACTGGAAAGGAAGATCTGAGGCATTGCTAGGCAAAGAAAGCCTTGGCAAGGTCGGAGTGCGGAAGTGCATATGGCTTGATGATGCAATCGTGCCGCCTGCCAGCTGGAGCCCAGAGCCTGTGTTCAGAGAGGAAAATAGGGAAAGAGAGAAAAATAAGATAATTTCAAGCTTCAACTGGCCTTGGAGAATCATTATAACTTTTACCAAGAACACTAAATCTTATAATCAGAGGTATTACCCCAGCTACAATATCTACATATCCCTATTCTTGTATGCAACAGTAAAAAAGAAAAATTAAAAATCAGAAACTGTTTGTTTTGTTATCATTACCAGAAACCATTTGATAATGGTCACTATCACTTTTTATAAAGGACTTCGTGTCTGTGTGTGTGTGTGTGTGTGTGTGGTGTGTATGTGTGTATACATATACCAGATTAATGACTGAATAGAGTTGAACATTTCCAGTTACTTTTGTTGTTGTTATTTTGAGTGACAGGTTTTGTTAAAATTAACTCCTATGTTGTTATAACTCAACCATTTCTTCCATCACAAATAACAAATGACATTCTTAGGGTACAGAAAAGATAGCATGAACTAGGAGAACTACAGAAAGCGGCTGTGTCTAAAGAGCTTGAAGTTTTCCAACTGATTTCAGAGCAAATGACCCTTTCATGAAATTCTAGCAACTTGATCCAGCACGTCTACCTGTAAAGAAGTCTGCTTTAAATAAGGACACTTCCCACTTAAGTGGGACAGTTGCTACCTCACTTCCTACCACCAGCTATGTGTGTTTTTCTTTTTCTTTTAATATTTTAACTTCCAGCATTCTTGCATCATCGACAACCCCATCTTCAGACCAGATGTGAACTGCTCACTCACTCGTTCCGCATGAAATTCCAAAGGCCAAACCACTTCCGTTTCCTTGAGAGCCTGTTTTTCCTTTCTCTACTTGAAATGCTGATGGCACTTACCAATGCTGCCCTGCTGTGTAAATAGAAAGAAAAAAATACAAAAAGCTAATAGCATTCATAGCATTCATGTGATCCAGAGGGTGTTTGTCTCCTTTTCTGGAACACAATAGTAAAACAACTGACCTACAAATTTTCACTTGCAGTCTTTGGTGGTTGTTGGACATGAGCAGTCACTGTTTGGGGTCTGTGGTGACACGTAATATTGTGGTGGGAGTGTGTAAGTGGGGACAACTGTCCCCACTGTGACCCAGGAAGAACAAAAGGAATAACAGAATAGATATCACAATTCCATAAAAGGGCAACTGTAATGACTCAAAGCCTCCCCAGTAGGTCCAGTGCTTAGAGACTCCTCTGCTTCTCAGCAGAGCCACCCTGGGAAACAATCTTAACATACTGGCCTTTGAGAGATGGTTAGCACCCTAACTGTAGCACAAAGGCTGGGTCACAACTTCACAAAACTATGTTTGTTCACATCACTGTCTCTTAGTACCTTATAGGTAATAATTCAGAATGAGGTTTCCCAAAGGCCTTTTTTTTTTTTTTTTTACCCAGACTATTTTAAAGGATAATTTAAAGGATAAGTTAGGGTTACTACTGCTATGCTGAAACACCATGACCGAAAGCAAATTGAAGAGGAAAGGATTTATCTGGCTTACACTCCCACATCATAGTCCATCATTGAAGGGAGAAAGGACAGAAAGTCAAGCAGGGCAAGAGGCTAAAGACAGGAGTTGATGCAGAGGTCATGGAAGGGTGCTGCCTACTGGCTTGCTCCCCATGGTTTACTTCATTTTTTTATAGAACCTAGGGCTCCAGCCCACAATAGGTTGGACCTTCCACCATCCATCACTAATTAAGAAAATGTCCTACAGGTTTGCCTACAGGCAGATCTTATGGAGATGTTTTCTCAACTTAGGTCTGTCCTCTCAGATGACTATAGCTTGTGTCAAGTTGTCATAAAACTAGCCAGCACAGTTGTGGAAAGATATTAATATAAAATTAAAATTAGCAAAAAAACCAGTAAAAGTACGAGTTGGAAGTTGTTTACCGTTAGCATCAAATACATATGAAAAGTATTGAGCAATCTAAGGCATTTCTCAATGACTCCTCTCTCCTCTGCTCATGTCTGACAACTATCTAGACCCAGACCAGCCAACGGCCACACACTGAAGAGATTCACAGAGCAAGAAACCCAAGCTAACTAAGCAGCTGGGACAGTCGGGAAAAAGGCTTTCTAAGACCTAGTTCAAGAAAGTCATGTGGGCATCAAATTGCTTTAATGGCTACCATGATTTTTGTTTTGTTTTGCTTTTTAACAATTATTAATGAAGAGATTCCATCTCCTTCGAAAAATGCATCTTTCCAGAAGGGATACTTGGGAAGAGTCTCTACTGCCCTGCACAATCCGCAAGTCCCCTTCTGGCGAATACATGGTCTACCTGCAGTATGGGTGCCTTACCTATGACATGGAAGGCCACTGTTCCCTGAGCCATTCAAAGTAGCCCAATGGCTCCTGGTGCTTCACTTCTTTCTTTTTTTTTTTCTTTGTTTTTCTTCCCTCCTCTAGCTTTCTTTCCTCATCCCCTTGTATGCCATCAGAACAGTAGGAGCTTCACTTTTTTCCCCCTGTGCTTCTTTCATTTAAAATATAACCTTTCTATTTAAAATATTTAAGGTTACATTATTTTTAAATACTTAGAATAGATTTTTGGGTTATTTTTACTGAGAAGTAACTATAATACTTGACTATTCTGTTGTTGGTAATGATGGCAAATGTCTTTTCAAATGTTCTTTTACATGTAATATGTATCCACACAAATAACATTTACCCCAGTATAATAATAACCTACCTTTATTAAGTTGAAATGTTTCTATTCTATTATACTGTATATGTTGATAATAATCAGTATTCAATATGAAATGAATCTGTCATGATAAAATTCAAGTTTTCCTAATATTGGCATATTATTATAAATATGTAATAATAGTAATGTCTTATTATAATACAGTTCAATCCAGTTATCACAACACTATTGATTATGTACATACTCATGCCAGACCACTTCTTCCTTGGTGAGGGAAAGACCACCTCCTATTCATGTCCCTGGGAAGATGGGCATGTGTCTAGCTTTCAGTGATGCACTTCTGATGACGAGCGTCTGTCAGAGAATTGTGACAGTCAAGTTTAGATATAAGATTCTTCTCTATGACGTCTATGACGTCCCATCTACACACCACACCAGCCCTCTGAAACCACAGCGCTAGTCTCTGTCCTACAATCATGCCTTTTGTATAATTGTCTACAAGTGAGAGGAGGAACTATTCATATTTTCATGCAAGTTTTTACATAAGTCTATATTTTTATTTTTCTAGAATAATATATGGGAGTGTGGTTAGTTAACCAGGATATATTTAACTTTATGTATAATATATATATATATATATGTATATGTATATGTATATGTATATGTATATGTATAAACTGAAGTGTCTACAAATTAGTTGAACCACTTTCCAATCCCATAAGCAATATATAAAACTTATGTATAACATTTATAAAGATCCACATGCTTTCCAGTGCATAGTGTGGTCCCTCTTTTTCATTTCAGTGGCAGTGCATCTTAGGAAAGTTCTATTTTGCTTTTCCCTGTGGTCAGCATGGCTCAGCATCCTTTTCTGAATTTATTATCACTCGTGAACCTTCTTTTGTGATGTAACAACTGAATCTCTTTACTCCTTTGTTGAAACATGGTTAGAGGACCTCTCTACGTGTTATGGGTTTACTGGTGCTTTTAGATGTGTAGCTCATGGTTTATTTAGTCTCCATATTTATTTAAGGCAGTGGTTCTCAACCTTCCTAATGCTGAGACCCCCTAATATAGTAGCTCAGGTTGTGGTGACGCCCAACCATAAAGTTGTTTTCATTGCTACTTCACAACTGTAATTCTGCTACTGTTACGATTCATGATGTAAATAACCATGTATTCTTATGGTCTTAGGTGACCCCTGTGAGAACATCATTAGACTCTAAGTGGGATGTGACCCACAGGTTGAGAACCGCTGATTTAAGTTGTGAGGTAAGGGTCAAGGTTCTTTTTTGAAACATTTATCTAATTTTCCTAGCGCAGTTTGTTGAAAATGATTATCACAGCACTTAAAAAAACATCAACTTACTGTAAAGTATGGATCTGCTCTTAGAATCTTCTGTTTGGGATTGGGTGGATGAGTGGGTGGGGACACATCTTCATAGAAGCAGGAGGAGGTGGGATGGGATTGGGGCTTCCTGAGTGGGGGCAATAGGGAAAGGAGACAACATCTGAAATGTAAATAAAATATCCAATAAAAAAAAGAATCTTCTATTTGGTTCCATTGTCTACAGCTCCATCCCTAAGTCATTATCACCCTGTTAGTAGACTATGACTACTTGCAGGTCATCAGAAAGTCAGAGAATGGAGCTCTTCCAAGACTGCTCTTCTTTTATTCAAAGTCACTTTGGCCCTTTATGTCTTTCTTAATTATTCATACATTTGCAAACCAATGTGTTATAAAACAGAAAAAAAAAATTGTCCAACAGGTTTTGGTTGCTTTTCTATTGTCAACTGATTAGCCTTGAGAAAACTATTTCCAGGAAGTAGGATTCCCTTAAATCCATGAGCATGGTATATCTCCTTTAGTTAGATCTTCATTTCTCATAGCAAGGTTTTATAACTTTTGGGCATTTGTTCTCACACAAGTGTGTGTCAAGTTTAACTCTTGGTGCTTCTCATTCATTATCATGCTGCAGATCTAATTCTCTTGTCTTATGTGCGTTGTTAATACACACAATTGGTTTTTAATATTAGACTTTAATCCTGTGACCTTGCTGAACATCCTCTTTATTTCTGGCTAATTTAACTAGGAAGAAATCAATTACATTGATGTCTTCAAAGAACTAGATTTGGATAGTCTAACTTGTTTCTCTGCTTTCAATTTTAATGGTTTCTGCTTATATCTTTATTATTTCCATTCTTCTTTCATGAGAGTAAGTGGAACCTTTAATCTGGGGGCTCATCAGCCTCATTGTTGAGATGCAACTAGTCTAGAGATTCTCACCAAATGCCCTGAAGTGTCTGAGTTCCTGTCACAGTAGCTGATGGGAGCTTCAAGAAGTGATCTGCCTACTGACTCCTAGTTCATCTTTGCTGGCCTTAGAGAGGTTCTTCTCATGACTGGACCAGATCGGCAGTTAGGGAAAAGCAGGGCAAACTTCTCTGCAGAGCCACAGAACTCATTTGCTCTGCTCCTTCATCTTTAGTTACTTCCCCCTGTACATGCTAACTGATCTCTTACCTTTGCCTCAAGACTATCAGGACATGTTTGGACTTCCTTTTCAGTAGCTCAAAACTTCCTACCAGTGAACAATTGAGGTTAAGACAATAATAGGAGTCAACTACTTGTTTTTAGCTTTCTCTCACAGATTGTGTGTGTGTGTGTGAGTGTGTATACATACATATATATATATATATTCCATATGTACTTTGTTCAGTTTCAGTGCTAACCTACCTTAAGGTTTTTCTAAGGCTTTTAAGGGGAATGACTATTACGTTTGTATATCAATAGGATTCCTTCATGCACTGAAGCTAAGTCAAACTGTAGCAGCTTTTTAGAAAACACTGTGGCATTGTGTGCTGACAGAGTTCAAGTTCTTGGCTAAGTGTGTTAACATGTATGATTAAATGGCTATAATCAGTAAGTCTCATTAACATAAAGAAGTGTATAAATTCCTACTTGCTCTGAATTTTATGTTATTCCTAAATGAGTATGATAGAGTGTGTAAAATCATCCAAATTCGCATTTGATTTTGCTGTTGCTTTAGTCACGTTGTGTACTGTGATAATTGTTATAATCCGATGAGTATTAGCACCTAGCAATTGTTCACAAATATTTCTTGCACTGTGTATATTTTATATGAAGGTAAAACCGAACACATGAGCGTTTTTGCATATTTCTCAGAATAGAAATCCCAGAGCATAAAAGTGAGCAAGATATTAATAATTTTTAATCCCAGTTTCAATAGTAAGATGCATGAAATAGCTAGTATGAGTTGGAGTATCCACGATTTAAAGACAGGATAAGCAGGCACAGTATTTTCTACCTCTGAGAGAGCAGAGGAGTGGTACAGCTACATCAGGATGCTGGATTAACTAGAATTGAGGACTGTGAAGAGCAAAGGATATGAAGAAGAAAATGAGTAGGAAGAAGAGAGGAATAAAATGAAATGAAGAGTAAGAGGGACAGACTTCCTCCTCCTGTAATTTTAAATGTACCTAAAATCTATTCTATTCTTACTCAGATCTGGCTAAGTCACACAACTTGCTAAGCCCCTGTCAGTGACCCAGCCCTTGCAACTAGACAACCAGCTTAGTGAATGGCATGCCTTATCCAGCATTAGTACACCTAAAGGACTGTGACTCCACAGAAGGGGTCCTCCCTTGTGTAGCTATCCCAAAGGCCAGGACAAGGAGAATATGCAGGAAAAAAAGTCATAGGTTGTAAGTGTGTGATTTATTTTACATTATGTTATGGTATCTTTGCTGTTTGTAGAAATTAGACTTATGAAAGTCATGACAAAAAAAAACATTCTGGAGGCATCACTATTCCACCTTTCTCCTGTGTTAAGAACGTTGAATGATGTTTATTACCAAAGAGATTCTCAATAAGAATCTAATCCCCGCAGCTCTGAATACAGAAACAGATCAAGATATGCAATTGCCACTTGTCAAAGCAAATGTTCACATCATGATCTCACTAGTGAAAACGGGCATCATTGCTGTGTACCCTGCATGTCAGGTGCTAGCTGTTAAAATAAATGCACATATTATAGACATTCTTCAGACTAAAAGATGTTTCCTTTCTTTCTGCAAATTCTCCTTTCCCTAGCCATTTGAATATCTACGCAAGGGAGAACCCCTTCTGGAGAGTCGAAATCCTTTAGGCATACTTAGTGTACTAGATCAGGAATTGCCATTTACTAAGCTGAGTGTTCAGTGGCAAGGGCTGGATCACTGATAGGGGCTAACCAAATGGAGTTTAATAAACTCCTTTCTACAGTCTTAAATCTGTCCACCTCCTGTCATTATTTATATCATCTAGAAACTAGCATTTTGGGCAGTCCTAAATGTTACAGTTGATTTATACACACACACATACAGAGCATACAGAGAGAGAGAGAGAATGGGGGATGGAGGGAGGGAGAGAGAGAAAGAGAGACAGAGAGAGAGAGAGAGACAGAGACAGAGAGAGAGCCAAGTTGCATCATAAGATCAAAGTGCATTCCTGCTACACAGCTTTGGAAAAGAAAGTGCCCCTGTCACAAACCCCAAGAAAATAGGACCTAGAAACACCATAAAATTGTAGTTTGTTTGTTGCTAGAAGACCTAATTAATAAATTATACAGAACTAGATTAGATCTATAATACATTAGTAAAGCAAGGTAATTGTCTGAAATAGAACCGATTAGGGACCTACTTAAATCAAACTCTCTAGGTTTAAATACAGATAAGAATCTCTGCTCCCCAGGGGTCAGGAAGTTATCACAGCTTTGCCTGGCCAGACTGGCTCTGACTACGGCTGACATTAAATTTTATGACAAAAATGAGGAACTGCAAAACTGTAAGATCACTTCTCATACAATTCCCAGGGGATCTTAAGGAACCAATGGATGTGTATCCCACTTTCCCACTTGCCCAGCTGAGACAGAACGTGTTATGACAGACTCTCCTCACCTCTTCTAAACATGAAAACTGAGTCATTTCAAATTTGGAAGAACGTAGCTTGAGGAATTACTATCTAAACTCTAGTTTCTAAATGACAGTTATCTGGATAGCCCTGGGTTAATGTGCAATGTTGACTTGGTTGAGAAACACCCAGATCAATTGTGGTGCGCCTTTGGCACTTCTAAAGAGGATTGAAGTAAAGAACTACCCTAAATTACCCTAAATGTGGGTGGCACAATTCCATAGACTGGGTCCCAAATAATAAAAAGGGAGAAAGAAAAACACACTACTGTGAACTGTGAAGTTCCCTTTTCCTTCTCCTTCCTGTGGGTGCTGAAGACCAAGCCCCTCCTACAGCCATGCTTGCCACATGATGGAATGCACTTCTTTGATGTGTAAGCCAGAATAAACCTCCTCCCTTCAGGAGACTCTTGTTCAGAACTTGGTTACAGAGATGAGAAACTTCTAGTGGACTCCAAGAAGGAAAATAATAATGATGATGACAATATTTAAATGGGCTCTAAATTAAAATGAGTTGGCATAGAAATTACAGTGTGCTGTCAATTGGAGCATGAGTCTAAATTCAAATGGTTTTTGTATTATATTTATGATCGATGGCTGAGATGTAGTCAGAGAGTTGAAATATCCTCACAACAAAACCTTCAGAAATAGGAATACAAGATCCCAGTTCTACATTTGGCTATAGTAAAATTAACAATGAGTGCCCATCTTGATTAAAACACTTATCTGGCCTTAAAAAAAACTTTTATCTGATAGTACGCCTATATTTCTAGCAATGGAGAAAAAAAGAAAAAAGCTGAGACAGGAGGATAGAGAGTTTAGGTCAACTTGAGCAACATAGCAATGAGATTGACATAACACAGACACAGAGAGAAGGAGGGAGGGAGGGAGGGAGGAGGGAGAGAGGGAAGGAAGAACAGAGGGAGAGGAAAAGACATTATTATACTCCCTCATTCCTCAAGCTGTTAATAACAGTTATGCTTCTCTTAATAACTTATTTTGTTAAAACTTCTCAGATAGGAGCTTGGTGAAACAGCTCAGTGGGTCAATGTGCTTGCCACCAAGCCTGACAACCTGAGTCCTGTATTGAGGTCCCACGCGGTAGAAGGGAAGAATCAACTCCTGCATGTTATACGTTGATCTATACAAAACTGTCATGTTACACGCAACTGAGCCCAGGGCCTCACACTCGATGGACATAGAGATCTATTATTTAGCAGGAAGGGTCCTCTCAACTGTATCGGTGCCTGCTAAGTCATGCCTAGTCCAGGGAAAACCAATAGGACCAGAAACAGAGAAGAACATACTTAATATGCAAGAAGCTTTGATTTAAAAATAATTTGAAGATGCCCCCCCCCAGAATGAATATATGTTGGGGGCTTAAGCACCAGTAAAATGGGAGGATGTGGAAGTGCTTGGGCCCAGCAGGCAATCTAAGGTCTCTGAAGAGCTGATCTTGGATTGAATTAACTCACAGGGGATCCAGAATAAGTCCTGTCAAGAGTCAATTGCTTTAAGAGTGAACTTGACCCTGAGCCACTCTCTTCCTTCCTGTTGGGCACAAACATCTCTTCCTCCACCACCACCCCCCCACGCTCACTTTACTGCCATGATGCCACCTCCCGTTAGACCCTTAAGAGAGGCTGAGCTAATAGGGCCACTTGAAAGTGTCCTTCAAAATCATAAGCTAAATAAACGTCTGTGTAACTATGCAGCCTCAAGTATTTCATTATAGCAATCAAAACAGTCCGATGTAGGAGCCCTGCGAACACTAATAAGTTGGGAACAGTAAATCTCGGGACATATGGGTTATTTAAAAGCTGTAACTACTACAGTTCATTATGTTCATCACGACTTCTGAGCAGTCCCGCTGTTTGCATAGTCTTTTCTATGATTAAGTTGTCAAAGGTGGATCCGCATTGCAGAAATGTAATGCTGCAGGAGATCAGCGTGGGTTGCAAATTGCCTTCTTGACTTCCAACAATTACAGTAGCAATTAGCATTTGCACAGCACCCGATGACGATGTGCACACTGCTTTTGCAGCGTCATCTCTTCCCACAAAGGTTGTGAACTGGCTGGGCCCTTGATACTGTCTCATGCCAGTACTAGGCTTCCCTCCAACCCTTGAAAGTTATGGTGTGGAATCAGAGGGACAGTGAGAAAGGAGACACTAGAAGTCAGAAAACCTGCCAAACTCGTGAGCATAGAAGTGGATGTTTGGCGTTTTAGAAACACAACAACGTGTCTTGTAAAAGAAGCAGTTGGCTCACGTTTCATTCCCAAAAGTGTGCAAGAACTGCCTGGTACTTAAAAAAATAAAAATCTTCTGAGGTGAGTGTTTGAGGCATAACAAATAATCGGCTATGCTTACTCAGAAAATAGATTTGCAAAACCTGGGCATATTGGAATCTAATTTCGAGGTGAAGGCTGGGTTTATCAGAATAAATCACTGACTGTAAAGGAGCTGGATGAAGAGGAAATACAGAGAGCTGGTAATTATTTTATTTTACAAATTCAAGCTCCCGTTTAAGAAACAGAACAGCCATGTCTCTTCTGCCATGTAACCTCAACTTAAAATGAGCGTTGGTCTCACAACCGGCCGGATCTAAAACCTCCGGGCCAAGAAGATCAGACGCTGCGCTGGTGAGAAGAAACCTGGATGACAGTGCTACCTGCTCCGGTCTTCTCTGCTCAATCTCGGAGGAAGGAGCGGTTGGGCTCGCATCTCCTGGACGTGGCGCAGCATAGCGAGAGAGGTGATTGGGTTACACCGGGCGCATCCCGATAGCGGGCGCGGGAGTCGCTGGCCCTAAGCCTTTCCAGATGTGGCCGCGGCGCGCGCTGGGCTACGGGCCAAGAGGCCGCCTGCAGCCGCGTCCCGAGGCCGCAGCGCCAGCCGCAATGCCTGCGTCCTGAGCACCAGGGAAGAACGAAGGTCCTGGGGATCCGCCCGAAGTCACTCGAGGGTGGATGGGGGACCCCAAGGGCCACGTGATGGCTCGGCCCCTGAGAGGCCCGCTGCGGAGGTCCTTCAGCGACCACATCAGGGATTCCACCGCCAGGGCGCTGGATGCTATCTGGAAAAACACCAGAGAGAGGCGGCTGGCAGGTGAGGGGCATGGGAAACAGCCAGGAATTAACCAGAAAGCCTTTGAATGCGCAGATTGTCATTAACTCTCGAAATTAACAAGCTAATCAGCTGGAATATTACAATCTCTGACTCTCAGTGTTGGGGGGGGGGATCTTTTTATTTTATTTCCTCTTATTATTGTTATTCGTTTGATTTTTTTTTTCCAGCTAGGGTTTTTTTTTTTAACTTTTGTTTTGTTTTGTTTAACCTTGAGAAGAAAAGCAAGGTCCTTTGGGGTGTCAGCGGTGGAGATGACGAACTACAGGCAGGAACCTGCAGCGTGGTCTATCAAGGATCATCTGAGCAGGTCTGGCCTGAGGTGGGCTGACCTGACTGGTGCAGGCCAGAGGCCTGGCAGGGTGTGTGGGTCAGTGGGAGTCCCGCCCAACATCAGTCAGGCTGGTGTTTCTCCCAGCAGAAGCTCTGAGTTTCAAGAGGGTACCAGGTGTGCCCGAAGCAGCTGTTTGAACTGCAGTAAAACATCAGTACATTGGTGCAATTCAACTGTTCTAGGGCTCCCGTGACAGACACCAAATGGCAGTGCTATGTTTGAAGGACTCCAGTGAGAAAAGGAGTTCTCTGCCTGATTCTGGATAGGAGGAATATTCAGAAACTGAGAGCAGATAGCATCTCACCGGGATGGGGAGTGACTCAGAGGAGAGCTGCCCTACAATTAGCCTTCTACCCTTGTTTGTACCCTTAGTAGGCTTTACTATGCCATCCACGTGGATGCGTCAAAGAGTATGTTTTTGTGACGTTGTTGTTGTTGTTGTTGTTGTTGTTGTTGTTGTTAATCGGGTTGTTTTCTGAATCCTGGACGGACTCCAGGAATGGTTAACTGTCTTAGACATGCCTCCAAAGGTTGATCCAGGTTTCTAGGCTACGTTCTTGACAAAAGGTCACTTAAGATCGAATAATTGCCTCAAGAACTTGAGGTATGGGAATGTAAGATGTCTGAATGTGATAAGGCAGATTATGAAGATAAACACGAAAGTTCCATACCGTGGTATGCTGTTTGTTGGAATGAGTGCGATTTGTATATTATCTTTGAGGCAAAGTCTCACAATATATCCCAGACTTGCCTCCTTCCTCAGCTCTCTGAGGCTGAGATTATAGGTATGAATCGCCATATCCTAAATCAATGTTTTTTTTTTCTGTTAATCTAAGTAATATTGCCCATGACAGGGAGAGGTTGAACAATGTTAAATTGTTAGTTAATATAGCAATACTTAATTACTAAAGCAGGGTACAGAGAACAAGTTACTTTAAAATTTTACAATGTTATTACTGCTTGCAAACAAAATACAATGCCTTAAGTAAAGCAATCAAACTTTCTAAATTATCCAATAACAAGCTACAGTTGACCAAAGGAGGCCAAGGATAAATATACAAGTATAAGATGCCCAACTAGAGTTGACTGACTTAATAAAAGAAAGAAAAAAAACCTATTCCTTCATAATCATAACATTTTTATTATTAATACAACAACATTTGGATTGTGGCTTCGTGTTTTAGCTTGAATGTAAGGCTACCATTAAACACTACCGTTTTCCTGGATTTCCTCTTTGATTTTCCTGAAATCTAGAGTTTGACAGCTGGGAGTTGGAAGGGGGGCAAATGAATATGAGAATATTATGGCTTGAAAGTTCTGTGTCCTTCACATTTTTTTGGTTATGTATTAACTGTCTATTTGTAGAGTCCAAATGCAGGAGCCAATATAAAGTCAGTAATGCAAACCACCTGGAGAACAATCATTACTTTTGATGTGTGATGAAAAAACCGAAGCATTCCCTCAACTCTGGCAGCAAATAGGATTTTGCTACTCCAGTCTCTCCAAAAGAATTCTCCACATTACTTGGCTCTGCAAGGCAAAGCGTAGGCATGCTAGAATGTTTATATAGTGGAGAATGTGGGCAAGAGAAAAAGAACCTGGGTTACAACTGACACTGATGGCTGGGGACCTGGACGCTGTTGCGTCCTTCCTGGTCCTTGGCTCATGGCTGACACTGTCACTATTTGTAAACTAGAGATTGGTCTGTTACATATCCAAACCCCAAGCCTCCTCACCAACACCCATCCCTTCTAGCAATTCTGCATTTAACCCTCCCACTGAGCAAAACACTAAGTCACAGCTGTTCAGAGTTCATGGAGATTCATTTTCTGAACAGTGGAGAAAATTGTTATTATATTACACCCCTCCTTGGCCTTCCCTTACAGAATCGAGGGCGGTGGAAAAATCCCCCACCTCCCCCTTCACTGTGAAACAAATGAGGTGACAGGTAAGGGAGTTGGAAGCGTCAGTGGAAAGTACTTCTGCTCATAACGGCTAGAAAGCCAGAGCTGTGGTGCTGATGGCACTGGTGACTTGCACCAGGCTTCTCTAACGACCAATCATAGGGTGTGGCAGTTTCTACCTAGGCAAAGAGTTTGATCATGGGAAGATGTTTTAAGCTTTCCTTTTTAGGTTATTTCTGTCTCTCCCATGTCTTGGTCAGTCTCTCTCTCTCTCTCTCTCTCTCTCTCTCTCTCTCTCTGTCTCTCTCTCTCTCTCTCTCTCTCTGTCTCTCCCTCTCCCTCCTCCCTCTCTCTCTCCCCTCTCTCTCCCCCACACTTCCTCCCTCCCCCCTCCACTCCCATAATTTAATAGTTTCTATTTATGATACCTTATTTATTCCACGTACAAACCTGTCATTTACTTCTCCGTGCCTTAAAAAATCCCTTGAGGATTCTGTCTGTCATTTTAAAGGATCTGCAGTCTTATATAAACAAAATGCAAATCTGCCACTTGTGAGAAATGACCGGACAGATTGCCTTAATTTCACCCCTTCGATTTGTGCCCCCGCACTGTCCCCAGTCACAGCCCCTATCAGTTTTGCTTACCTATGTCCCCAGCCCTCCAGGCTTCTTTCTTAAGAGCAGATTGTATCACTAAGGGATTGGTGGATGGGAGCTTGAGAGTCATGCTAGTTGATTGATGGGGCTCATACCCCATCTGGCTGAACAGCATGTCTTTCTCATCTCTCTCTGAGCTCCTCACAGTCTAAGCATAGCTTCCCCTGTGCTTGCCTGCCCATCTCCCTCTTACTTGGTACCCGGACATCTTGGCATCAAAGTGCACTTCATTCCCCAAAGCCATTTGCCTCCTTAGTGTTTCACACAAGGCTCCTTGACCTTATGTTAAGATGGGATTCAGATGAAGCCTATGACTCACTTCTCAGAATATTTACCAATGTGTGAATAAAATAATAGAAAATTGTGAAGACAGCCAATTATAGTGAAACATATCTATAGACATGTTCAGATCACAAAATGATAGTAGCTTAATATGTACTAATTATATGATGATTTTATAATATAGAAACTTAGGTATACAGTTTTTAAAGACCCCAGGGCACAGACTGCTGAGTCCTAGTTAGACTAAGAACTACCCTGTGTCCTGATCTGGCCTAATCTTATCTCTCATCTCTTTTTTGTCACTAACCAGCATAAATAGAAAAACCTAAGAAGCAATGGCTATTATTAGGTCACCAGCATAGAGCCTGCAACTTTACTGTTAGGGATCAGAATGACTGCAATGCACAGAGGTGCCTGGAGTTGGTCACTGAGGTCATAGGAACCGTCAGCGGACAGAAGAATGGCAATGATGTGTAACTGAGAGTGAGCTGAGATCCACATAACTGCAGAGTAGGGGTGGATAGAGATGTCTTGTGATATGTACAAAAGTGCAGTGTGATGTGGAAAAGCATGGTTTTTGTTGGGGACACAGTCCCAGGGACATCTAGTGGCTATAGGAAGGGCATCTCATCTACATTCAGGGTTGTGGAACCTGCTAAGGAGAGCTTAAGAAACTCAGTGTATGATTTCCTGCACTGTCCAGCTTCCTGAAGCCTTCAAATCTATCCACAGATCGTAAACTAAAAGTCTCTGGTTGACACTTAATGTGGTTTTCAAATGTTGCTGGTAGCTTTGCTGTGCACTAGCTCTTGACCCAGTGAGGCACCAAGGGTTGTAGCTCCCATAAAGAGCACCCATAAACAACAACTCCTACCAGTGCGATGCCCAGTTCTCATAGTGAGCTGACTATAGTGTGGTATATATTTGACACAATTCCACAAACCAGACAACTCTAAAGAAAACTAGACTAAAATTGAAGGTAGAAAGAGTTTAAAAAAAAAAAAAAAGACTGAAAGTAAGATAAATCCAGACTCTGCCTATGTAGTAACTTTCTTCAGCACAGAAAGAGAAATTGATAAATTAAAAGGAAATTAGTTCTACTCTTTAAAAAGTAAAATTAATAAAGTGAAATAAACACACAGTATAAAACCATATAGATTGGGAAAAAGTAATGCAATGTCTCTATTAAAGACATAGCATCTTGATCTCTAAGGGGGATGGAATCTAAGTGTCTCAAAGGTTGAGACGCAAGGCGGGATGCTATTTCCACAGCTTAGGAAGAAAAGAGGTTAATTGACTATAAAGTGAGAAAGTTTAGACAAATTACAATCTAGATGAGCTTCAGTTGACATAAAGCAAACCATTTAAGGATGTGCATCGAATTGGATCCCTGGGGTATTATCTTGTATGTTTACTCTTACGTCGTTTGGGAAATAGATATCTGTGTTTCAAATGACCGGGTCTGTAATAAGCCAGCAACATGAAGTGTCTGGCCTACTTTGCTCTTGGATACTTGTTCTCAAGGATTCTGGCCCCATTCCAACGAAGGGCGACCACAAACATTGACTCTGTGAACTGCTTTGTGCTCCCTCGGTTCACAGCGAAGAGCAAGTAAGGGCACATGGAATGCCTTTTAATCAGCAGTGAGGTATGCCTCAAAATATGCAGTAAACAGAGACAGCGCCACTCTAGATGCTTTAAAGAGAGACAACCATTGAGGAAGCTTGTGGACTACTGTGATGTCAGCGTATTTTATTGTATGTATGTATTCGCCGAGTTTACTGTTTGTGATAGAGAATAAGTCCGTGAGTGTCACGGCCATCTTTGAGGAGAGATGTTAGTAGAGAGACTGAGGTTGCAGCTGAGCCTCAGCCTGCCTGAGTTAGGATTGTGGCTCATCAAAGCTCACAGGAACTCAGAGACTGAAGCAGCAAGCATGGGGCCTACATGGGTCTGCACCCAGTTCTCTGAGTGTACAGTATAGCTTTCTGCTTAGTGTTTTCTGGGAACTTCCGAGTGTATGAACAAGTGGGTCTCTGGTTCGCGTGTCTCCTCTTGGGGCTCTTTTCCTTCCGTCAGTTTGCCTTGTCCAACTTCAATGTGATGGCTGTCATTTCCTCTTATTTCATTTTATTCTGTCACGTTTGGGGTGTTTCCCTTAGAAGCTTTTTTTTTTCCTGATGATAGACAGAAAGGTCTGGAGGAAGAGGAGGTGGGAAGAAACTGGGAGGAGCAGAGGGAGGGCAAACTAATCAGGATATATTGTATAAGAAAGGAATATTTTTAATAAACGGGAGAATTTAAAAATAAAAAGATTGTGGCTCTTGCACTGGATAACTTTAGACAAAATAATGTGTTCTTCTCCAGTGCAAAGAGGCTGATACTGATGCCTGCATCATAGAGGCTGGTACCATGCCTGCATCATAATACACAATTAGGAGTTAGGTGAGCCACAGTCAGACTTGCTCAGAAGAGCCATTGGCGTACTGAGAAAGCACAGTCTTGTTTTGGGGAGTATCACCCCACTTGTATTTTCTTTATGGCCTACTTCCTGAGGTGTTTCACCTTTGTAGCACACTGTCACTATGATCTACCTGCTACCTGGGGCTCTGGAGCAGAAGTAGCTGAACCAATCCAAACACCAAACAAGCAAAAACAAACAAACAAAGAAACAAACAAAAAACTGTACCTCCACAGAGCAACAGTGGAAGATCTAAAACAAGTGATTTTTTTAAAATAGATTTTTGTGAGCTCCTGAAGGAAGTTGTCAGAATAACTGTTTCTGCACATTGATGAGGAAGTCAGCCTTGCATGTGCGTTTGTCATACTAGAAAGACAATCTCTGGACATCTTCCCAGGCGAGCTGGGACCTGCTTTGAACACCTCTCTACGGACGGAGCTGAACATGGCAAAGAGCAGCAGTGCCAACTGGCTTACATCTTTAAGCATTCGGATCTGCCCTGGTGTGGGGCAGGCATGCTAAATGTCAAGGCTGGCACGGGAAAGGGGTTGTCCTGCATATGTCTCTCGGTGGAGTGAAACAGCTAAAGTGCTCCTATTTATTTAACGTGGTATGAGTGGCTGGCACTCTTCCTTACCAAAGGTCTCTGTAATCAGAAGAACTAGATGTCTACACCTCGCTAGGAAGGTCAGACATTACTGATTTAGGAAGCCGAAACTGGGCTATATAGCAAAAACTGGCTTTAGAAGAACCTTCCTCCAGATGCTCCCTGCTCCAGTGGAATGACTTAAGTGGAGACTGAGATTAAACATACATATAAACATGAATATTGTTCAATTTCTGGTTCAGTCCCTGAGTTACTTTTTAAAGTAATCTGTTCTTCTCAAAGAGCAAAGGCCCCATTGCCCACATGGTATGTGCTGAAGGCATGTGTCACAGTGAAGGCGTGTTCTGATTGATCTCTCAGTACTCTTCCCTGGGAGGCTTCAATAAGCATGGTATTTCCAAGTGTTTGCCTGGAATTACTGAGTAACAGTCAAGGCCAGAGTACTCCTGCCCCATTATGATCAGACTCAAGATAATGGTACCACTGTTGCTCTTGTCAGCTGAAGAGTAGGTGCTGGATCTCCTGTGACTGTGTCTAGAAGGTGGAAGCTGCCAGCAGGTGGCTGCCATCATTTGCAGGCATTTGCATGGATGCCTAGAAAGAGCCAGAGTCTGTATTAAGGGACAGCATCAGCAAAGTGCATAGGTAGCTTTGAAAAACATGCTCTAACCTGTGGCATTCATGATAGGAGCTACACCTTGGAGACTGCTAAGTAGGAGAAAAAGTGTTAGGACAAGGTCTGGTGGCAGGCTCTATGGTGTTTGGTCCTGGAAACCAGGTTGGGACAAGAAGGAAATGAAGACAGAACAGATACACAGGCACAAAAGGAAAACCTGGGATACAGTGAAGCTAGACACTGGTTCTGGAATCCAGAAACTTAGCTGGTTAGAAATCTACTCTATACATCTGAATGGAGGGAATGAGTTTATTAGATGCAGGTGAATGTGGAAGCAGATTTAGCTAATCTCAGTAGGAAGGTCTCTGTAAGGGAGCAATCTAAGACTAGAGTCATCTTAGAGTAGACGCTGTGGTTGATAGTTCCTACATACACATTAACACCTGGACCAGAGGAAGGCTTTGCCTTTCCTAAGTCTGGGGTATCCGGTCCTTGTTATAGCTGTGTTCATTATCAACAATACATATTCACTATAAGGACTTCATCCATCCCAGACACAGTTACTCACTACTTCCTCCACTCTACAGCCCAGCATAAATATAAAGGTTGAATAATTCCAGTCTGAGCTGCTCTCTGTCTCTTGTGGGCCAGACCCCTTCCTGAGCAAAGTCTAGCCTATAGAGATGAATAAATACGAGATCTATCTGGTTCACCCACAGAATCCAGAGAAATCCTCTCTACAGTTCCAGGTTAGGCTTAGTAGTATATCTTTCCTAGTAACTTATATTTCTCCTTTTTGTAGGACAAAAAGACTTACTTCGCAAATGCTAGGTCATATTTTTAATTGTGTCTCTCCCTCTTTTTTTTTTTTTTTCTGTTTAATGAGATGTTGGCTTCTTTTCCAACTTAACCGAACAAAATGTAAACTACATCACCATCTAAACCAGGAGGGTCCTGGCTGGTTTAGAAATCAAAATGAACTAAAATTAGAAGTTATGCTTTTAATATTTCAGTTTGCATACACAGTTACACTAAGGCTTCAGCACAGAGGAGCTACAGGACTGAAGCAGGTTGTTCTGAAGGATTCAAGAGCCCACGGAATTTCTAAAAGGTCCAAACTGGAAGTCAAGACTCCTTTTTTTTCTTTCTTTCTTTTTTTTCTTTTTCTTTTTTTTTTTTTTTGCCTGATAATAACTTCCAAAATACATTTCAGATTTGAAATTTTTTAAGAGAAAAGAAAAAGAATACTAAATGTATTATACTTAAAATGTGGCATTATTTTCCTTAATACTTTCTAGTTGTGGTGTTTGCTTCTTGCTTCTATAGTTGTCAACTTGACAAAATCTAAAGTCACTGAGGAGGAGTCTCTATGAGGGATTATCTACACTGGGTTGGTCTATGGGAGTTGTCTTAATTACGTTAATCTATGTGGACATTCTGGCCCACTGAGAGGAGCACCATTCTTTAGGCAAGAGGGTCATGAACTGTATAAGAGTGGAGAATTTGATCGAGCATGAACAAGTGGACATGTATCCATTTTTTTTCTCTTTGTTAATGATGATGAAGGTGATATGATTATCTACTTGTAGTTCCTGACTTAACTTTATTACAATTATTGATTTTAGTAGTTTGACTACAAGTTATCTATTCAATGCAGGCATTCTTTATATCGATGCAAAAATTACCAAAAGATATAGTTTTTTTGGTGATATTACTGTCATTGATCTTCCCAATTAAGACATATCTGGATGTTGAAATGATATTCAAGTACATGTCTTACTTTATATTAGAGGCAATTTTAGTAGTGTATTCCAAGCAATTTGTTTTGTTTTGTTTTGTTTTGTTTTGTTTTGCTTTGCTTTGCTTTGCTTTGCTTTGCTTTGCTTTGCTTTGCTTTGCTTTGCTTTGCTCTGTTTTGTTTTGTTTTGTTTTGTTTTTCGAGACAGGGTTTGTCTGTATAGCCCTGGCTGTCCTGGAACTCACTCTGTAGACTAGGCTGGCCTCGAACTCAGAAATCCACCTGCCTCTGCCTCCCAAGTGCTGGGATTAAAGGCGTGTGCCACCACTGCCCAGCCCAAGCAATGTTTTAATTATTATTTCTTACTATTACTTTGTAGAATGGGTAAATGGTGCAAATAAAAGAAAATAACACCCTCTTCCTGTGAGTTATTGGCTATTAATGGATGCCTGGGGAGAAGGATCCTTGTCTTCACCCACTAATGAGCCTACCAGGCTTAGATGGATTGGTCCACACCCATGATCATGCATGCAGGCCTTTGAAAAAATAGTAGGTCACAAACTAATAAAGAAGGTGTGAACATGGGAAAGAAATTTTGAGGGAGGTGGAAGAATTGGAAGAGGTGGGAGAGAGACCAAGTAGGGTTGAAGGAGAGAAATCAGAATGTCCTCCGAACATGTATGAAGTTGTCAAAGAGCAAACAAGTTTCAAAAAGAAAATAGCAAGTTGTAACTCTGAACGTTTCATCATCAAGTAACAGGTAGATGAACAAGATAACGGCTATTGATAATACAGTATACAGTCAAGAGACTAGTGATCATATATACTCCATATTCAAGAGGACACTGCGTATATGTTATACTCTCAACAGGAGATGGCTCATACACTGTACAGTCAAGAAGACACTGATCAGACACTGTACAATCAAGAAGGCAGGCAGGACACCCACTGAAGCAAAGGATACAAAGGGGGGAGGATTATTCTACCAGGTGGGAATTACCTTTATCAATTTCATGTTGCCTAGTACTCATTGTGTTTCTAGTCATAGACACTATGGTAGACAACTGAAATGATAGAGAGATGAATTAAAGATCATCACTGGACTCCACTGGCTATTATTCTGTTTGACAGAGAAGAACAAGCTATATAGAAAATAAGCTCCGAGCATGATTTAACCGCTCAAGGAAGGCACTTGCTAAGCCTGGCGCTGTCTAGTCTTTCCTTTCTCCTTCACCTTCACTCCCGGCTTACTTCCTTCTTTCATCCTGTCCTCTATATACCCTGTCTATCTCTCCTTGTGCTTCTCCCTCTCAGGGCCTCCCTCTCCTTCTTGAATCAGGAAGTTACCACTGGTCCAATTGCATTAGAAAAAGAAAAAAAGGGTATACATGCTATTTCACCCTTTCTTGTATTTTGTCAGCATCATGCTCCCTCCATATGTTTATGAATTATATTTATAAAGTGAAAACTTCCTTTACACATAAACATTTAACATCACTTTTCCATGAAAACAGGCACTACAGAATCATTGCAGAAAAGCCTCTATGAGAACATGGCAGTAGTGGTGTGTGTGTATGTGTGCAGTAGTGATGTGTGTGTATGTGTGCGCACGCATGTGCGTGTATAAAAATAAGAACGTTGAAGTGCACTAGTAAGATAAATACAGACATTGCAAACTAAATTGTGTTAAATAGCAGCATTTATATGCTTATTCTGTTAATGACTGGACATTCTTCACCATTTCACGAAATTCTGCCATTAATTACTCAACTAACTGGTCACATTGCTCCCTCCACCAAGTATATAATAAGCATGTATATAAACACACACATGCACCCCTATACAGCATTCTTGAAGGTGTATATTTTGTATTTCTCTGTAGACATCTTGTATCCCTGAGACTTTATTTTTGTATGACAAGGGGAGAATGCTTGCCTTTTTTGCAGCAGTCGTTGACCCAAACCTTACATCCAGTGTCATGATAGTTTGACAGTGAGAGCCAAAAAAACAGAGGCGTTCCTTTTGGTCATTCTCCCAACTTAGTATGTGCCCTCTCTGCTATAATTTTACAGTAAAAATAATCATAGAGCTGAATTCAGTATAGGGACAGAGAGGGGTCAGCTCTTATACTCTGTAGCAAGAATCTTAATCAGCCAATCATTTCCATCAATAGAAACAATAAGAATGAGTGAGCAGAACCTGGAGGGATAGCTTAGTCTATAAAGCACTTGCCAGCAAAGCATAAGGACTTGAGTTCAATCTCCGGCACCTATGTTTTAAAATATAATGCTAGGTTGGGGGAGTGAACCCTTGAAATTCCAACACTGGGGAGACAGAACAATCCAGAGATCTTTCTGGCTAGCCTAGCCTAGATCTCATTGAGAGACCCTATCTGTAAAACATGGATTGTTTCAGAGAGATGATTATAAGGTTAATCTCTAGCCTCTACACATGAGTGCATGTGTACTTCACATGTACACACACACATACTGGAAGATTAGAAACTTCTAAACAATAAAAAATTCACAAAGATGTAGTGAACATTGAGTACTATTGTTAGCTGGTGAGCCCTGAACATCCTGGATCTCTGTGCCGGTCCTGTTTTCTTTAGGCAACTTCTTATCAACATGGAACATCTAAGAAATTGCGTACACTCACATGCAAATACCCCCCAGGAGTCATATGACATCAAGGAATTTCTCTTCATAAGGACTGAGGAGTCTGGATTTACAGGATGCCGGTGTAAAAAGTCACGACACAGCAGCTGGCCGTTGACAACCTGTAGTCGGGGAAACACCACATTTTATGGTGTCTAGACTTTGTTTTATCTTGTAAATTTTTGGTGACATATTTAGCTTTTCGCAGACAACGCTGCTCAAATTACTGAGTCAGCAGTCAGTACAGCTCAGTTTATCACGACCCCTCATCACTAATCTGGTCTTGAATAGCAGGATGTTGTAGGTCTGGATTGAAGGGCGACCTTTGAATGTTTTTCATTCATGCTTGATTACTGAGTCCTAGAGGTCTAGACAGTGTTGTTGATTTCTTACCAACACAGACATCTGACACACACACACACACACACACACACACACAGAGAGAGAGAGAGAGAGAGAGAGAGAGAGAGAGAGAGAGAGAGAGAGACTCTACTAGATGAGTGAGACCATTTCTAATCCACCTATATGATATTTAAAAATAAAACTCTTAACTGAAACTCATCTTAGGTCCTAAAGAATACCACCAAGCATATTGTTTTCCACTCTGATAGGATTATTTTTGGACCACAGTTTTTCACCAAGGAAAAGAAATTTATCATGCCATTTCAGGCTTAAAACAAAACATCTTTCTTATGTGCTCCTCCTAGAAATTACAATTTCACTTGGTAACTTCCAACCAAGTGAACTTAACAAGCACACATTGACTCATGTGTACCTCATGAGGGACAACAGAGAAAGCAATTCGGATGGGGAAGGACAGTGAGATCCAGCTCACAGCAAGGTGGACTTTCTTATTGAACCTTCAAAAGTTACTAGAAGACCTTTCTACTTCACATGGGTTTGTTTGAACATTCAAAGATACATTCACTGTGTCAGGTCTAGGCAGAGGTGTCCAGCTTTTTTTAATAAATATGTATTTGCAAGTTTGTATATGTGTAGTGTGTATACATGTGTGGATGGTACCCGTGTGGTGCAGGAGGATGGTGGGTCTTCTGTTCTATCACTCACCATCTTATTCCTGGATGTTTTCACTGAACCTGGTGCTTAGGATGGTAGCCCACAAATACCGGCTAGGGGTTCCAGGCACATATAACCAGTCTTGGCTTTTTACATGTTTGTTAGGGTCCAAACTCTGGTTCTTGTGTTTGCATAGCAAGTACTCTCAACCACTAAGGCATCTCTCCAGACCCTACAGAGAACTTTTGTAAGAGCCAAAACTCATCAGAGTATTATGTCACTGAGTCAGAGAAGCTGGGTCCCTTCCCCTTATGCTACAATGGCTTATCATATCCAGCTGAACAGCATACAAAACACACCCACAGCCATGATCACCAGGTAAGAGACTGGCTAGATAATAAGGCCACTCCAAAGCATGTGACTTACTAATGTCATCTGTGTGCCAAGTGCAGATCCATCAATGTCATGAAAACACCATGGAAACTGATACTGGGGATATTGGAAATTGATTAAATATGCACTCGATAACTAATTTCAACAGTTTATGTATAATATTGTTTCTTAACTTTTTTTCCTTTAAGGAAAGAAATGAAGTTAAAGAAAGGTCTCCTTCAGCTCTTAAGTGATTCTTTTTTATAAATTTATGGCTTAGAACGCAAGACTGTTTCTCCAGAGCTTGTTAGCACAGCATAATAATTGCACAACAGAAGATAAACATAGGAGGTAAACTCCAGAAAAATCATGTCAAAGCAGCACCTGAAAATGTACGAGTAAACGCCCTTTGCACCATTCAAGACAATAACAACAGTTCCTGACCAGCTACTCTGCACAAACCTCGAGGATTAGCCAGCACATGCTCATAGGCTGGAAAATGAGAAAACAGTAAACATTTGATTTAAGAAAGAAGGGAAGGAAGAAAGGGAAGGAAGGAAGGAGAAAAGAAAATGTAGTTGGGAGAAGGAAGGCTAACCTGTTGTCTGCCCTCTTAGATACTATGACAGATTAAAACTGAGAAGCCGTCTTTAACAGACACTACCACACACATTCCGAACTGCCATTCCTGTGATGCCAGTCCACAGAAAGTGTTTTCCTTTCAGTGACCCTGAGCGTGACTCCCATGCTGCCACATATACTGTCCTCAGAGTGACCATCATAGCCTCTCACCCTCATTAACCTTCACCAGTACACACTCTCCCAGACCAGCACTTTCCAGTGTCCTTAGTAACTATATACTAAGCACCCATTTCCCCATTTTGTGCTTAAAATGAGCGACTGCATTCAGTAAGCTCACTGTATTTAACTCATCCTTGAACGTAAATGTTTTCCTTCTCATTGACCTATATTGTTCCCCTATTTGAACATTAAATATTTTAATGAATTAATAATCGAACTTTGTTATTTTAGCTCTCCTTAATCTTAAAATAAAAGCCTGGTTGGTTTGTTGTTGTTGTTGTTTAAGTTTTAAGTCTTGGTACCTTAGGTAATATCTGGGTTTTGTTTTGCTATTTCTGATGGACCTTAGAATGGCATTTGACTATTTTTATTACTTAAGAAAAAACTGACCCATCCTCTGTACCAATTGAGTTGTAAGGGTCAAAAGCCAAGTGCTTTTAATAACTTTTTAAGAGTGAGTAATCTTTGTTCACTTTGAAGACTGTGGTATGTACTAATTTCTTTGTAAAACGAAAGAAATGTTGCTATAGCTAATGGCCCATGCAGTGGCACCACGGGACACTAGGTCCCAGTGTCTCCTGTGGCTTGGGCTGCTGTTTTTTATGCCCGCCTCATTGTTTGTTGATTAAATACAGTTTGAGTAATGTTTGAAATTGTCCTTTCTTCCACGAAGCCTTGTCTCCACAAATAATCTCTAGGTAGGTTATTAATTAACTCATAGCAAGGTTATTTCATAAAACATTTCAGACATTCAAGATATACAAGTCTCAACCACTAACAAGTAATAAAACATTCCCATTAGCATGGAGGTCCCTGCA
Source organism: Grammomys surdaster (assembly GCF_004785775.1). Classification (NCBI taxonomy): domain Eukaryota; kingdom Metazoa; phylum Chordata; class Mammalia; order Rodentia; family Muridae; genus Grammomys; species Grammomys surdaster. Next base: position 12,722,137 of record NW_021604630.1, on the reverse strand, counting down.
CACTGCTCCTGGATGGCGTCATCCACCCTGCTTTCCCCCTTGTAGCTAAGGCTTTATCATCATGATTTTATCTCATCATATGTTTAGACATTCCAAACAGTATTAATTATCTCTGCACATTTGAAAACATCAAGTGGCGGAGTACTGCAAATATCCATCAGCAACTTTCCTAGCTCAGGCTTAAGTTCCTGATATCCGTTCAGGTTCCAATCCAATACGTTCACCCTTGTGGCTATTATAGAACCGTGCAATAATTTACTGGCGTTTAGATTCCTTACAGCTACATGCTAATTCAAGTACTTGCTGGTGTGAATATTTTTGTTCAAATCTCCATGTATGTATGTATGTATGTATGTACGTATGTATGTATGTATGTATGTATAGAAGCTTCTAGGTGACGAAGTAATTCATCAAAGGATAATGTTTCATAGCCCAAGTTATACACATACAGCCAGAAAATTTAACAAGTATTATACATACACCAAAGGTTTGTAAGGACACACACTGTGGAAAGAAACTCCACATTGTATAAAGAGCACAGAATAGTTGCTTTTAAAACATGAATATGTAAATGATATAGATAATAGGATATTAACAATCTCAATTATATACATGTATATACATAAAAGCATTCATATAAATTATATTGCATATCAGGAACAGTATTAAATTATTAATATAATTAAATAAATACTACATAAACAAGGTTTCTTTAATTTAATTTTTGAGAAATACATTCAAGCGTACTATATTGACATTCATCTTCCTCCCCCTGAAATTACTTCCATGACCTCTCATACCTTTAAAATTCAGCACATCTTCATTATTCTTGTTATATGTATACAAGTACCCGCATACCCAGCAAACCTAGAAGCAGTGCTTTGGACTGAAGAGAGGAATATATCCATACAAAAGCTACAGCAAGGAAACAAATGAAGGCATAATTTCTGAAACACAAAATACAACTAAGAACACAAACAGAAAAAAACAAAGACAGCAATCAACACACACCTTTGACTAATAACTTTAAATGTTAATGTCTTCAACTCTCTAGTCAAGAGAGGCAGTTTAAACGAAGTGAATGTGACTGAAGTTTTAAGTGAACGTTGTACATAATGAATGACCGTGTCTCCGTCGATGTGGCTTCTTATTCAGACAAAGCTAAAATATAACTAGGTGTCTATTTGAAAGAGATAATAATTCTGAAGTTTACTTGTAAGAAACTTCAAGTCCTGGAGTCTAAATACAACTAAAGAAGATGGTATGGATAATAAAAGTTGAGTGTATTTGACAATTAGAAGCAGGAAAAAAAATAGTGTTTCCATAGGAACATCCTCATAGTGACTTATAGTAGTAAGAAAGACTAGAACCCTTACTAAGAGAATATTTTCTCTCTACCGTAAAATTCCTTGCAGGCATCCATGGAGACCAGGGGCTCCACAGACCAACTGTGGGTCCACAGACCTGCCATAGGGGGAAAATGATTTGAATGACATTGAAAAAAGAAGACCCACTTCTGTCGTGCCTGGAATCCCAGCACTCAGGAAGTTGACACATATGTATCACTAGCTGAAGACTATTTGAAGGCCATTCCAAGCTACATAGTCAAACTCTGACTCACAAGAAAGAAGGAAGGAAGGAAGGAAGGAAGGAAGGAAGGAAGGAAGGAAGGAAGGAAGGAAGGAAGGAAGGAAGGAAGGGAAGAGAGAGAAGGGGGAGATGTTCTTGTCTCCATTCATTAATTTTTCATCTGATCTTCTTCCTTCTCACAAGGTTGATTGGAAGGAAAATACTTGACAATGTCTGAACATCTACGATAGCATCTTAAAGCTGGATGAAATCAGCTCCTGCTTTCCTTGTGAAGTTACAGTTTGCCTTATTAAATGTCTTATTCTACTTGGCTGAGTTGGCCATGTGTCATTTTGTTACAATGTAAAGTCCAGAAGAACCCGATTACACAACTATCAACTCTTCCCTTAATTCCAATGCCTTTCAGTATTTCTCATAGAGACTCTTCCCCTCAATTCTTTACCTTATATTTCATCTCTTTAAAATAAAAACCATGTCCTCCTCAGCTCTTCTAACTTCAGTTGGAATTTCTCTCTAATAATTTTCCTTTCTAGCCATTATCTACTTATTCCAGCACAGTCACTCTCAATCTCATTTTAGCACACATCCTATGATTTGATGTTTACAAATAATACTTGAATCTATCAAACCCCACCACCTCAACCCTGAAGAGGTATCATCAGAGAAAATGTAGAAAGAGTTCTGTTGTCTTTAAAAATAACTAGAAATAGTGTAAGACTGGAGTTTGGCCTCCGTTTTCTGCTACCTAATTCTTCATGGACCCCTAACGCTCAGTGTGAGGATCTCTCTGCTCAGAGCTGTTCCTACATTGTCACTAAATACAAAACAAACCTAAAGTCAGAGTCTGTTATTATCTTTGTCTCACAGATGAGGAAACATACCCAGAAAGGTTAAATATCATGCCCCAAATCACTTAGCATGTCCAAAATTGAGTTCTTTGATTTGCACACACACCCCCAAAAGAAATATGTCTTCTTTTTCATCTCGGTTCATGGGAGTTACCTCTGGCTCCTCTGCCCTGTCATGCCTTAAATTCCTTCCATCAGACAATTGTATCAGCCTTTCCTGTAAACACAAGGACAATCTGATCACTTGTCACCACCTCACTGCCAGCAGCCATGCCACCACCACTCTGCCCGTGTGTTCTTACAGACTCCTCTCAGCTGGTTTCCTACCCCAACCCTTGTCTGCTGTATGCTGTGTCCAAACACTGCAGCTAGTGCAATATTTAACCAACTCTCCTACATCGTTCTGTCTTATTTACAAGCATGTCCTCGATGGCCAACAAGTCTCCACCTGACCTTGGACTTGCCACCTCTACTACTTTTCCTTCTGACATCCTTTTGCTAGTTCACCACATCCCATGTTCTCTGGCCTCTTTTGCTGGCCCTTGGCATTTCCTCTTTCCTCAGCCTGAACACATTTCCCAGATAGTCATATACAGTATTCTTCTTTGGGTCATTCTTAGATCTGTTAAAATGTTTACATCTGCTGACAAGACACCCCAGGCAACTGCAATATACCTGGCTTCTCTGTCAACTAACTGCAATCCACTTAAAAATGTGCATGTGTGTGTGTGTATGTGCATGCTTACATATGTGTGTATGCATATATGAGTGTACATGTCCATGAGAGTGCATGTGTGTACATGGGTGCATGCCTGTGTGTGTCTATGTGTGTGCATGCATGCTACATATATATGTACACACATATTTGTGTGTATGCTTATGTATGTGCATATGTACACGTGCATGTGAGTGCATGTGTTTACATGTGTGCATGCTTCTGTGTGTGTGCATATGCATTTATGAATATGCATATGGAGGTCCAAATATGTGCAAGGTTTTGTGTGTGTGTGTGTGTGTGCATGCATGCACATTCATGGACATGCATATGGAGGTTCAAATATGACTTCAGATGTCATTTCTTGCATGACAGGCATCTTGGGGTAATTTGTTTGTTTTTTGTATATGTTCTGTTTTTGAAGCAGGGTTTTTGAGGCAAGGTCTCTTAATAGCCTAGAAGTTAGCCAGTTAGACCTTTCTCCCTCCCTCCCTCTCTTCCTCTTTTGTCTACATTGTTTAATTCTATAATCTCCATGCTATCTACTACATATTTTTCATAAGTGTTGGATCAGTGTTACTTTCGTCGCCTCTTCTCTGCTTCTGTGTCTCCGCCTGCCTCTTTCTTCCCACTCCTGTGTCTGCCCTCACGGTACCTGCCAACCATAGTCTCTCCTAAACCATAGTCTCTCCTAAACCGTATTCTCTCCTAAACACAGTCAAGTCTTCAAACTTCATGAGCATCGCATATTACTTAATCAAGTAGGTCAAGTAAGGCTGACTGGCCAAAGAGCCCCAGTTACGTACTGTCTCCCCACAACTGCTGGGATTGCAAAGTTGTGCCTCCATGCCCAACATCTTACTGTGGAAACTGAGGTTTGAACTCACGTACTCATACTCGAAAGGAAAGTACCTTACCACCTTTACCACCTGAGCACCCCCCTGGGCCTTATTCTAGTTTATTCCATATGTTTACCTATTATCTCTTTCTTCCTATAGTATAAAAGTTCTAGATGGTAGGAATTGAATACTTCATTCATACTTCCAGTCCTTAGATCAGCCACCATTTGTAGGATGACTTAAGTTATGGGCATGTGTATAAACACAAATAAATTCATACACATTTCCAAATGTAAAGGCACGCATGTTAATTTTCCATATTAAAACACAAATGCATCCTGTGTAGAATGAAGTAGGGAAAAATAGAGTTATTAGAAGTTGAGGCAAAGCATCTGCCTCACATTCTTCTGGGACCATTCACTCAAAAGCCATTTGGATAAGGCCTGCTCTTGTCTACCATATGTAGGCTTTCATAAATCATTTCTAGATTCTACTATTATTTTTATGTGGATAATTTCTAAAGTTCAAAAGTGTGTGTGTGTCTGTGTGTGTGTGTCTGTGTGTGTGTGTGTACACATAAGTTACACTTTTATCCATCTAGGACCAGGTACACCTTTCACCCTCCCTCCCTCTCTTTCTCTTTTTCCTACATTGTTTAATTCTATAATATCCATACTGTCTACTACGTATTTTTCATAAGTGTTGAATGAGAGTTAGTTTCGTCACCTCTTCTCTACTTCTGTGTCTCCACCTCATTCTTCCCACTCCTGTGTCTGCCCTCACGGTACCTGCCAACCATAGTCTCTCCTAAACACAGTCAAGTTCTTCAAATTTCATGAACACAGCATTGCCCACTTCATCGTCACACCGTTCTCACCTCACTTTATTGTTAGTGTGGTCCAGCAGTCTGCAAGGTCATACACTCTCCAGCCATATTAAACCCACACAGCTCTCCTGGCTTATGAAGATCCTCTTTCGCCCACCGAGACCTGGCTTGTCATGCCTGTCTCCTGACTGTTCACTAAAGTTCTGCATCCATGGTTTACTCCTAGTTTCCAACAATGTTGCTATTCCCTAATCCAAATCTTCTTCATTGTCAATTCAGTTCCCTCACTTTCCTTATGTGTAAATCTCGGCTCTATAAAACCCTCTCATGGAGCGTCTCTTAGCATGGGTTCTTCTTTCAAAGTGAGCAAGTGATTTATTGTATGCTTCTAATTGCCTTATATCTTTGGGGCAGTTTGATAAGTTAGTATTCTCTACCTCATCTGCAGGGGAAACAACAACAAAACTCACTTACTTGTATATGGTGCTGATATGTAAACACATAGCATCCCAGGACCTTTTTTTCAAGCAATGTAACACAGAGTTCAAATAAGCCAATATTCCAGTCTCATCCTCAGAAGAAACAAGGATAAATGGCATTTAAGTGGGATGGATGAAGAAGAAGACAGAACAAAGGAAACATGGTGGTGTGGGAGAACCAGAATGGCTCTAATATTGTAACATCTGTGGCTTTCCTTTTTACTTAAAAAGAGTTATGTGTATTGTGCTTGCATACATTGTTAATATGTATATCTGTTACCATGTGTGTGCCTGGTGGCAGAGGATGCCAGAAGAGGTGTCAGACCCCTTTGGATTAGAATTACAGATGACTGTGAGCCACTTTGTGGGTGCTGGGAATTGAACCTAGGTCCTCTGGAAAAAGGAGACCGGGATCCTGACAACTGAGCCATCTCTCCAGCTCCATCTGTGACCTTCTTAAATAACAAAAATAATGATGCTGGAGCTTGAAGCAATGTCTTGACAATAAAAACAGCTGTTCCTCTTACAGAGCGCCCAGGTCTCAGCTCCTATATGGGGCTCACAAACATCTGTAATTAACTTCTGGGAGTCTGAGGATCTCTTCTGGTCTGTGTGAGCACCAAGAGTATGTGATGCACAGATGTGCAGACACTCACACATCCACATAATACATTACTGTTAAATTTTGCTGAATAGGGAAAGCATCTGTATTTCTTTCTACTCCTCAACCACATATCAATCTGTCATACAGGTGATAAACATTCCAGAGAGTTAGCACATTGCTCACACACACACACTTTAATTAAGCAAGACGTTTTACCTGTGCTCATTTCAGGTCACAGGTCATAGACCATTATGATCCACAGTACCAGGTAGACTTTGGGTGTTCTGCATTCATTGTCTCTTATGTAGGGTAGGGTGACTGTATACCTGAAATATTTATGGTTTTTTCATGTCAGGTGCCACTGGAATGACCAGCACTTATTTTAATTGCAATTCTTCTTTCTCTGCTTACTTTCTTGAAAAACAAAACTGAACAGAGTGCATGTCTAGACTATCCTCTGTCTGTACAAGATATAACAGGACCTTACACAGAGCAAAAGTAAAATAGGAAAAACAAAAACTAATTTTCACTAAGAGCTAACAGTCTTTCCATGGTTCACAAAGGTCACCGATTGACTGTAGTGCTAGGCCATTAAAGGTGGGTTTCATTTTGCCGATTTATAAAGGAAGAACCACAAGTTCAGAAAGTTAGGTAACTAGTCCAAAGTTACATAATAGTGGTTTAAATTTGGATGTGAACTCAATTTCCCTGAGTCTAAAGTCCTCAATGTTCCTATAACCTTATAGGGATTACAGAAAAGTCACAAAATGGAAACAACACATAAATAAATGGAGTGTGTACATGGAGAGCCACTTTTTGAAGCTAAAGAAAAAAGCACTAAATTCCACTTTTGATATATCCATATGTGTTCATGTCCACATGTACACAGGTGGAGGCTAGAGGAAGACACTAGTATTTTGCTCTAGCATACGCTGCCTTATTTGCTTTAGCTGGGGATCTCTCATAGAACCTACTAGAGCTAGGCTGGAAGCCCGAAATTCTAAGCAATCCTTCCTCTTCTGCCCACTACTATCATGGGGTTGCAGGAGTGTGCAGCTAAGCCCAGGTTTGGTTGGGTTGGGTTGGGTTGGGTTGGGTTGGGTTGGGTTGGGTTGGGTTGGGTTGGTTTGATTGGTTTGCTTTGCTTTCCTTTCCTTTCCTTTCCTTTCCTTTCCTTTCCTTTCCTTTCCT
>NW_021604630.1:12698097-12715035 GCF_004785775.1 Grammomys surdaster | reverse complement strand
TCCTTTCCTTTCCTTTCCTTTCCTTTCCTTTCCTTTCCTTTCCTTTCTTTAGTTTTTATATGAGTGCTAGAGATTTGAATTGGGCAGCTCTCCTGTGCCACCTCCCAGCCCGTCTCTTACCATTATTTTTCCTTTCCATAGCATGTTTGTATAAGGTAATGGTAGAGATGGTCTTCCCTTCTTGCCCTCCTCCAGACTCTCTTCCTCCAGTCTCTGTTCCTTCAAGAGACTCAGAACACCCCCCTCAAGTGTCTTCTGTGAAGCTGAGTATTTTTCATGTCCCCAACGAAATATATGAAAGAGAATTATTGGCAAGAGCCAAAGAGTTTGGAGTGTGAAGCGTGAACTATTTATCTTCAGGTGCTGGAATGTTTTGTTTCAGTTGCCCTTGCTCTTAGGACTTGTTGGGTGATTCGGGTTGAGATAGCAGTCACTTGAGACTCTTAGTGAATTGAAACTTGCTATGCTTAAGTAATTACTTAACCGTGGCTCCCTGCCACTTTGCCTTGGAGAAGTCTGCTGTTAAAACAGGCCTATTTTATTTCAAGTTCACTTTTGATGGTTTCCTTCTTGTATTTTCTTAGACAGTGTGGTAGTTATTAAACATTGCTTTGCTTGGGGGAGGGAGGGTGGGCTCCAGTTAAATTCCCATGCATTCAAGCAAGGACAGCTGGTCAGGAGGAGAACATTCTACCTTCAGAATCTGACTTTCCCACAGTCTCTACAGATTTTTATTTGTCTTTCTTCTGTAGCTCACATAAACAAAGTCTGCATCATATCCCGAGTTGACATTTTTATGTAATCAGTATAGTTTGTTACAGTGTTTTCCATGCTGAACACAGCAAACAATTCCTACTGAGAAACAGGAGAACATATCATTTCACATGATCAAAAAATGCAAAGTGGCTTATATCACACATGATCATTCCATCAGAAATTACAGATTATTCACTTGTTCAGTGATCATGCCTAACATTTACTTTGTTTTTTTAAAGAATATTATATATAGTTCTGGGAATTATATTTAATATTCTATAAAAATTTTGACTTTGTAACATGAATCACGACCACTATGAACAATTATTTTCTGACACCTTGACTTCAGTGAGTGCAATGGAAATATAAGGTGATGTTTTATTGAGGTAATATCTTTTGGTGCCACCAAGATAGGGCACAGACTGCAAGTATTAACGATGGACCAAGACTGAGAAACATGTTTCAATAACACCCTCACTGTCCTCAGTCCGATCACGTCAGCACAGTACAATAATCAATAGTTACCCTAAGTCAGATTGAGACCCTATCCAAAGAGGCACTGTTCATCCTTGACAAGATAAACTACTTTAAAAATCAGTGACAGACTCACAGTGGCTCATGCCTTTAATCCCGGCAGAGGCAAGTGGATCTCTGAGTTCAAGGCCAGCCTGGTCTACAGAGTAAGTTTCAGAACAGCCAGGGCTACACAGAGAAACCCTGTCTCAAAAACAAAACAAAAAAAACAAAACAAAAAAAAACCACCAACCATCAGTCAATCAATCAATCAATCAATTGATCAATCAAAAAATAAAAATCAGTGACAAGCCATCATCCTTACAGAAAATCACATCAGGTAATCTAATGTGTATTCAGCACTTTTGAGCAACTTGGTGACTTCAATAATACGCATGCTTTTTTAGAGATAAGGTTAAATTATTGCTAAAACTGCATCAAGCACAAATATGCTATGTACTCAAGTACCTGTTTGCCCCTGTGCACTGCTGTAGCAAACGCATGCAATAGATGTACTCCCAAATCATACCACAGGAGGCAATAAGCAGTAAGGTGGACAAAGGAGAGGATTCCTTCACAGATACTGAGTATTTCTTGTATCCTAATTCCAAAGTCAAGGAAAAGTTGCCAAGATAACCGTGAGCAATGGCCATACAGTGAACATTATTAAAAAGTTGTTTAAATTAGACTGTGTGGGATATTAAAATGAAAGGTAACAAAGTGGAGGTGGGGGAGGGTCACTTGGGGAAGGTTGGATGTGGCAAGAGTCAGGAGAAAGAATAGGGGTGAAACACATGACATGAAATTCTCAAAGAATTAATAAAATTACTCTGTTTTTCAAGGCGCAAAACAAAGAAGCTGCCTTGAAGTTGTCTGGAGAGTAATATGTCAGAGGTGGGGATAGGGCCAAGTAGATAAATTAATCAAAAGTAAAGTGGGTTCAAGGAGAGGAGAGGCATCATTAATCTTAGTGAAGGGCACATGGTCAGTAAAAACAAAGGCAAGGTCAAAGTGGGTCACACCAGGGGTCAACTCACTCCTGTGAAGTGGAATGTTGTTGTTTGCAATCTCTACACTCTGGTCATATACCCGCTTCTCATTCCCCCATCCATTCATGTGTCTGAAAACATTTTCTGAGTACTTATCAAACCACTGCAAACACACAGGACACAAGGATGGACAGGACTCATCTCTGTCTTAGAAGTGATCATGTCACTTATTGAGCAGCTTTTAAACAAGGGATTACCCAAAGCTTTTCAGAGACTTACCACTAATTCCTACAAATGCAATGAAGTGTAGGTCTTACTACTACCATTTTACAATAAACAGAAATGGAACTCTGGTTTATTTTAGGAACATTCCCCAATATCATAATAATAAATGAAGGAGCAAGAATTTGAATCCAGATCCTCTATGCCTAGGGTCTACACTCTCAAGATCACCATTGTGTTTTCTTCAGTGTTTGTCAACTGAATTCTAAACATTTTGTTAAGGAATAAATGTGTAGTCCATCCCAGTACAACCACCGAAAGCAACAGATAATATAATTAGATATTGCATCTTTGAATAAATAAGAAATTTGTATCTATTCTCCTAATCCCAGATAATTTTTTCCCCTTGCCATTTGGGCATTTCTGTTTTTATCCTGGCTGTGGTTTCTCTTGATATTTAACAACAGGGGACCGAAGTAGCTTAGGAGATAACTAAGGAAATTCTGTTCATGGAGAAGATAATTTAAGTAACATGTAAATAATCATCTAAAGCCCAGTAACATAACTTCAATCACGAAATAACTGAGGGAAATATACCAGGAATCAATTACACATTCAGTCAGTATAATGAGAAACAGTAGAACGAAAGAAATTTCCTGTTGCCCTCCCTCCAATCCATGGGCTAGACATTCCAAGGCTACCAGTGGATGACTAAAATTGTGGGTAATACTAAGCCTTAAACAAGCCTGTTTGTTTGGAAACCCAGATAGCAAATAAGTGTCTACCAGGTGGGTAACATATACATGGTGGATACAGCAGACACTCGGAATGATGTTCATCCCAGGAGAGAGAGCAGTACAGTGTAAGAGTTTATCATACTACCCAGAATGGCACACAATTTGAAGAATAAGAGTTGATCATCACGTGACTTCTTCCCTAGGATATCTGTGGACCACAGTTGATTATAGGTAACTGAAACGCCAAAAGGGAAAACAGTGCATAAGGAGACTTGAACATTTTGTAGAATTCTTCTCATCTTCATTCTACCCAATCTTTTTTTGTTCTTGAGTTGTCCAAAATCTAGGAGTGGATATACATGGGGACGTAGAATTTTGAATGTTTGTCTTAGCACACTGAATCTGAGAATCAAAGTCTGCTCTGGAAAAAGTAGGGTCACTTGCCTTGTGTCAGGACAAAGGAATCCACCTGGGATCCCTAAACAGATCTGAATATCTGGGAGATTATTTGCATCTTTGAGCTGTTTTGTTTTCAAGATTTTTTTTTAAAGAAGGCATTTGCAAATTAAAGGAGAGACAACATTCACCCAAACATTAGCTGGTTTCTACAGTTAACATCTGGGCTGCATCCTGACGTCAGAGCTGCAGTGATGAATTCCAGATGTTATAACTTAGCATTGTTTTTGTTACTCCTAAGCATTTGCTGCCTTTGTTGTTCTCAGACTCTTAGGAATACATGAAGGTTATTAGGGAAGAAAAGGTGAAGTGAAATTGGCCGACTACAACACTGACCCAAGTAACTGCCTTCTTCCCCTTCTCCTAAGGACACAACTAGTCTCTCAGGGTTTGCAGCTGTGGGAAGCCAGGCTCCAGGGCCTGCTCACATAAGGTCGTTTTCTTTCACTTGTTATTCAGAGTTAAGACAGGTGGTAAGATTGGCTGAGTCCTCTCAGGTTTAGTGACTATAGTTGCTTTTCTCTTCAATCTGAATTTCGTTTTATGCAGACATATTTTACATACAGGCAGAGAGAGGGAGGGAGCAAGGATGGATAAAGAAGGAGGAGGAAGAAATCTGCTCACACAAGAACAATTATGCTGGAGTGGATCCTATAACAATGAACATCCGAAGAATCTGGAAAGGCCATTGTGAGCCAAGCAAACTTCCAAGAACACTTTTTCCCCCTTCAAAACCCCAAATCTATCTTGGATCAGGGTTCATTAATTTTTCTGAAATGTCTTAACTGCCTCCATCTTTTATGCTAATGAATCCCATATAAGTTCCAACACTTTATTGCTCACTTCTGTCTTAATCTGAATTATTCTGACTGCCTATGAGGGTCTGACGTGTGTCCTGTTCTACTGTGCCTTTGGGGGACTAGACTGTGGAATGGCTTCCGTGTCTCTCCATCCATTAGATGAACTTTTCATGAACCTTGCATGCATCCATTATAATGTATTTTAAGATATACAGGGGACTTTGACAACGAACACCTATGACTTCTGCACGGGTGGAATCACTTTTCTGGCTTAGGGTCTTGGTTCAAAGTAATATATTTTTTTAAACAAGCTGTGGAGCAAGTTTGTGGAAATGTGAATACAGATAAGGATGGTTTTCTTATCCCACCCTCACCCCGTCATCCCCATTACCATTGTGATACTCAAAGATACTGTGAAGGCAAGAGGAAGGAGTAGAGAGATGGCTTAGCCAAGAAGATCACCTTCTAGACGACCTGAGTTCGGTTCCTAGCACTCACATCACTTGGTCCAGCACCAGTGGACCATTGCCTTCTTCTGGCCTCCATAGATAATGAACACATGTGGCATGCACACAGAGAGAAATACATACAGTAAAACTACATCTTAAAAAGAGAGGGCGGGGGACATGTGTCATGTGACAGATGAATGTATGTAGTAGCATATATATTGCCCACTTTTTACATGATAAACCTTCAAGTGTTCTATGTATGCAAAAAAAGATCCTTTAATTTTAATTACTTGGGGTGTGTGTGTGTGTGTGTATGTGTGTGCAAGCATGCTTGTAAGACAACTTATAGGAGTCAGGTCTTCCTTTATACCATGCAGGTTCCAGGGACCAAAATCAGATATCAGGCTTGTGGCAAACACCTCCGTCTGCTAAGCCATCTCCCCAGCCCCAGCATTCACTTCTCTAGCCATCACAAAGCTCCTTAATTATTTCAACATTTTCCTACTGGGAAAGATTTCATGACCTCTAAGCAGGCTCTTGTACATTCTGTCTCGAGTTTAGCTCTCCTCTTTAGTAAACAAAAGACACCTGCTCTGAACAAGCCAGAACAGTGTAGGATTCCTTCCTCCCTATACTGAGCCACATGACAACATTTCCCACAGTCTAATGCTACAGTACATATGTTTGGCATTTCTATACTTGTGCACTTCTGTACTCATAGGATATCTTATCTTATATCTTAAAGCCTTTCCTTTCTCTAGTACAATTTGTCTCAGTTCAACCTAATCTTGTACATTTTATATTTCTCTTTCCTTAGCTATCAGTTAATCCTACTAAGGTAATTCTCGGTCTTTATCTCTTCATATATTCTCTCCTTATTTCAGTTATTTTAATGCCTGTGGATTTTGTAAATGTGCCATTGGTTACTTTTTATTGAGAGATTTAAAAATTTTTTTATGTGTATAGCTATTTTGTCTGCATGTGTGTCTGTACACTGTATGTATGCAGAACCTTGGGAAGCCAGATGAGGGTGTCAGACCCTCTGGAACTGGAGCTACAAACAGGTGTTAGCCTCTGTGTTAGCTGAGAAGAGAATGCTGATACTTTGGAAGAGTAGTCACGCTCTTAACCACTGAGCCATTTCTCTAGCTCCAACCTCTGGAGACTTTTAATAAAACTATTTTGTTTAATTTTATTCAAATACTTAGAGATTTCTCTCCAGGTCCATATGCACATTTGTCCAGTGTTTAGCACTCATGAAGATCATTTAAGCGGGTAAATATAACTCTCCAACATCCTGGGCTCTTTACTCGTATAAAAGGACATCACTAGAAGGCGTGTCATTCTCCTGATATGTAAATAGTAGTTTATGAAAGAGAATGTTGCATGTTCCCTTGAAATTGGGAAAGCAATGTCAGAAAGGAAAGGAGGGGAGAAAGAGAGAGGTAGGGAAAGAGGGAGGGAGGGGAAGAGGAAAGGAGGGAGGGAAACACTGGGAAAAATGCTGTGTCTGAAGACGAAGAAAAGGCAGCAGTCATGAGCCTTCACCAGAAACCAACTGGAACTTGGACTCATGAGAAAATTAATGTTGCTTATTCCGTTGCTCGTTCTACTCAGCCTGAGACGTCTCACGCAGCAATGCAATGTACTTTCCTAGAACTCTATTCACTCTAAAGTCCTATGTGTTAATCTGTTCTTACTTTCTTATTAACATACTTCTGCCTGTATGAAACCATGGCAAAACTAGAATGTCGTGGATGATGTGGATTGATAAATTTACTCTATGAGAAGAAAATTAGCTGTCTAATCTTACATCTGTGGGAGTTCCTCAGTTTTATTAGTCCGGAAGTCTAGTTATTGAAGGAGAATATGTGAGCTGGAGAAATGCTGCACTGAGGAGCTGGCTTCACCCAGGAGCAATCTGTGAACAACAACAAACTCTCTGGGACTGTTGGGGAAGCTAGGAACAATCCAGGAGGAACAATCTTGTTCTGCAAGGGAGTAGCAGTGTGTCGGAACAAAAGTGATCAAGTGTATGAGAGACATAAAGCGGTGGTAGGAGTGGAACAGAGACATTTGGCGCTTTACAGGGAAACCTTTATTGAAGAGACACTCATCAATCTTCTCCCACAATTGGAGGCAATTGGGACACAACAATGACCATGACATATTCCATATTCTGAAGGGTCTCATCATCTATCACTCGAACCGAATGAAGAGGCTGCAATGGGGACTAGGTAGAGTGTCCCAAGGCAGAGTGAGAGACACCAGCCTAGTCTGGCAGGGCACCATGGCAATATATCTCAGGAAGATTGGAAAGACAAGAAATGGCCAAACATGTGAAGGAAGAACTGGCCTCAGTGGGTTCCTGACGTTTGAAAATTTGTACCAGAAAAGGAAAGAGAATGCTAATGGGGAATAGTCTGGAGTGTCAGATAACTGCTTTGGAGCATATTTTGACTTTCTAGTAAGAGCATTATTTTTATTTGGGTTGTATTTAATCAACAGGGGACAGATTTACACACGTTTGTAAACTGAAGCGCAGTTACAGTAAACGACAAATAAGGGCAAGAAGAGCAGAAGAATGAGGCTGCATCTCTGGAAAGGGAATAAAAAAAACCTTAAGACACTAATTCTAGTTGGGCTGAAAAGCAGAGGTGACAGGGACTCTTGCCTCAGTTCATATCCCCTCCCCTACAGACTTACAGACTACAGCATGGACTATAGTGGCAGGAGAGAACATGGTAAGGGGTATCTGTGAAGCCATGAGTGTTAGTTACCTCTGCATTTCTGCATCAAATACTTGGAGTAAATCAAGAAGAAGAAAATTTAATTTTGGTTTGTGGTTTATGGAGTGTCAGTCCATGCCATAATGGCTTTCTGTTTGGGGCCTCTGATTGGGCTGCATAGTAGCAGAGAAACATGTAATGAAGGAGGATGCTCACCTGATGGAAGACAGAAAGCAAAAGAAGAAGTGAGGTTCCAATATCCTTACGTTCCCAATAATCTAACTTCCTCCCACTAAGCCCCACCTCCTTACATAAGTTCTACCACATATCCACATATCGGGTCTTCCATAAGCTGGCCATCAATCCTTTTAGACTTAGGCCTTTGGGGAATATTTATTCAAACAGCATCCTAAGATATAACACAACTGATACCCTACTCTCAGTACAGTGGAGACAAGAGCTTGCTAAAAATGAGTCTAGCTGAGCGGTGGTGGCATATGACTTTAATCTCAGCCCTCAGGAGACAGAGGTAGGTAGATCTCGGAGGTCTTCAGAGTGAGTTCCAGGGCAGCCAGAGCTACACAGAGAAACCCTGTCTCAACAAATAAACAAACATGGAAGATGTCTACAGAATGGCTCCTGATGGGGCTGCCAGAACTGAGGGGAAGGGAAAGTTCAGGAACCTAGAGCTGAAGTCCTTAATTAATACTAATAAACTAGAGGTTAGAGTGATGGAGTACCACTGGCCTCCATTTTCAGAGTCACAGTTAAAAATCTGTTACTCAAGGAGCTGACAAGACGGCTCAATGGTTAAGAGCAAACACTGCTCTAGCAGAGGACTTGAGTTTGATCTCTAGCACCAATGTGGGGCAACTCACAACTGTGTAGAACTCCAGTTCTAGGGAATCTGACATCCTCTTTTGACTTTCACTGGCTCTGCACTCATACGCACAGCCACACATACAGATATACACATATATTTGTATTAAAAACAAAGACAAACTCGTTGAGAAACAGTCACTCAGAGTCAGAGAATTAATTCTCCTACAGTCAATGTAATGGGATATAAAAGCAAGATAATGCTAAGAGAGAAGAGATACATGAGGGGAAATACATGTGTCTATTAGGACCAACAGATGCAGAAACTGATACAAATGTCAAAGGATAGTATGATATGGGAAATAAGGCCTAGAAAGAACAAAGCATGGAACTGGAGAGGAAGAAGGACTGGACCACACTGTGTAAGAGGCAGTTTACCTGCCTACTGAAATGCCCTGTACAAATACATACGCATGACCAAGAGCAAGCCTGTCCCTGTTTTCTAGGAGCCTCCGTTCCAAATGATTTGTATTTTGCTTTGTAACCAGTAGTTATAGAGAGTAGATGTACCCGCTCCAGCTACTGTAGAGCTATGGCTCAGTACTTACACATTATGTACTAGCTTCCTACCTGTAAACAAATCCCACTACGATAAATGCAGATGAGCAAGTGCTTCTGAGCTTTGAGCGGTTCCAGGTAGTTCTACAGTGCTAGCTATGACGTTAGCAAAACATGACATAATGGTGGTAGAAATTTCCTGCAACGTCATTGCAAGCTTTAAGATCATAATGTATGGCCTCAAAGATAAACTACTTCTTTTCTTTGTACTTGTATGATCCAATTTTCTAATGTTGTCTTCAAAACCAGGCGGTTGTGCCCTCCTAAAACAGTTAAGCATCGTGCCTATGAGAAACAACAGCTTGTAGAAGTTGAGAGCATGGCTCTTTTAGGATCAGAATCCCTATTCTAATTTGTCAGAGTGGGTAACAATGGGTAAGTTATTTAACCTCCGTGTGTTCTGCTGTCCTCATCTATGATATGGGGCTTACATGAATAATCTACCACCTTGGGTTGTTCTGAGGGTTAAGTGAGTCACTAGAATCGAAGCACTGACATCATAGAAGTTCTAAGTACATGTTAATTATTATAATTACATATGGTATGCCTCTCCTTGAAAGGTATTGTATCTCCTATAGTTGAAATTGTATGCCAAACGATTAGCTGGACTAGCTTTGCAAATTTGTAATTCTGTCCTGGTAACAACAACAACAGTGCCAAATTGCACAAGCAGATAGCAATGTTTGGCAGTATCTGAATCTTTCAGTTAATGGAACAACTGGAGCTGACTTTCATTTGGCATTCCACCAAGTAATGAATTCTTGTCATCCTTTCAGCAGTATACTTGCCTTTTATCTCTGATGTTTTCAGTGGTCATACATTAGAAACGTCCGCAAACAACACTTTTTTGTGGGTCGGCAGGTGAATCTTTGCAATGTGGTTGAGTGCCCAGTCTATCTGCACAGTATGCTTGTTAACAAGGGAGTCTGTTTCAGCGTGTATTAAAGAGAGACACTCAGTCTGAGTTTCATTCATCACTGTTTTGCAATGCAGGGTCACTTCTAGGTGGGGCTACATACTGTCAACACAACAGGAATGAACAGTATTTATGATCTACATGATGGGATACACTGGCCTTAGGACACTACCTTATTCACTCCACAAGTATTATAAATATGTCCAAGGCACCATGCTCCATCCTGAGGGACACAGCCCTACTCTCTAGACTATCTTCCAATATTTAAACAGGGACTCAGATATATGTGATAAAGAAATGAGTAAGGAACTGGTATGTAAGAGAGTGTTGGGTAATAGAATGTCATTGTGCAAAGTGAACAGGGAGTGGGCCATCTGACCTGCTATACCTTAGTGCTTCGTGGGTATCTTTATTTTGAATGTGATTTGAAACCAGACGGGGCCTGCTCTTTGGGAGCTCTTTGCTCAACAAGATTTCTGGATATGAAACTCAGCAGAGGGTAGAAGTGTGGGCAGGAAAACAATCTAGAAGATACTCCACTCACTCCGGTGCTGAGATATAGGTATGACCAAGAATCAACAGGAGTACCAAGGAAATGTGTTGTTTTTCATCATAATGTTCATGGAAGATAGCATGGAAAAAGCAAAAGAGGTTTCAAGTAGTAGAAATAGAAGCCCTGACTGGTTTGGTGGAAGATGGACAATGGCATATGAATGTGCAAAGGGAAGACCATGAGAAGTCTAGGGTGTCAGGCTAACAGGAAGGAACCTGAGTTGTAGGCAATGGAGAGACACGCATTACATAATGTGTCTTAAAAGTAACGGAGAAGTCTAGTTTGTTACCAAGATGCTACTCTGGATACTACTCTGTGAAACTATTCCTGAGGAGACAAGAACAAACATCTCCCCCCAGATATGGAACTAACTACAGATCAAGATACAATACCACAGAAGTCTAACTAGTGAACTAATGATTTATATCAGGGTTACTTACTTACAGGAATATGGGTGAAGGGTTGCTTATAGGAGCAGAAAAGATTCAACAATGCTATACCACCAAGAACCCACCCCAGAATCATCTATAGCTCATGAAAGCTAGAAACCTGATGCTCATCCTGCGATGTGCAGTCAGCTTGAAAGGTTGTAGAATGTCTCTTTCAGGTAGCTCAGCTGATCTGAAAGTCTTATAGACAGCCAGGCTGGTCTAAGAAAGTCCCTCAAACATTTGTACTAGTCCTAGTTGGGGAGCTTTAGTGAATCTGGTCTGTTTCAGGGACATCCTGAAGCTAATGAGTTGTTTACTTCCTGGGTTTTAGAGCATCCATGCAGGATGGAGTATTTCACCATTCTTCAGCACATTTTATTTCTTAATGAGCTTTCTTTGGAGACTGAAGGTTTTATCTGACAGGAAATAGCCACACAACAGATGCTAAGGAGACTAGTATTTCCCCAGATCATATTTCAGAAGGGGACAAGTCAGAAAGGAGATGGAGCATGTGCAGCACCTAAAGCTTGTCCACATGCACAGAACCAGGGAGGAAGGTGCATAAGGTGAAGGTAGAACCAAAGACATCAACTTGGGAGTCATCAGCTGATAAAAGTAAACGAGATGGTTGAAAAGAACACAGGAAGAAAGAAACAGCACTTTGTGTTGCCATAAAAAATTCAGATGTGGCTAGTGACTTGAAGAGGTTCATCCCTGATGATCTTAACTTTCCTAATGATAAAGAAGGCAAAGTATTGATTAAAGGAAAGTAGAATGCAAATTAATGAGAACTGTCTGGATAACCAACAAAGAGGCATACATTTTAGTATAACTCAAAATTCACAAAACGGGAAAGCATTCTGTTCTGTTATTACATGCAAAGAAGCATCATTGTTTCTGGTAATTATCAATTAGTACTCTAAAAGTCTAACCCAAGGCCTCGTTCACTGAACACAAGACAACATTGCTTTTTAAAAGCTTGGTAGAGTCAAGGTCTCTGTAATAATTAGTCTTAATTGTCAATTTGACACAATCTGGACTCGTCTGGGAAGAGCATCTCATTGGAGAATTGTCTACATCAGATTGGCCTGTGGGCATGGCTGTGAGGGAGGTTCTTAAAGGAGCTAATTGAGCTAGGAAGACTCACCCTCAGTGTGGGTGGCACCATTTCCTGGTCATGGCCCTGGACTGAATGGAAAAGAGAACTAGCTGAACACAAGCTTATGTACGTTCTGTTTTATACCAGATTGCAGATATGACGTGAGCAGCTTCTCCTAACTTATGCTGGGGACTCCCCTGTTGTGGTAGACTGGACCCTGGAATCATAACCTGAGATAAAGCCAATTTAGTTTCCAGAATTGCTTTGGCCAGGATATTTTGTCACCAAAGCAGAACTAAGACAGTCTCTTTAATCTCAAGAACCCTCAACAGTGGCTTTCTCATTCCTTCTAATGCTTGAGTTCAGTTTCAAGTGTTTTACTGAGGACTTTTGCCTCTACATTCACTGGGGAGATCACTCTGTAAATTTCCTTTTCTGTTGTATCTTGCTTTGGAATCAGGATAATACTGGCTTTATAAAAGAAATTTGGAAATGTTCCTTCCTTTTTATATTATTGAATAATTTGTGAAATACTGGTGTTAGATCTTTTTTGAAAGTGTGGTAGAATCCTGCCCCAAATCCTTCTAGACCAGGATTTCTTTTGGTGAGGACATTTTGAATTACTGGTTCAACATCATTGCAGGTTTGTTTTCATTATTGATTTCATCTTGGTTTAATTTTGGTAAGCCATATACACCTAGAAGTTCATCCATTTCTTTTGTACTTTCCAGTTTAGTGGAATAGAAAGTTTTAAGGTATGTCCTCATGATTTCCTAGATTTTGTTGGTATCTGTTCCAATGTTCGTCTTTTCATCTCTAACTTTAATGATTGCAACCTGTTCTTTCTTTTGGTTAGTCTGACAAAGGGTTTGTGACTGTTGTTTGACTTTTCAAAGAACGAACTCTTTTTTCAGTCTTTCTTTGTACTGTCTTGTGTTTTCTCATTTCCATTGAATTCCAGGTCCCAAATTCTCATCATCACTGAGCAAGAGAGTTTCAAGCTATCTCTAAGCTTAAGTCTTCACAAACAGAAACATATATACAACAATGGTAGAAATACACACTGTTCTTTCTTTTCTCTTAATATTGAATATCTACCTAAAAAAAAAAAATCCACCATGTGTCATGAACAGTTTGCAACACTCAAAAGACCCCAGGCTGTTAAGCAAACCTTTATTGCTCTACTTAGATCTGAGTCACCAGGAATTAGGTATTGTACCGTGGGAAATCTGTGTTTGCAAGAGAGGCTGACAGGAACTGAATGTGTCTGGGAACTAAGCAGATGAGGAGCCCTGCCACATGACGTGTTTGCCTTCCTCACCAGATATCAGTGGCAGAATCGCCATGATGTTAGAGTGCACACATTTTCTTAACTTCTAAAAGAGTTAAAAACTACCATTATAATTCCAGTCTGTGGATAATCCCAGCTCCCTTCAATGGCTTCACTCAGAACAGTGAGCCAAATGGACAGCTCTGCACAGGCTACTTTTTTTAATGAAGCATGGAAAAATGACCAAAAGGCAAACAGCCGAGAGAGAAAAGGGAAGGCACCAAGGGTCTGGATATCCCAAAAGGACTAATTATCCCTTGAAAGATAGTGAGGGCTGTGTTAATGCCCCTTACTTCCTAACAGCACAGTGGGGTCCCCACACAGCCAGGGGAAGTCCCCATACAAGACAGTGAGAGTCTTAGCTTTCAGCTCTCAGCTCTTGTCTCTGTTGAAAGCAGTCTCTGTTTTCTCTCAGTTACCTAGGCATTTAGTGGACCTGAGGGCTGGGAGAAAGGGTTTCTTTTCTTTTTTTTTTTTTTTTCAGTTACATGAATAGACTTTCTAACCAAAGTATTAATTTTGAAGCAATCTTTTTTTATCATCTACAATTCAGTTTGATCTAAAATATCAAAAACCTAAAATAGATAACTAAAATGAAAAACCAGAAAAGATGAAGCAAAGAAATAAATCCCAGATCCCTTTAAAACTTTTAGCATAGAAAGATGTGCATGCTTATGTGAGGGAATTTCCCACCCTTTCTCTCTCTCTCTCTCTCTCTCTCTCTCTCTCTCTCTCTCTCTCTCTCTCTCTCCCTCCCTTTCCCCCCCATCTCTCTCTCTCCATTGCAAACAGTTCTCACCTGGGATGGTTTCTAAGCGTCTTCTTTTATTACGGGTACAGCCAAAGTCACAGTCTGCTTACAGGAGTCATTGTGAATCTACTCCTTGGCCTCTCAAAGCCTTCTACTGAAGCACAACATTTCTCAAGTAGGATTTTTGAGCTCATGTGAAAACATAACTAACTTGGGTGTAAGATGACTTTGGGTAAGTAACCTGGGCTGCTGCTCCCCTTTCTCTGTGGCTGTCTTTTTCTCTCTCCTTCTGTACCTATTCCTCTTTTCTCTTAAGCCTCTCTGTGGTCCTCCATGTCTTCTCTTTCTCCACCTCCTGTTTCTGGTTAGAGGAAATAGTCTCACACTTTCCAAACACTTTTTACAGTTTAATATGTGACATACTGAGCTGTGGCAAACATCCTCCATCTATGTTAGTAATACCTACCCCAGGAAAGGTCCAGATCTTAAATTGTGCAACTTTTTTTCCCATTCAGAGCAAAGATATCTATAAGTTAAATAGTATATCTGCGTTTGCATTTAAATAGAAATTGACTGTTAACAACTAAGCCATGCAAAGTTGCTAAAAGTATGTGTGTGTATGTATGTGTGTATGTAGTTTTTCTCCACCTAAGTTTTAAAAAGTTATGAAAGATTAGATGAACCATGTGACTATTACATTACTCACAGAAGAGATCTTTTGAACTGGGAACATGGCTCAGTTAATAAAGCACTTACCATACGAGCACGAGAACTTTAAGCTCAATCCCCATTCCTCACTTTAAAAAAAATCTGGGATTGTGGCACCCAGCTACAATTCTAATTCTTGGAATGTGGGGGCAGGAAGATCCTTGAAGCTTGCTGGTCAGTCTAGTAAAATCAGTAACTCTAGGTTCAATGAGAGACCCTGTCTTCAAGAAGTAAGATAGATACCAGCATCCAGCAAACCTACCTTCTCTCCAAGCTGGTAAGTGAAACTTTTTCTTGGCAGTGGGCAGCAGACACTGGACAGGTGCTCAACTAGTCAGACTGTGAGAATAAGGGATAGAGTGGTCCTCACAATGACCAACACTCACAGAAATTCTAGAAGAGGAGGCAGAAAGAGTGTAAGCGAAAAAGTGTGGGTAGGGGTGCTGTGTAAGGCCATCTTCTGGACATGACGTGACTATCACACTCATGGATCCACAACACTGTGCTTACCAGCATAAGACCTATACAAGATCAAGCCAGCCACAATTCTAGCACAGATGGGGTAGATGGTGTCTTGGCCCCACCCCTTACTGAGGAGCAATTGACAGTGAATTAATTGCCTAAGGAAGAAGGCTGATTCCTTTTGAGGATATAGATTTCCTGTGTTCCAGTGAATGGCCTCACATCCATGCATATATAGACATTAACTGGACTTCACGGATTCCCCCACTCCTCACAAAACAAAGACATGAAGTTGGAAGGGAGACATCTTGGGAGTATGTTGGGGTTGAGCAGGGACAGTTTGGGGGAGGGAATAAGAGAATATATTAATTACATTTTGTTGCTATGACAAAATAGCATGACCAACACAACTAATTCTGGCTCACAGTTCCAGCAGGAAAGGTCCGTAATGATGAGAGAAACATGGTAGCCAGTAGCTACATTAGGAAGCTGAAAGGCAGAGAGGCTGAACTGGAAGTGGGGCCAAACCTACAACTCTCAGAACCTACCTCCACTGATGTTGTTCCACCACCAAAGCCACACCTCCTAAAAGAGTTCATAACCTGCAATGAACAATCCCCAACAGCAATCCCAAACAGCAATCCCCACTGGGGACCAAGTGTTCAAGTACTTGAACCTATGGAGGATCTTGTTCATACAGACTACCTCAAGGAGTAGATACGGGCATATTCCATCGTACACATGTATAAAATTGTCAAAACAAGGGGAAATGTTGACATAAAGTAGAGAGCCATTGACTAACACACGTGACATTAACTGCCAGCTTCAGCACGCAGTATATGACATGCACAGGCCCCATACCCACACACGAAGGGATGAAAAATCAAAGGTAATATTTTATGTTCATTCTTTACAGCAGCTACTCTTTTTCACCTTTGAGTCTAGCTTCAGCCCCCTCCTTTCTTCTAAATGCCCCGTGGTTGAGAGGGAATGCTAAGAAGAAAAAGCAAGCCCCTTCCAGCTAACTCCTGAGATATACCCACACAGCCAGCCCATCTCATGGAGGTGAAACGTCCATAGGAAGTTGACATTAGTTCCCTTGGAGTTCCCATAACTCCCATAACTTGGAGCCCATAACAACGGGCTGTAATAAAAGGAGTCTTCCTACTGGTGTCTACTGTGTATTTGCAGAGTAGGATGATGTCTGTTTAGAGGGCCCTGCAGCCACGCAGATGCCTCTCCAGCTGGCTGAGATGAAGGGATGTGCTTCTGTTTATCTCTGGCACCAGGACAAGCATGACAGAAATGCAAACTCCTTGACTGTCCTCCTGAGCTCTGCTTTCTCTCTTGATTGACTTCAAGTCACCTTGTTCATTCTTTTCTGCTTGAGGAATGCGCCTCTCTCCAGATTACCATTCTGCGAGTGTCAACATTTTTTGTTTTACTAAAAAAAAAAAAAAAAAGTCTACATTTCTAATACTTCAACTCCTTGGATCCCTCGAAGCTAGATAGCTCCACATGGCCTGAGACTTCATATGGAGATTTTACTCTCTCAAGATTTCTGCCCACATGTAAATCTCTCTCTCTCAATCAATCTCTC
>NW_021604630.1:12680293-12697997 GCF_004785775.1 Grammomys surdaster | reverse complement strand
TCTCTCTCTCTCTCTCTCTCTCTCTCTCTCTCTTTCTCTGTGTCTGTGTCTGTGTGTATCTGTCTGTCCATTCTTCCATCTGTCCATCCATTTGTCCACCTGTCTGTCTGTCTGTCTTGGCTGAGTAGGTGTTGCTGTTGATTGCCTAGAGCATGGTATAATATTGTCCTGAATCCTAGATTCATCCCTTGAATGTAGTAACATACTGAAGCAGGCTACTCCCCAGTTGCAGTACGAATGCCTATCCCTGTGCCCTTCCTTGGCAGTTATGTCCCTGTGATTGGATGGAGGAGAAGGAATCACAGACTTGAATCGCATCTTTCTTCACTAGTGTCACCATGCTGATCTAGCTGACCTGCCCCCCTTCTTCTTTTAGTGACCCTGGGACCCTCTTGAATCCCTACACATCACAGTGCAATTCCTATCTTTGGGCCTTTAGTGATAAAGCTCCTGCATTCTATTCGCTCTTCTTCACCTCACTGTCTCTGACAAGCCAATACTTTGCATTGTGTAATTCAGTCTTTATTGTTGGACGGTTTTCCTTCTATGTGCAGCCAGCAACTACCTCTGCAGTTATTTCTTCAAAGCCAACAGAAGATATAGCTTGATAAGATACAGCCTGCTACCTGCTCTTCTTTATGGACTAGAGAGAAGAAACCTACTATCTCATGTATACATACTCAAAACTCTCTTACCCAACGACTTTTTATATGAAGCAAGAAAGAAGAAAACCAAGGAATTGTAGATTCAAAAGCTGTCTTCCAAATCCAGCTATGTTGCTTACTTTGTTTTGCTGTTCTGACTAGACCTAGTGCCCTAAAGCCAAAGATGGGCCTTCTTTATACCTGTACCCCATAGAAGCTGGCAGAACATGGTGCACATAGTAGGCTCAGCCAATGTTGGCTCAGTTTCTGGCCAGTTCAAGGAAAACCCACAGCCTCCTGGAAGCTCACTTCAATGCATATGTATGCATCATTTAAGAGGAATGATTGTTATATGAGCTTCCAGGAAAATAAACTGATCTCCCCTGCTCACTATGTAACCTAGGGAGCATTGGACAGGATCCGCCCTGCCTGTGGGCTCCCAGCCATAAGATTCTTGAGAGTTTATATCTAGCCTTTCCACAGATCTCCAAGTCCCAGAAGGAGAGCTAATCCTGATCACGGCTGCTAGTCAGACCTTATATCTAGACGCCTGCTAAGCCATATGGAATCGTCCTGCAAGTCAGAAAAAACGTTACTTCTTTTAACAGTACCCTTCCTACAAGATAGCTGGACATTTAACACATTGATCAAAGCCATCTCTTCTTTACTGACTGGGGAGGAGGAGCACATATGCATTGCAGTTTGCCTCCAAGAGGGTGTGGATTTATTAGAACAACCAGGAGCTGAGCCAACATTGGCTGAGCCTACAGTGCACACTGCTTTCTGCCAGATTCTATGGAGTGCAAGTATAAAGAAGGCCCGTCTTTGGCTTTAGGGCACAAGGTCTAGTTGGAACACCAAAACAAATTAGGCAACACAGCTGAATTTGGTAGACAGGTTTTGAATATACAGTCACTGGTTTTCTCCTTTCTTGCTTTATATAAAAAGGCATTGGGTAAGAGAGCTTTGAGTATATCTACCTGAGGTAGTGGGTTTCTTCTCTCCAGACCATAAAGAAGAGATGGCCTTGATTAATGTGTTAAATGTTCTGCTGTCTTGTAGGATGGGTGCTGCAAAAGGAGGGGACATTCTTCTGACTTGCAGGATGAGTCCGTATGGCTTAGCAGGAGTCCAGGAATAAGGTCTGACTAGTAACCATGATCAGGATCAGTTAATCGAGCGGATACCTACCAGATTTTGTATTAGCTGAGTCTACACAGAGATTTTTAAGGTTTACCTTAAGATAATAAAATTCTAGTCTATCAGCATACATGCAAATGTTGACACACACAAGAATACAAGAAATTTTAATTGGGAGATTTTGTGTGTGTGTGTGTGTGTGTGTCAGGACAAGGATATCCACCAATAATTATGATTATTTACTCCAAAGATGTGAGAATGGTGCTTTTGTCTCTTCCTTCCTTCTCTCCTTCCCTCATTCCCCTTCTTCTTCTGTGCTCCCTCTTCCTCTTCTCTTCCTGGATCTTCTTTGTTTCTTCCTACATATGTATTACATTAGTGCTGTTTTAAAATAGTTGGGAACAGTTGGGTACAGCCCAGACAGCAAAACAAGGCGCCCTGTGCTCTGCTACATGAGATACTGTAATTATTTCTCCGCAGGGCACTCAGAAGCCAGGCAGTGGGAAAGCCTTTGGTCCCCTGCCTCTCTCCCTTCAGCACTGGGCATGGTCTTTCTCACTGTACGTTCTTAGAAGAAAAAGGGGAAAGAAAATAAAAAGAAGGGGGGGGAATGATATGAGCACTTGTAGGTGAAATAGATTTATATCATCATTAAAAGTTGGAGCTGGAAAGGAACCCTTAGCTCCCTGAGCCATCAGACTCTTCCCTTTTACAGGGAATATTTAAACCTGGAAATCTTCAGTGGTTTCCAGTTCGTTTCTTGGCTTAAAGAGGCAAAATTATTTTTAGGACCAGTTCTGTCTCCTTTAGTCCCAGACTCCCGGAGCCAGGAACAACCAGCTATAACTGTCCATCTTGCACGAAGTGGATCACCGAGCATCTGCTAGATAGATCTCTTAGATAAGCATGACCTCATAGGATTGGACCTCAAGATGTATTATGTCACTAAGTTCTTATCTTTTTTTGTTTGTTTGTTTTCGGGGGGGTTTTGTTTTTGTTTTCACTAAATTCTTGAAACAAAGTTAGAATCACTACTCATTAGATCATTTCTCTCACAGAGTCCTAATTTATATGGTCAGATCATTTCCAGTTTATGCTGGTATATAGTACATATAATAAAATTCCCTGCCTTTAGTGTTCTGGAAGTCTCTAGAAAGAGATCAGGGAGTTTTTATGGTTTTGTTCTTATTGATTGTTGTTGTTTTGGGTTTCATGTTTCCTTTTGGGTTTTGTTGTTGTGGCTGTCGCTGCTATGTTTGTTTTTCTGGCTAAAAACGGGTCTCACATATAGCTGGAGCTAGTCCTGAACTTATGATCTTCCCAGAATTATAGGTACAATTATAGGTACATGCTACCTCAACCAGCCAACTAGCAGTTAGTTTGGAAAGGGCCCAGAGGCCTGTGGTTTAATACAGCATCACTATCAGGTGTTGTCTGCTGTAGACGTTGTTGATTTCACATGAGTGATAGTCAAACAGCCGATGGTCAGGTTGACAGACAAGTCAGGGACCTTTCGGGTTTAACTCGTTTTAACATTAATTTTTCAAAGAGAAGCAAACAATATCTTGTAGTCACATGTCCCATTAGTTCAATGAACAAGCAAAGCTAATATAAAATCTAGACCTTGAATTAACAGAAAATGAAGAATCTCTGAGCGTAAAAAAATGTAAGAAAAATGAATAAGACTTAAAGAAACTATACCCAAACACAGATTGCTACACTTCTTGACCTTGCACCAATTCATTCCTGCTAAAGCCACACAATCCGTTCTGCCTTCAATGTTGACTCAATACTTGAATAAGGTAATGTTTTCTTCTGTTACGAATATTTTGAAGTGGCTTCCGTTCACAGTACACATTCTGGATTTGTCTTAAGTAAGTAGCTAAGGATTTTTCAAAGGGATTCATCAGAGCTCCAAAATGTAATTTCTAGCTTAAGTGTAGCCCTCTAAGCCCCACATTTGTCTTTCACTGCTTCTTACATCAAGTCACAGCAAAGGTCCTCTTCAAACATCTCTCAGAAAGTATTTGTTGCTGTGCATAGCCTTTGCCCTTCATTTTGCTTTAATGGATGCTTTAAAGCTGTTAGAAATTAAAGGTCACATGACTGAAAGTATATATGGCAATTTGTCCAAATTAACTATTACTGTGGTCTGGTGGATGAGGATGGGCCATCTGGCTCCGTTTCTTATGCAGCATCTTCCAGTTGAGTTTCTGCCAGGTTTAATTATCCTCCGCTCTAATAGAGAAAATACATTTCTAACAATCTTATGGATTAATTACTACAACATTTTAGCCTAACGAAACTTCCCTGACGTAGCTCACCTATTTCCCCTGCAAAAGAACACAGATACAAACTAGTCCTGAATACTCTCTATTTTAGAGCAGATTTAGAGCAGCAGACACTGAAGACCTTGAGCGTTCCGGGAAGCTGAGAGAAGATAGAAAGGACACTAGGTATTCAAATTGTCTCTGGCTTTTAACCTCAAGAGGAAGTACGTTCATTCTCTCCTATCTTCCTTCTATATTCCAATTATTTTTTTTTAAAGATCTAGCATTAGATTCAGTGATTCAGCATTAGTATCTCATCTCCTAGCTGTAAATAAAGGTCAGGATTGTTCTTGACCCATTGACAATTCTCCAAAGTTAAAAACAAAGAAACAGACACTAAGTGATTCATGTTCGTGTGTAAATTGAAATCAAAGATAATTATACCCATTCTTTTAAGTGTCTCCCCTTAGCTTTTCATTATTAAATGGTTATATGTATAAAATTGCAAGCACATCCAAACTTGCCATCCTCACCAAATGACTGGATAGGATTCCATCATAAAACTTAACACAGATATCCACGGCCTTAACTAAATAGTCTGGTGCCAGATGAAAAAGAAGGAGGAGCAAAGATTTCACAGTCTCAATGACACGTATTTTTGCTGGGAACCACAACACAGTCTATATCTTGTCATCATTTATGACAATACGATTTGCAAATTAGTTATTTTAATTTGGGATGGTTTCTGTTGTTTTATGTCGAATTTTTTTTTTTAAACAAAATTCTATGGCCAAAAAAATTGAGACAAAATTAAGCTTTTTAGCTTTTGTGAACTTAGCTTTTGTGAATAGAGCTTAGTGTGGCTTGATGTGGCTTCTGGATCTAACTGTACAACTCCCTGGGGTTTATCCTAGCAAGGTAATTTGCATGGACTGTTTTTTTATCATCAATAGAAGCCCAGACAGATGACTGGAGACAGATTAAAGCAAACACGTTGTCCCTACTCTGTCCCTCTAAGACAGGGACATGAAGAAAAACTGCTTCCATTTTTACTATCTCTTCGGATTTCCACATATACAAAGCTTTTCCTCATAGGCTAAGTACTTTGTCTTAAAGTAGCTATGTGGCCAAAACAAAAGCCTTAATTAAGGCTGACTGCAGGATGCTAAGAAAGATTGGGCTGCAGTGTTTATGTAAACAGGAAATGCGCTCGAAATAGACCTCACCTCCCAAACTTTCCAATTCCTCACTGAATGTTTCATTGAAATCCATCTTTGCCTTGGATGCTTGCTGATGAGTATCTAGTTTAGAGATAATTGCATAGTGTTACCAAAGTATTAAGTATAAAAAGGTTAGACAGAAATAACTACCACATGATCTAAGGTTTTACCCCGACTTGTACTATCCTAGTTATTTTTAAAATGAGGAAAAAGTTAAAGAGAATAAAGAAAGAAAATATGCATGTGCTATAGCTTGGGGGACTTTTGAGTTATTTTATGTTACCTTATTGCCTCACAAAGGAGAAAAGGTAAATCATCTAGTCAGTCTCACCAGACCCCAGATCTCTTCTGCATATAAAGGGGGGAAGTAAATAGACAGAGATAGATGGGAAGATAGACTTCATAGACAGAAAAATGGATGGATAGATAGATAAATAGATAGATGATAGATAGATAAATAGATAGATAGATGATAGACAGACAGACAGACAGACAGATAGATAGAGGAAGATAGTAGATATATAGAGATAGGTGGGTAGAGTAGATAGGTAGATAGATAGATAGATAGATAGATAGATAGATAGATAGATAGATAGTTGTAGACAGACAGACAGATTTACTGCTACACAGCTGGGTGGAATTGAACCACTCAGGCATGTCCCAGTATCAAATCATTGCATTGACAAAATATCCAGATGGCAAGCCAAATTGTTCCCCTTTCCTTCACATGTTTAAATATTTTATTGAAGCCGAAGCAGTGTGATAGAAGATGAGTCGCATGTTAATTGCGAGATTACACAACCTCCATTTGGAATGCTTGGCATGGCTTCTCATCTCTCCTAATCCTCTCTTTGGAATACATCCATGATGGGAATCCACTATTAAATAACATTCAGATTCAGAGTGTTTTATGGGAAAAGAAATATTAACTACTAAAGTAAGATGGACTAAAACGCATTACTGATGTTGACCGTGGCCAAAATTCTCAAGTACATAAAAAAAATCATAAAGTCATAAAATATCAAGTTCTCAATGACCAAAAGTTTGACTAATACTGTTCATCACTTGTCCAATATGTACTTATTTCTTCTAAAAGTATTGTTTATGCTGGGAAAACCAAACAAATAAAACTTTATTTTCTGAAGGAAGGAAGCCAGGCTGTTGAGGTAACTCAGTAGATAAAGGCACGTGCCACCAAGCTTCACAATCGTGTTTCTATCCCCGGACCCACATGGTAAAATAAAAGAGTTGACCCCACAAGTTACAAGTTGTCTTCTGCCTCCAGGTTTACGCTTTGGCATGCATATTCTCCCTCTCCCTCCCCTCCCCTCCCCCCTCCTCCTCCTCCCTCTCTACCTTCCCCCTTCCATCCCTTCCTCCCTCCATCCCTTCCTCCCTCCTTACCTCTCTCCCTCTCCATACCTCTATTTTTCTCTCTAAATAATTAGATAAATGTAAAAAATTCCAACATAGAAATGCTCTCTCTCTCATCATCCAGGGGACGAGATAAATGTCATACATAGCCGTTTCCAAGAATTCTGTCTGATGAAGTGTGAGGTGTGATGCATCTAGAAACTTGTATTTGACTTTGAAATTCCAGAGATGTTTATCTAAATATCAGTCTCTCGAAGCTGCCAAGGCGATATTAAGGACTCTTAAGTGGGGTGGAGAGCAGAGATCCATAGATTCTTCTCTACTCTTGGATTATAGCTGAATTACGGGCCTAGAATGGCAGTCGATAGGGATGGCTGTCCGTTTCTTTTGGGTCTGTGAAGGACTGTGGAGACAGATAACCTTACAATGTCCTAGCCAGGCTTCAGAGGCTTGCTCAAGCATGACTTTTGTTCCCCACTTTAAGCCTGTTATTCACATTCATTAAACTTGGGTCATTGACACCATACTGTGTCCATACAGACTCCAATGGCCAAGAGAAACAGGATCCCTTTTTTTCTTCCTAGAACAGTGCCACCACATTGACTAGATAGCTAAGAAGTCATGAATGGCTATCAATGTCATACCAGAAGGAACAAAAACAGTTCTGTGGGCCAAATTGGACATTTCAGAAATGTAGGGATTTGTTATGTTGCTTGTGTTCGCTGGACACCAGGGGACCTGATAGCCAATGAAAATATCTACAAAAAAAAAAAAAACCTCAAAATGCAACTCAGCATATCTACACCTAAGAAATGAGAGTTCAGGCTAAGGATGTAGTTCTGTGGTAGAGTGCTCGCCTGTTGCCTGCAAGACCCAGGACGTTCTGCCCTGAACTGAAAAACAAAGAGAAGGAGGGAGGGAGAGATGTTCATTCAAAGACCATACTTTTGTAGAGCACTTTTAAGGTCACAAGTGACGTTCATCAATAATGAGAGGACAGGAGAGTTTAAAACTACTCTGATACAGGAACACACACAGTGCTTAATCCAATAAGCTGTGTGAATTGGGACAAGCTGGTTCTTATCCTCTGAGCTCTTAAACCAGAAAATCAGACCAGAGAATTGCTCCCTGTTGTCTATTTCATCATTTACTTTTTAAAAAGAGCTTTAAAATTGTGTGTGTGTGTGTGTGTGTGTGTGTGTGTGTGTGTGAATTCCAATTCGTATAGGTGCCCCCTGGAGGCAAGAAGTGGGAGTAGGATCCTTTGGAGCTGGAGTTAAAGGCTGTTGTGAGTAACCTGGTGTGGGTACTGGGAATCAAACTCTGGTCCTCAGGAAGATGAGCAGGTGGTTTATCTCTCTAAGTCTCCCATCCTTTACTTTTTAGTTGAACAGCATCAATAGACAAATAGGCAACGACTTTCAAGGAGGCAATGCTCGAGCAGCCAGGCAGAGCCGCTCTCCCTGTGTATGCGATTAGAACTCCCAGGAACTCTCTGATGCCTGGCTGTCACAGTTTCTAATGCTATCCACACCAGCAAAGACTGAACATAACATGTATAAAGAGATCCCATAATCGCCATTTACTGGCTGAGAGTGCAAAACATGCATTGCTGGCTGGTGTTAGCGAAACATCAAAGTCCTTTCTTAGAAAGCTGTTCCGTTTCCCGCCTGTTTGGTGTGCATGAAATCAGTGACCCTAATAAAGTAAGGCTTGCTAAGAAGAGCAACAAAGTTCCTGGTGTTCTTTACGAGTGGGCAGCCGCCACAGAAGAGATCAAAGCCAGCCTCGGTGGGGTCTGGACATCTGTTTTCTTTTTACCCAGAGTGTTATTTGGTTAGTTGTTTGACAACATCAAAGCTTCTGGCCATTACTTTTTAGGTCCACATGGGACCAAATTCATTTTACTAATCCGTCTGGTCTAAGATGGAAATGTTTTCCATAGCTGCAGGTCACCAATTGGAATGAAGTGAAGACTCTCAGAATCTAATGCATGTTTTCTTTATCAACCTGGGATGTAAAGACACACCTTAGTTTATTGCAGTGAAGAAATGTCATATAAAACATAATCAAGGAAGAACGTTCTTTTTCTCCTCCTCCACCTCTTCCTTCTCCTCCCCCTCCCTTCACCCTACTGAATTATCACGTACACAGTGCACTATTCTCCCATTTTAAGCATACAATTCAATAGCCTTTATTAGAACTGAATTGCACACATTTAATATTTTCTATAACCTAAGATAGTATCTTAGTCCACTATCATTACATGCCATTGCACATGTAACCAGGTCTTAGACAACTGTTGTCCCGCTGTCCCTGTTTGTATATTTGGACCATGCCATTTAAGTAACCTACCAGGGTCCTCTTTAACTGTCTTCTATTGTTGATACAATATTTTCAAGGTTCATAACATTGTAGCATGGGTCAATATTTTATCACTTTATATTGCCACAAAATATTCTACTATAGGAGTGTGCCACCTGCCATATTTATCCTTGTTTCAATTAAGGGACATTTATGTTGTTTCTAATAGGTGTCATTATGAGTAATGCTGCCTTATGTATTTGAATATAGGTAAATATGTAAAAATACATACTCTTTGTTCTGGGATATGTATCAGAACTCCTAGGTCATGTATGTTACATGTATGTTACATCTGCCCTTAACCTTCTAAGAGACTGCCAAACCATTTTCCTAGGCAGCAATAGAATTTTCCATTTTCCTCTGCAGCATATAAGACTTTAAATTCCTCCACATCCTCATGAACATTCATTACTGTCTGCTTTTTTGTTATTAATTATCCTAATAGATCTGCAACCAGCTATTTGTGGTTTTGATGTGCAGTTGCCGTTCTGTATGCATGGCTGATAATGTTGAACGTGTTTGTATGTGTGTTGACCATTGGTGTTTGCGAGCATTTCCTGAAGAAATGCCTGCTGCTGTCCTTTGTCCATTTTAAACTGACATAGATGTTGTGTTATCATTGAGTTACGAGTCCTCCATATATTCTGGATGCAAGCACTCTCTCAAGTATATGATTTTCAAATTTTCTCTAATTCTATTTAACTATTCCCTGATAATTGTGTATTTCCTGATTTGAAGAACCATGACTTCTTTTAAAAGAAGTCATGAGTCACAAAAGAGAACATAGAGCGTTTTTCTAAACCCCATTGGTGCTAAATATACAACTTCCCAACTAAACCTTAATAATATAAGAGCCTAGAGAATATAGCTATTAGAGTTTCTACAATCTTGTTCTAGCAATATTATTTTTATTTGCATATATATGTACATATATACATATGTGTGCTTATATATACATATATTTGAATACACACACACGTGTGTGTATGTACATATATGTGAATGAAAGGATGGAAACATTCAATATAGCAGTTCATTGTCTTAATACTAGTTTTGGCGTAAACACCAGCTACATAAATGCCAGTATATTCAACTCAAAAGTTTACTAAATAAAGTACAAAAGTCACAAAATTCATAATATCAAATAATTATTCTATGATTTACCCATTAGTATATAACTCCTAAAGTTAAGCTGATGAAAAGTAATAGATTTGCCACAGTAAGTCAGCGCTGAGAAACTTTCTACACCAATCATCCCAAAGCCTTCATTCATCGTCTATCACGTTTTACACCTGTGAGTCTGCCTCCAAGAAGTGACACTGATGTTGGAGAACTCAGCATCACCTTAGAACCTACATCCCGAGTTCTTAATCTAACGGTGATGCGTTTGAGAAAGCAATTCTGCTCTACGGCTAAAATACTGCGTGAGCTCCGGCAAGCATGAGACAGATCCTCTCAGCCCAGACCTACCATTTAGAAATCTGTCAAGTTTCCAAATCATGGTATCTTGGGTATATAGGATTTTTCTGACTGGTCTTTGAGATTATCTGCAATTGGAATTAAATAAATGGTGGGATATAGAAAATGATACATTTTAATTAATAAGATCACTGAGCAGAGAATTCAGAATAGTTTCCGTGCTCCGCCTCACCCCTAATCCCTGGAGTCTATACAGGGTAGTAATGAGCCTTTTCACATTTGTGCTCTAGGTTTTTATCAAAACTGTTCATGAAGTTTTGCCTCATATTAGTTTGTGTGATTCTGGTTTGTGTCATTCTGACAGCTTTGAATTGAAGCACTTGATAAAAACACAGAACCAATTAAATCTTTCGATATAGCAAAGTAGAACATAATCTTTCTTGGATCAAAACCTGAGTGTGTACAGAGCTCCCAATGACTCAGCATCAATGAGAGTAACACACACACCATACACACACACACACACACACACACACACACCACACACCATACACAGAGAGAGAGAGAGAGACAGAGAGACAGAGAGACAGAGACAGAGAGAGAGAGAGAGAGAGAGAGAGAGAGAGAGAGAGAGAGAGAGAACTATCCCTGTATGAAGAGTATTATTTTCTGAAGCAAAATTCAGATCACATCTGCAGATAATGGAGATTAAAGTGGTGTAAACCATTATCTGCAGATGTGAGGCCTGTAAGTCCCTCTTATACCCATCAGAAGATGCCATTAGCATCTCCCTGAAAAGCCCTGGAAAGAAAAGTTCACACTTACACATTTTAGTTCTAAATCTGATCATGCATGCTGGACAATACTCACATATAGGAAAGCATAGGTGCTTGCAAGGTCACTATGTAGTCAGTCCACCCGCCTCCATTGGTAACATTAGTTGGAAGAACAGGGCAGGTCTATGTAAGGTGCTGTGTCATCATGTGTTGCTCGTCACCATACAGCATTAGTTTGTTATTGCTGGACGGATTGTATAGAGCATCCTTTATTCAGAATCGGCATGTGAAAGGACTTTGAGTTTTCACCAGAAAATTCAACATGTAAGCCTACACTACATTAGTCAGAATATTATATCTAAACAAATTGACTGGTGTTCAAACAAACAAGCCACAAACGAAAACCCAACACCTATCTGTGTGCAGAGAGGAAAACGTGTACTTCTTTGCCAAAAATGGATTCTTGGCTGTGGACACATCAATCCCAGTGACATAGGGGTTTCTTGAACCTTGTTTTACCCAGCGCTGAAGGTAGAAACCCTTGAGTAGGGAGAAGTGGGTAAGTTATTTGCCCTTTCTGGGTGTAGGTGCCAGCCTGCTTTTCACATTCTTTCCTAACTCTAACCGATCTCTTGATTTTTTCTGGGAAACCTCTAAATCCAAGTGTGATAATATGGATTGGAGTAGCTTTTTAAAAAAGGAAAGGAGGAAAAAAAAACCTGAAGTCTTTTGAAAGAGCCCTGCAGCCACTTCAACCAAGAGAAGCTAACTCTCATTCAAGACTCACACTCCAAAAGGCAGAGGCACCACCCTTACAGACCATCAGCAGTTTAAGTGATTTTGCACTGAGGTGCAGAAGGAACAGACATTTCCGCCTTACGCAATAGCCTTTAATTGGTTAAGGTGAAGAGCCGGCCTCTCCAAGAATTCTCCCCTGCCTTTCGTTTCCTGGTGTAGATAGGGAAACTCACAGAACAGAAACAGCAGTGATTAAAAAGAGCTGAGTCCCTCGTCTAAGCAGCCCATCTTCATTAGTGTCTAGAAAATTCCCAAAGAAGTTTCCAACTCTTAAGTATTTTTTTTTCTTCCATGGCTAACTGACTTAATGCCAAAGACTATTATAGGCTGGATTAACTTTGGCCATGGGGAAAGTAGCAGCACCGGAAATAGAAAACATGTGAGCTCTATTCCTTCTGATCAACTGGCGCTATCTGACACTTGCTGGGCTGTGCGTGCTCGTCCTGACAGGAGAGGAAAGATGGCTGAAAAGGAAGCACCTTCTTAAGGAAGGAAGTGGGCAGAGCAGGAAAAACAAACCAGAGCCTGCCCAAA
Source organism: Grammomys surdaster (assembly GCF_004785775.1). Lineage (NCBI taxonomy): Eukaryota > Metazoa > Chordata > Mammalia > Rodentia > Muridae > Grammomys > Grammomys surdaster. The sequence goes on along the minus strand of NW_021604630.1, from coordinate 12,685,458 downwards.
ATAGAGTTCACCTTTGACCGTCTCTTCAAGTTTCCTGCTTCGAGGCCAAGTTCCGGTGCGCCAGCAGACACGTGTACAAGCTCATTTAAGCCTGTCCTTGCCCGTACACTCTAATCTTTCTCTGAATTTGATGTCCTTGTCGTTTGTAGACGTCAGATACACCCGAATCCACACCGTTTGCTCTCTCATTTGCTAGAAGATTCTATCTACTTCTAGCTAAGAATCAAAACGTTAATGAAGTCTCATTGCGAATTTATTAAAGGGAGGTGGTCTTCTAAGACACGGGACTGAACAGTAACCTTCTGGAAAGCAGATTTGTTATAGTTCATGTTTCAAACAACTAGTATCTCCATCTTTAGATTGCAAACCATTTTAATTCATGTTCCTTCCCTTAGAAAATCCCACCAGCCAAGGCAGGATATAGGCGTGACAATGTTTCTGTTCACCTTTGCCCAAGTAATTTTTTGTAATAAAAACATCTCAGTTTTTTGCCCAACAGATTGTTTGTATATTAAATACTTTTTTGTTTCATTGTATGCCTTCAATAGGTGTAATAATTCCAAAATCTGCCTAGCTTAATTTTGGTGGCCTAAGGTAAATGCTTATGAGAAGAAATAGCTTCTGCACATACTTTAAGTGTAGTTTTGTTTTTATTAGGGTTGGTTTCAGACATTCCTTGCATTTTTTGGAAATCTTTTGATTTGCTCCTGCTTTAATGTGTCATGTAAAACTCTCTACCTTTTACTGAGGCATATTAACCACTGGGAAAAAATTTTAAACAGTAGGAATCATTGAAGCCAGTTTTAAGGACCTGAAAGCTAAAGTAAAACTTTCAGATTATAAACCTCTATTTTCAGATATGTATAGTGCTAACAGACCAATAAAACTTAGCATTCATAGTTTATTGGACACCGCAATTCCAATGGTTTTAGACAACCAATTCTTTTTTTTATTACATTTCCTGTAAGGGGAAAATTAGTATTATGGGAAGCTTCTGAACTAATCGATACTCAAAGTTCATTTTGAGACTAAGTTGAAATAAAGTTAATTGTATGTGTTCTCCTTTTACCATAGTTAAGGAATATTACTGGTAGTCTAGTGCTCTGTGTTTATAATCCCCTTCAAAACAAGGGCACAAAGAACGATCAAAAACAAACACCAGTGCCTGGACAGATGGCTTAGACGTTAAGAACAGGTACTGTTGTTGCAGAGGATCTGGGTTTGCTTCCCATCACCTGTTGAGTAGCTCGATTCATTCACTTGTGTATACACTCACACAGACACATACAGATAATCAAAAACAAAGTCTTTAGAATATCACAGAAAAACGATTGTTGTGTTATTTAAAGTGAGTGTTCTGTTCGTTAAAGACAGCACAGATTGATTATATACAGTGATACTGTACGAGGTATTAGGTACCAACTTTCAGACTTTCAATGGGCGCAGAGGAGGCTCTAGTTTTTTGGTTTAATAGAGCAATCTTTACCTCATCTATCTGCCATCTCTCTAGTAGATACGTGTATATCGTCTCTCTACCAACTCTATATCTATCATCTATGTATGTGTGTGTTTGAATGTTTCAATTATCCACAGAAAATTCTATAGTGTCATTTCCCTTTTTTGCAAAGGAAGAACCTGAGGGCCCCCTGTCCATTATATTTCAAATTTATCAACTCTTAAACCCAACTCTTATTCTAATACTTGCAATTGCATCAATTTTTATAGGAGCATGAGGAGGACTAAACCAAACACAAACACGAAACATCATAGCATACTCATCAATCGCTCACATAGGCTAAATAGTAGCAATTCTCCCATACAACCCCCAATCTTCTGTTACTAAATCTTATTATCCATATTATCCTTACAATTTCTATATTTATAATACCAACAATAAACACCTCTGCAACAACCAATTCAATCTCCCTACTATGAAATAAAACACCAATAATCCTAACAATAACTTCTTTACTCCTTCTATCAAGAATATTATAGAAGCTCTCATGAATTAGTCATTGATAGGACTTCAATTTTATTCGGGCCTGTTGGACTATAGATTCAAAGTTTCCCTTATTGTAGTGGGAAAGTAACAGTTAGTACCCAGAAAACAGAAAAAAAAAAGTTCAACATCAAAATCTCAACAGAGTAGGGATGTCGATAGTTGAGAAATGATGAGGTGCCACTTAAATCTGAGAGACAGATTTGAAATTTTAGCAAATGTACTTTGGAATTTCTAACAAAATAATTAGATACCAACACCCCAGGGCAAAGTCAAAAGCACAATGTTTAATATGTTACTTTTAAACTTTTAAAGTTGTGTTGAACCTAAATAAAATACTGTCTATCAGACTGAATCCCAAGTTGGAATGCTCACTTCTTGACTTAAACACTTAAATAAAATACTGTAAAACACCTAAATAAAATACTGTCTATTTATCAGACTGAATCCTAATTTGGAATGCTCACTTCTTGACTTAAACACTTTAAACACCACTCAAAATCTACTAACAGAATAGTATACACTAGAATGATCTAGAACACAGACTATATAGAAAATAATCTATACTTCTAAACATTTTAGGTTAAACTTTCCTACCATAACTGGAAGGAAATTAAGATACAGGGCTTATCCTCTTTTTATTTCATGATACCAAGAATAGATGATTGTTATACATTTCTTGATATAGTCAATTTACATAACATATTGTACTACATTATACCACAAACACCAAAGTTTTCCACACCATTAACTGATGAAAATAACGCCAAGGCCGTCTTGGGTATAATAGTTACACCTTTGTTCTCATAGAAGAGGTAAGTTTAACTTCTCTCTGCAGTGCTGGCCTTGACCTTGCAATGCAGAACCATGGAAAGCTTTCTTTTCCCATTGTGTTCAGTGGATTGCTGAGTCAGGATTCTGGTTGTCAGCCAGACTGTTAAGCTTTTCCAAAACGTAGATGTATTTATTTGGAAGCCATAGGTGGTAATGATCTGAGACAGTTGTGTCTGACTGGAGGACAGTAGTACATTTGCTTAGTTCATGGAGAAGACCTGTGAAAGGTGGTACAACCTTAATGCAGGGCTAAGAAAACTCAAGGAGTATAAAGTAGCTAAGAACTGAAGACTTGAAAGATGGTATTCTGGGGTCACCTCTAACCCTGCCATTGCAGAAATCTGCAAGGTAAAGTCCAAAACACAATCACCAAGCACTCTCTTATGTGGGGCTGCACTTCATCACTCCGCTAGCAGTCTGTCTTGCTGACAGATCCCTCTGTGATTGTCTGTCAGTGGGCCTCTTCTGCAGGGAACACACGCACACCCAGACACACACAAGGCTGTTGATCTTCATGTGAGTAATCCTTACTTCAAACTGACCTGAAAGTTGTACTTTACTGCTCTAATAAATCAAAAGTAAGCTGCACATATTTAGTTCTTACAGCAATGATGAATGTATTTGCTTTGGATACAGAAAAAAAATAAATATGCTATGTGGGTCCCTATGTTTCTTCTAAACAAGGACACAGTATTTGCAAACTGTGTGTTCCTTTTTTTTTTTTTGAAAAATGAGAATGGAGTGATCCAAATAAATACGAACCTTAAAGTCACAGAAAAAAAAGTATTTTGTGGTATTATTCAAAGAATATAACATCCCACTTTATATGTTGCCATTGATCATTAGCTGGTGCGGGAAGGTTTGGTCTCCTGCAAAGATGTAGTGTGTGCTTTAATTAAGTATTCCAGGATCAGTATTATAGAGATACTCCAGGGTCACAACAGTCTGCTCTGCTTTCATCTTTATGGGGGTCACCCTTACCTTTGACCACAAGGCTCAGCTCTGCATGTGCTTTGAGTCTCCCACATATCTTCTTATTATGAACATTATGCACATGGAACAAATGTCACCATTTCATCTACTCTAAAAACTGCACTTGGGAAACATTTACTATACTCACAATAGTTTAACCTTCACCAGTATCTACTTCCAGAATATTGTCTTCATTAGTTCTCTATCTCTGGAATAATCTATTTCAGAAATTTCTCAGAAGCAAAACCTATAGTACCTGCCTTTTGTGGCTAACTTCTTGAAGGATAGAAAAAGAGATAGGGTCCCCCTATGTGTCCCTGTCTGGCCTAGAGCTTGCAATGTAGACCAAGCTGGCCTGGAACTCAAAGATCTCCTGCCTCACCCTCCAGGCCAAGTGCTGAGATTAAAGGCATGCACCGCTACCCCTTCTTTTTGAGAATGGATGATGTTCAGTAGTTTGGATGGACATTTATCCATCCATATTAGACCATCTGAGGGTGTCTGAGCAGAAAAAGTGTTTCTGCTTTTTGAAGAAATGTTTCTACTTCTTCTATTATGAAGAGTGCTGATACAAGAACTTTATGGAAGTTTTTTATTCCAACACTCATTTTCACTGAGTGTGTGTGTTTATGTGTGCGTGTTGTGTGTTAGTGTTTGGTAATAGAACCAAGGCCCCTGTTCATGCTAACGAAGTGGTTTAGTGCTAGCTATATCTATAACCGTGCCCAACTGCTTTATGAGGCTCTTCATACAGCTTGGAGGCTTCTTCACAGAGCACTACCACCTCTGCAGCAGATGTTTTACCTTGAGGAGGGCCCTTGTGAATCCTGTTCAGTGGCTTAAGTTTTCTCAGCCTTGTAAGTTTCGTTTACTTCCTGAGTCTTTTGAGCATTCTTCCTTGCTCTTGGTGGGTGGGATGTTTCCATTCTGAGACAATAGCTGCCCATGAGAGATACAAGTAGGGTCTGTAACTTATGTTCAGTTTTGTCTTTGTGCAAAATACATAGTGCAGCATGCTGCCCTTAGTGCAGATTTCATGGGATACACAACTGTCCTACGTCACACAACTAAAAAGCAATGACAAACTAAACCAGATTCTCAGCATGTATCATTTGTTTCCCATGGGACATCTACAATGTCTTTTTTTTTTTCAGTACCAAAGGTGTTATTGGTATGTATGCTGCTTAATACAGGACAGCCCCTCATGACAAAGAATAATTTGATGAAAAATGAGGTTCAGAAACTCAGACCTAATCTAATCCTTTACTAGGAAAACTATTGAAATCGAAAGAGAGGGAGGGAGGGAGGGGAGGGAGGGAGGGGGGAAGGGAGAGAGAGGAGAGAGAGAGAGAGAGAGAGA